>NW_008357638.1:1519963-1586095 GCF_000622305.1 Nannospalax galili | reverse complement strand
TTTTTTTTTTTTTTTTTTGAGAACTGAGACATTTTAACAAAAGACTTAGTCACTTTTATTTTATGTGTATGAGTGTTTTGCCTGCATATATGCATGTGTACTACATGCATGTCTGTGGAGGGTGTCAGATTCCCTGGAACTGGAATTACAGTTATCAACCACCAAGTGTGTGCTGGGAACTAAGAGTAAGTCCTCCTAGCCACTGAACTTGGGTATTTTAACAGGTGCTCTGAACCAGTATTTAAGGTATACTACATACTCTCAATGTTTCTTCTGATAGTCTTTTGCTTCTTTGAATTACAATAACATCAATTTTTTTTTTTTGACAGGATCTCACTATGTAGCCCTGGCTGGCCTGGAACTCACTCTATAGATTAGACCAGCCTCAAACTCACAGAGATCCATTTGCCTCTGTGCTGGGGTTAAAGGTATGTACTACCATGTCTGGCAATCACATTAATTTTTAAAAGCAAAACTGGAATAGAAATGTGCTGACCTAGATCCTTGAGAGAATATAAACAAATGTATTTGTGGGTGGCAAGAGAAGCTTTGCCCATGCTGAGAGCACACACAGATCCCAGGCTTACTCTCCAGTTTCAGTTACGTAGACAAAGAATAGCATGGAGCAATGCATTCCGAAATCAAGAGCCCAGAGAAGTCTGCAAACTGAGTTTTAGTTCAAGCCTTCAAGCTGGGGTTTGAGTTAACCAACAGGTAACTCCTAACTAAATGAAAGACAGACACAAAACCACCATCATATCCCATACCATATGGGCATTTCTGCTTTCAAAATGGAAACTGCCATTCCCTTTACTACCTTAATAGGAATATCAGAGCAGACTGTGATACAAAGCTAGAAAGTGATGTAAGGCTCACTGCTGATCTGTTAACCAGCTGTGTTAAAGTACCAACCAAGCACAGCCAGCATCTTCCATCCACCATTACTTCCATCCAGTAATTCTCAGCTGACCAGCCATAATTCAAGAAACAGATGAATCATGCGATTTCAAATGGATGGAGCTGAACTCTCAAGTTTAAAGGAGACAAGCAGATCTGCCATTCAAATCAAAAATGACTGATCATTCTTTTGGCACCCAGGCTCCCTGGTTAACTTGCCAGGGCTAAAGCCACCTTCCATGGCCAAGGAGATGCCCGTACCTGTGGTGGAACAGCTATACTGTGGATACTGTGTGAAAGCAATGGCCCTTTCCAGTCCATCTCTCTCCATCTCTTCAATTGCTTCTTCAGTTAAAGGATGGACGTACCGGAATCCAATATAGTATTTGTGAGGTGCTATTAGGAAGCACAAGTGGAAAGGAGAAAGTATTAATCTTTATATAGATTCCTCAGAGTCACCAAGACCACAACAAAGAACGGTTAACCTCATTTTCTACAGTGCTGATATTGGGAGCAAGTTAGAATATTCCCTGCATCTTATCCATCCTTTAGTAGGTTCGTGGACATTTAGTTACTATTTTCTGGGTTCAACCCTCCCATCCACACACCTTCTTTTAACACAATGGTTTTTAAAACTAAAACTTCTATAACTTTCTCTGTTCTCAGCTGGAATAAGAGATTCAAAATAAGGGAGGAAAAAACTAGCATTTATTGTTAAAGTATACCATCTTCACAGAGGAAAGTGGTACAATTGTAACCTCAGTACTCGGGAGAAAGAGCAGGAGGATTAGAGATGGGGCTACACAGCTACAAAGTATCTCAAAAACAATAACAAGAACAACAAAACCAAGGGCTGGCTGGGTATGGTAGAACTTATGTCTGTCTAATCACAGCACACAGGAAGCTCAGGCAGGAAGACTGAGAGTTTGAAGCAGCACATTCAAGGCCAATATAGGCTAAAAAAGAGAAAAAAAAGGGGGGAGGTGTTTAGAGATATAGCTCAGTGGTCAAGTACTTCCCTAGCAAGGCCCTGGGTTCAAATCCCAGTGGAGGAAGAAAAAGAAATGTAACCCCTTCTTATACACTGGACACTTGGCTTTTTTTTTTTTTTTTTTTTTTTGAGACTCTGCAGGTTAATGGATCTGCCCAAAGCCACATCTAGAAGAAGAACAAACTGGAATTGTGGAATTGTAGGCTGGATTCCCAGCCCCAAAGTCTGTATTCCTTGCATCCACAGCTCTGCCTATTCCCAGCACCAGATCCTTCAGACAAGGCCACCTAGATCAGTAAACAAATGCAGACGTTCTGGGGTCATGATAAAGTTCACAGATAACATATAAAACAATGTTTAGGTTGCTGTAATCAAGTGGGTTAACAACTTGATCCCCACATGGCTATATGTGGTAGCATATGCTTGCAATTCCAGTACTAGAGAAGTAGAGACAGCAGGATCAGAATTCAAAGTCATCCTTGGCTACAAAGTAAACTTGAGGCTAGCCTAGGCTACATGAGACCAGGGTCCTACCTAAGAAAAACAGTTTAGTGAATTTTTGCCCTGTATCTTATACCATGCAACTGCCTTTCAGAGTTACTTAATTTTTCTCCCTTTGGGAGATGAGCTAAGTAAACTGCTGAAGTCATACAACCAAGGAAGGGTGAATAAATAAGGTCCAAGGTCATTTATTCATTCCCCAGACCACTGAGCACCAAGCACTGTGTAGTCCCACAGTACTATGTAGTCAGTGACAAGTAAACTGCCCAGAGGAGGAGGTAAGTTAACTCTAAAGAAACAATTTGCTTGGAGTCACGAAACAAAAATGCCTAGGTGTCATCATGTCATTTATCGCCTAGGTGAAAGCCAAAATTTAACTTGAGGGCCTCACAGGGTCCCAAGCAGTGACTACAGATTTGTCAAAAGGTCATGACTACCAACACCCACCCAGGACTAGGAATTCCAGGAGAACTTACAAGATCCAGAGAAACTAAAAGTAAGCAGAGGAGAAGTAACAGCACAGCACGCCTGAGTGAAAGTGTCCACTAGGCAAGCCGGCCTCATGGAAGAAGGCGTGGCTTACCTGTTCTATCTTTCTGTACCATAGCTATCTCATGCTCAGTGTTTGCAGAGATCTGGAGGTTGGATGGACAAATGAAGGACCAACGTGTGAGAACCAATGAAAGAGTAGGTGAGTAAGAGGGCAAATGAAGTAAAGAATTTTCTGCCACATTTGGAGTAAATTAATGACTGGTCAGGCAAGCTACTGAGCTTAGCCTCAAAGCTGTAATAATAAGTAATGGATATTTTAATATAAATCTCTAGGATAGAGTGCCTAATCACTACATTAAAAAAAAACTTTGAACTTCCAAGTTCAAGGTGATTATTATTACTCTTTGATGTGTACAGAGGAGAATTAATCTCAGAACTTGCCCACTAGAAACTTCCTGTCTTTGCAATACATGGCCACACATTAAAATGACAAGACATGGATAGTAAGTGGGATGGTGGATTAAATGCAGATCATTCTGTGGGACTCTGTCCAGTCAACTGGAAAGCTAATGCCACAGGAGGTCTGGGCATTCAAAGCCTCCTCATAGAGATCAGAGAGGAAGGAGAAGGTGGGAAGGGTGCCCTCCTGTCTGCTTTTTTTCTTAACTCTGACATGTCTGTTAGGGGTTCTTTATGGTGACAGATGCTATAGTAATATACAAACAAAACCAAACAAATGAACCTTTCTAACTCTTCTTTCCATTAAATAAGCTGCAAATTGGATGCACTGAGGCTTTTTACCATGACAAATTGTTAATGACCAGAAAGTTTTTTTTTTTGGGGGGGGGTAGAGACAGCTAAGTTTCTCTCTGCCACATTTAAAGACACATTATGGTGTGTGTGTGGCTGAACTGTATATCAAAAGCCCTTGAGCAAAGGCAAGATGCAACCCTAATGTTCAGCGCACAGCTGGACAATTTTCCAAGTGAGAAGGTCTGCTAAGGGACTAGAAAACAGTGTCCCTTTGTGCACTAGGAATGGTGGATTCTGAAAACAGTTCAAGCCGATGCTCAGTGATGCTTTCTCAGAGAGGACCCTTTAGGTCTTGCCTAACAGGCTGTCCTCTTTGAGGGACACAGTATACACTCTTGTCCTGAGTCTGAAGCCATAGAAGGTATTTACACTGAATATATTTCATGTGCCCAAACCTGTACATTTTCTTCAATGTTCACATTTCTCCTACTGGTCCATGCCTGAGTATTATACTAAAATAATGGTGTGTGTCCTACAATCAAGTGTATCTTGGCTGGGATTAAATGTAGCACTTGCAGTTTAGTCCTTCATTTAATGTTTCATTCTGGGCAAGACTATTCTGTGCAGAGGTTCTCACAGAGCGGCTACTGGACGTCTCCAGTTCTCTTTCTAGAATCAAACACATAAAGTGGTGCCTCAGTATCTCATAGTGGTAGTGTTGCGCTCAAGTTGCTTAGTGTCTTGAAGTGTCAATCACAGCTAGCTAGCTCTTCTCTAATTACTATACAACTAGAAGAAAAGACCATAGCAACAGCCTCAATCCATTTCCCAAAGATTTCAGAGCAATGATAGATGTATCATCTATTTATGGTATATTGCTTATGCTTTATCTAACTCAACTTAACCTTGAATTTCCTTTTGAAACATGTTCCACATTTTTAGTTTGCTGGTTTGT
The DNA here is from genome assembly GCF_000622305.1 of Nannospalax galili. Lineage (NCBI taxonomy): Eukaryota > Metazoa > Chordata > Mammalia > Rodentia > Spalacidae > Nannospalax > Nannospalax galili. The sequence goes on along the minus strand of NW_008357638.1, from coordinate 1,581,506 downwards.
AACACTGAAAGTAATAGAAAAGTTTCTATAGTCAAAGGACAGTGCTTGAGAATTCAGTCAAGTGACCATGTAAAATATATTACAGAAACTCAAAGAGCAAGAGTTGCTACTAGTGGGCCTGGGAGATGGTTCAGTGGGTAAAGTGCTTGTGGTGCAAGCATAAAAACTGGAATTTGGATTCCCAGCACTCGCATAAAAGCCAGGCCGGTGTGGCTTGGCCACTGTAGCCCCAACACCTGGGAGGCAGAGACGAGACATCCCTAGGGTAAGCTGGCTAGCTTAGGTTAGCTGAACTGGTGAGTTCTGAGTTCAACTGAGAGACTCTGTCTCAAAAAATAAAATGGAGAGCAGTTGAAGAAGACACCTGACATCAACTTTGGGCCTCCACATGCAGGCACACCCACATGAATATACACACCCACATACACATGTGAATCCGTACAAACACTACATATACATACAGATATACATAGAGTTGCTAGTGCACACACAGCATGTGTTACCATTTTGGTTTTGGTTTTGGACAGGGTCTCACTCTGTAGTCCAGATCGGCCTCCTACCTCTGCCTCCCATGTGCTGGGATTACAGTGCCTGTCTGAATTTCTACTTTAACAAGCCCAGCACTATGCTAATGGGAACGCCATACCTGTGTTGGGGGACAGCTCATCTAGCAGCTTCACCATGCCTTCTCCTTGCTTAGAAGTCCACATCTTGATGGGGGATCCACCTCCAATCCTGCGATACTGCTCTTGAATTTTGGGAGTTCGGCGTTTGGCGATGAATGGTGCCAGCTTACTAAATCATTGAACATGTATGTCAGTGGATTGTATTCTACCTTAGCAACCCAAGAATCATTTTCTACCCAATAGAGAAGAGATGAGCAAAGTTTTAAGGAGACCCTAACAAGACCAACCTTTAAGGAGAGAATTTCTAGAGGTCCCTAACAATACAACATGGATTTGAGAGCTCACCTCTGCATTCCACAAACTGTTCTAGCACTATCCTGGAGATTCAGGACACCTGATGTCCTTGACCTGGGTGCTGCTAGCTGCCACCTTATAGGTTGATTCTGCATCTAACAAGAATTAGGCTAAAAAGCACAGGAAACACACACCGTTTTGCTTCTGTGGTCCTGGAGACCGAATCTAGGACCTCATACATGTTAGGCAAGCACTTTACCTCTTAGCTACAGCCCCCATCTTTTTCAAATTTGAGACAAGATCTCAACAAGTTACTTAGACTGCCCTTGCACTCATACTGTAGCCAGGAAGGCCCTGGATACCACTGCCTCAGCCTCTTGCATCCCCAAGCCTGGTTCATACATTGCTCTTTTTAAAAAACTGTTTATATACATATATATATATTTATTATTTAGTGTGTATGTATGTGTGTGTGTGTGTGTGTGTGTGAGTGTGTGATACCATGGAGCACATGTGAAGATCAGAGGACAACTTGTAAGAGTCAGTTTTTCTTTCCACCATGTGGGTCCCTCCACGGCATGTGCAGGCCCCCATACATACACACATGCATAATAAATACAGAACCAGACTGAAGAAAATAGAAGGCGCAATACTAAACAGAGGTCCAGGGATTAAATGTCAGAATTCTCGGGTGTAAAACCCTCACTATTGGGCTGGAAAGATGGCTTAGTGATTAAGAACATGTACTGTTCTTGCAAAGGACCTGCCCATACCGGGCATCATAAAACCACCTGTACTTCCAGCTCCAGGGTTGTTACTCTTCTGGACTCCACTCACACAGGGACAGACATCCATATACATAAATTTTAAAGTAAAATCTTGTAAAAAACTCACTATTTCAGAGAGAAATGTATCTACTTATTATAAATATCTAGGCATGCTCTGTACTAATACAAAGATAAGTTTATCTCTAAACTTATCTAAGTACTTTTCTAGTCTCAGACTACCTTAAGAGCACTTTGTAATAAACTTTCTCAATCTCTCCTCAATTGGCAAGTGAGCTAATAATATTCTAAGACAACAGAGTCAGGACAAAGGGAATGAAATTCCTGAGACCTGACTAGCAAGCCAACAAACAAGCTGAGTCTATCAATTTGCACTGAAATCACTTTTTAACAGAACTACATCAACTTCTAGCCAGTTTTTTCTTTTCTTTACCACAGCTACACACATTCTCACTTTTAAGTGTCATACATTACTCTCCTTTTTTTGGAGACAGGATCTCACTGTGTAGCCCTGGCTGGCCTGGAACTCACAGATCTGCCTGCCCCTGTCTCTGGTCTCTCACTGGCCTAGAACTCACCAAGCAGGCTAGAGATCTGCCTGTTTCCACTTACCCAGTGCTGGGATTATTGGCCTTTTTCTCTTTTTTCTTTTTCTTTCTTTTTTTAATTTGTGAGTTCTAAAGATTGAACCCGGGTCCTCTGAGCCATCACCCCAGTCCACATTCCTCTTAATTTAACAAAATGAACATTAATCCAATAGGTTGGTTGCATATGTAGGGAGTGTGGTACACAAAACAGGGTTTACTGCAACACTGTACACAACTGTCTACTAATGAAATATAGTTTAAACAAAGATACAACCATACAATGCAATTCTAAACAGTCATGAAAAAATGAGCCAGATTTATATAATCTGATATGAATACTTAGAGTTAACTTACATTGCAAAGTGCCAAACAGCATATACAACTGTATTCACATTTGTGTAACAAAGTGGGGGAGGGACAGTCGTGTATACCTTGGAAATGCACGAACTATTTCAAATAAAACAGTGCTTGTATTTGGTTAATGGTGCTAGAATTCAAAGTGAAAGGGACATTTGCTTTTCAGCATAAATATTTGTATACTATTTGCATTTTTAGTCATATGCACGTACTAATTTTTCATTGCAAAACCTCTTTTGGAAGAAAAAGACGGAGCATAATTTAGAGAGAATGGAAAAAGGAGCATGACCACAATCCTCAGCCAAACACAAAGGAGGAATAATCACTGCTTCTCCAACTGTTAATCAGCTGCTAAGTGCCAAGTACAAATATATCTTTAAAAATCTTTAAAGGTACTTCAGCTGTGTCAAGACAACTATAATTTTCAGGGCTCTGGGGAGGGAAGGCTCAAGGAGAGTGCTCATGAACTGGCTTTCTCCCCTGCAGTTCACCTTTCTTCTGATTCCCAACTGAAGATAAAGGTGGGGCCATGACCACCATCAGACATGCATTAAAACCATTCCTCGATCTGTATAGAGCTGAGCTACATAAAACCAAATGCACAGCATGTATTATACATATTAAAAAATGTGCAGGTGTTCACACATATCTTACTTTTGAATAGGAAGTGTCATGAGGTCTCTGTCCAAGAAAAGCCTCAGTAGGAAGTCGTGGACTTCTCCAAGGGTTTCGGGGCCTCCCATGTTTAGCATTAAGATTCCGGTTTTGGGCTTCCTACAAAAAATAAAATGCAACAGTCCATTTGTCATGGCTCTCACTTGCTCTATGGCAGATGCTCAGTTCAGCTGATGGACTCTCATCTAATGCCGACACACAGGAAAGAACCTCTTGCCTTTTTGCTGCCAGTGCTGTCTACCTGGAGACACAGGCCTCTGCTGCCCCACCTCAGACTCCAAGCCTTGTCTCTTGATTCCATCCCTGACCCTGGACTTCACTGGGCTCAAAGTTTTATAATTCCCCTGTCAGTCCTGAACAAAGATCCAATTCTTTAGGGAAAGTTCTAGAAATCTAAAACTATCCTGAGGTTAAAGGATCTGTACATATAAGTGCCTTAAAGAATACACAAGTTCCTGACTTTCCAAAAATTAAAGTTTCTTCGTATGCTAAAAAGAAAGTCTACCAGTTACCATAAAAAGTTCTCAGAGAATTCAGTGGATCTAACACACAGTAAATTCTGCCACACAGAAAAGTATTCCTGTCATTTTAACCCTCCAAAATACAGCATGAGCCTGTCTCTCACTCTGATCTGTTCGCTTCTCTTCAGTCTGTTATGAAATTATGCCTGATCTAAAGCCCAGAGCAGAATCAGCTTCCTCCCAAAGCTCTAGAAGACCATGATCAGAAACTCAGGGCCAGAAGGGCAGTCTGGGCTGGGCCACAGAGAATCAGGGGTCTGGCATGTCCCCAAAAGGGAGGGCCATGTGCTGGCTGTAAGAATCACACAGGAATGTTTCTTCTGTTCCTTATTTTTTTTTCAAATTGAGATAAAGTTCACGTATCATACCGTTCACCACTTTAAAATGAAAAATTCAGTGGTTTTTACTATATTTCACAATGTTGTAAACTTCCTACGACATTTTTGTCATAACTCCCTAGTCCTTAACCCCTCACTTCTAGCAACCACTGATCTATTTTTCTAGGTCTCTGAATTTACATATTCAAGATATTTCACACAAATAGAATCACATAACTGTCTGGTTTATTTTGCTTCACGTAAAATGTCTAAGATGTCTCCATGTTACAACAAGAATGAGTACTTTGTTGCTTTGGAATTGCTAACTAATCTAGGCTATAATAATCTGGTCTAATAGTTTTGTCTATAGATAGTCTCATCATTTAGTTTTAAAGTACTTTTTATCTTTGACAACTTCATACACGTATATAATGTATTTTGGCCTTCTTGATCCATAACCCTGGCTTGCCCCTCCCACTCCCCCTGAACCCCTTCTTTACAAGTCCCCCTCCTTCTTCACTTGTTTTTGTGTGACCCACTGGACTTAATTAGGATTATTTGCATGGGCATGGGTGGGGAGATCCAGCAACTCACTAGTGGCTACAGCACTGAGGAAAATGACTCTTCCTCCCCCAGGAACCATTAACTACCAACAGCTCCTCAAGGAGGGATAGAGCCTCCCAAGTCCCTTCCCCATCTGTGTTGGAATGTTGATGGGTAAAGTCTTGTATAGATCTTGCGCAGATATCCACAGCTGCTGCAAGTTCATGAGTGTGACAGCCATGCCATGTCCAGAATACAGTGTTTCACAGCACTCCTCCCCATCCTCCAGCGCTTACATTCTTTCTGCCCTCTTCTTCCATTTTCTCTTGATCTAACCAGGTAAGAAACAACTAGCCAGAAGTTTGCCTCGAATACCACTGCTACAAATGCTGGGGATTCACTTAAATCCCTTGCATCAGACCATTCCTTACCACAGTGACTGAACCAACTCTGCAGACATGGATATCTTCTAGAAGGCCACTGTTAATGTGTTCTGAAACTAATGCTATTACAATGGCATCTTCACTGGCTATTTTAAACAACTGTTAACAACACTTGGCAATAATGTTGGGCAACAGAGGGTGCCAAATTTATATTGGTGGAAACACTTTCTTGCTCAAATACCTCATGGTGAGTAAGATAGACATCTGAATTCTCAATTCAAAACTTCAGAATAAGAACCATCTCAGGGCTAGAGATGGCTCAGTGGTTAAGAACACTGTTCTTGAAGACCAGGGTTTGAATCCCAGCACCCACATGGCAGCTAACAACTGTCCAGTTCCAGGGGATCCGACAGCCTCTTCTGACCTCCGCGGGCATTGCACAACACAGGAGTGCACTTACATACATGCAGGCAATACACACATACACATAAAATAAAAATAATAAATAAAATATTTTAAAAAAGAACCATCTGATGGAGAAGGAGAAATGGTACAATGAGGCCAGGGGTTCTACTTAGATCCCATTATAAAGATTAATAAGGATCACTTTTCACTTCATCTTGGGCCAGGGTTTCTTAGCCTCAGCACCACTGACATTTTAAGCTAGATAACCTTTCACCGTAAAGGATTCTCCTATGTAATGCAGTATGTTTAGTAATGTCCTTGGCCTCTACCTACTGGGTGGCAGTGGCACACACCCCACTTCAGCTGTGACAACCAAAAATATCTCAGACCTTGTTAGATTTGTCTTGTGAAGAAGAAAATACTCCTCAAGCCCCTGCTGAGACCACTGTCTTAGAGGAAGAGGTCTAATCCTCCTTTTACTAAACCACACTGAAGATGATGTTACAAAATGTCTGTGTGTGGTGGAGGGGGTGCACATACCCATAAGTGCACATGTGGAGGCCAACAGCTGATGTCAGGTGTCTTCCCCTGTTGTTCTCCAACTTATTTTTTTGAAATAAGGTCTCTTACTAAACTTAGAGCACAGCAATTTGTCCAGACTGGCTGGCCAGTGAGCCCTAGAATTCTCATCTCCAGGTCCCCCCCGGCCACTACCACCATCTGAGCCTGGAATTAGACACATATCCCTGTGCCCAGCTTTTATGTGGGTGGTAGGGATTTGAACTCAGGTCCTTATGCTTGCTCAGCAAGCACTTTACCTACTGAGCCATCTTCCCAGCTCCCACAAAAAAATTTTCACAAAAAAATGTTAACACTAAACTAACAGAGGTACTGGGTTTTCTTTTTACCTAAAAATTTTAGGCATATCACTTGGTGAAACTGAATATTCCCTTAATCTTCCTATTTAGACCACCCATCTTCTCTTGAGTTCCTGTCTCTTACCCTCAAAATCTGTGACTCCTAATAAATTAAGTGCATTTTCCCATGGATTGTTGCCAGTCAACAGATTACTGGGTAAAAACCCCAGGCTAAAAGACTTACCTAAAGTCACAGAGGGTATCAATGTGCAAACGGGATTTAGAACTGTGTTTTCCATCTATAACACCTGAGCTCAGAACAAGAGTGGCTTTAAAGCGGATGTTACTCTGCCCTGCTCACGTTTTGCAAAGTAATGTTGATCTTATACATGAAACACGCATATGATTTGAAAATGCACAAATACACATGCACTTAATTCAAAACTGTGTTGTGCATAATGAATGGCGCATTAGCAAGCCCTAGTCGAATTCTGTTCTATTTCAGAGTATGAAGTGCAAAGCTTCCATCAAGGGTCTCTGTCTCTTTTCCCCTCCAGACAGACCACACCTGAGGCCAAGGTCTGACTGGCCAAGGCTCCCTTTGTTTGAATATAAATGTGTACCCAGTAATACATACTTAAAACTTACTTGGAAAAGTTCAATACTTTGCTTTTGTTATATTCTGAGACTTCCAAAATATAAGGCTTTTCCTTTGAACTACAAAATGTGCATAATAGAAAATAAAGCTCGTCAATTAACAGTAATTTAATTCTAGAGTATATAGACAGCATCAATGAAAAGAAATAAAATCTCAGTTTTTCATTAAACCTACAAGATGTGCCAGGCATGGTGGCGCACGTTTTTAGTCCCAGCACTTGGGAGGCAGAGGCAGGTGGACCTCTGTGAGTTCAAGGCCAACCTGGTCTACATAGTGAGTTCAAGACAGCTGGGACTACAGGGAGACCCTGTCTCAAAAAGACAAAAAAAAAACAAACCCTACAAGATGTAAGTGACCTGTAGATCTATACTATCCCTAGAACAGAATTCAGCAAGCTACGATCACTGTACCACATTTACAGCTCCCCAGCTTGTTTTTAGAAATAAAGTTTAATTAGAACTCAGCTCAATTCCTATGTATCCATCTTATCTATGGCTGCTTTAATATTATAACAGCAAAGGTAAAAAGAGCAGCAAAGGAGATGGTATGGCCTGTAAAACCTAAAAAAATAATTACCAAATCCCTGACAGAACAAGCCTGTGGACCCCTAATCTAGTGTGGCAGCTAGCCTAGCATTGTAGACCAGCTTAAACCAAGTACTAAGCAACACAATGTCTTCAAGGGGTTCAAAAGGCCTGACATCAAAATGGTCCCTAAGGATTCTTATTACTTCAGCATCTCAAATATCAAAGCTAGAACTAAACAATGTCTGGAATGTGGGCTTGGATAAATAAGTATGATTTAATAAAATACTCCTAAACTATTTGAGATAGTTAATACTGATTGTCAACTTGATTGGACATAATCACAGAGGAGACAAACTTTTGAGTATGCCTGTAAGGGAATTTTTAGACTGAGCTGACTGAGGTAGGAAGGTCCACCCAACTGTAGGTGGCACCATTCCATGGGTTGGCACCCCAGACTGAATGCAAAGTAGAAAGTGAACTGAGCACCAGCACTCATCTCTCTGGCTTCCTGAGTGTAGATGCAATGTGATCAGTCACCTCCTGCTCCTGCCACCATGATGGACTGTATCCTTGAACTCTGAGTCAAAATAAACCCTTCCTTCCTTCCTTGAGTTGATTTTATTAGATATTCATCACAGCAACAAGAAAAGTAACTAATACACTTAAAACAATATAGAAAAATATTTATAGATACATGGTGGCAGTAAACAGAAAGAGAAATTTATAAAAATGATATGCACAGTATTGTCACATTTCAATATAGGTATGTGTGTGTGTGTGTGTGTGTGTGTGTGTGTGTGTGTGTGCGTGTATATATATAGAGAGAGAGAGAGAAAGGAATTGATAGAGAGACAAAAATGCTAGATAGTAAGATTAATGTGATTTTTAAATCTTTTCTTTCCATCTGCATTTTCTATTATTTTGCATAAATATTATATAAAATTAGGGGCTGGAGAGATGGTTCACCGGTTAAGAGCATGGGCTGCTCTTGCAGAGGACCTGGGTTTGATTCCCAGCACCCAGTTCCAGGGAATCCAACGCCCTCCTCTGACCTCCGTGGGCACTGCATGACATAGGTGCACTTACATACATGCAGGCAATATACTCATACACATAAAAAAAATAAATAAAATATTTTTAAAAGATTAAAAAAATAAATATTATATAAAGTTAATAGAACCTAAGGCTTATATTTTTAATTAACCTTAACAATTTAATAGTAAGGCTATTTATGTTACTGACTTTTGTCACTGAAAAATATAGCAATGAGATAATGAATTTTCTTTCAAGGTTCCACACTGAATCAGTTCTTCAATTCACACTAATTCTTTTTCCAACTCTTAAGGGACCAAGAGGACCAGCGTGCTGTTTGGCCACATCCTGAGCTGTCTGTGCTTCCTGCTCTCCTCATTAATGCATCTTCTAGGAAGGCAGAGTTGAGAGGAAGGGATTTGGGATCCACTCCTAATTCCCTATCCTCAAGAAAACTCAGGTTACTTAACATTCAATCAGTGAACCCAAATGCACAATAAAACATAACAAACACAAAATTCATGGCTATGTAACTCCTAAAATGATGTCACATAAACCACAGTTAGTTTCCTTCTTTTACCCTGTCTGGTGTTAAAGGTGTCGTTTCTACAAGATCTAAACAACTTGCCTGTATAAAATCTGCTTTCCCTGTGTTATAGAGGAGGCTCTGAGGGTATATGAATGCGGCCAGTATCTAGCCTCTGCTCAGCCCACAATTTCTGCAGCAGCCTCCTTTCCCCCTTTCACTGATACTGACAGGCAGCCTACTGTAACATTCTCTGTGAGTCCCCAGTTACTTCCAGATGCCAGGACATCTCACCTTGGAAGTGAGTTTTTATCAAAGCTGTACATCCTATTTCCCACCTCCTTCCTTGCCTCCAGCTTGGGAATCAGGGAGCCTTGCTGCAGGCTCTGGCTGTGAAACCTCCCCCATCCTCAAAGAGCTATGAGGCCCATCCTCTGCTACCTGCACTCTGATTCCTCTCTTCAGAGACCCTGCCATGCTGTCTCTGGTGCTGGGTATGAACTCCCCCTGGAGCCCCCACCATGCTGTTGCCTGTCTGTCCATGGCATTTTAACTCTTCTAATAAACCCCTTACTCCCCCAAGTAATCTGTCTCACTGTCCTTTTGAACCCCTCTACACCCTGCAATCCAAAACCTAACAAAGGGTAGATGTGGCTTCTGCTGTTAAAGAGACCACGCAGGAACATCATGGCTTCCGCCTCCACTAGCAAACTCCAAGAGTGAGGTATGAAACACATACTCTATATCCCTAATCAATTATAAACAATAGCATATTATTGACAATTATGTTCGGGTTAAAAGTTAAAATAGCACAAGCCTTTAATCCCAGCACTCAGGAGGCAAAGGCAGGTGGATCTCTGGGAGTCTGAGGCCAGCCTGGTCTCCATAGCGAATCCAAGCCAGCTGGGGCTACAGGGAGACCCTGTCTCAAAAAGACCAAAAAAAAAAAAAAAAAAAGTTAAAATAGATTCTCCAGTAGAAATTCTTGATAGGTCAGCAGCTACTCTTTATCCTGTACAAGACAGACATTTTATAGCCATAAATATGTTAGGTTCCAGAATACATATAATTGGTTTTATATATGACATATACTAGGGTCAAACTCTTAGAGGCTATACTCAACTATGTGTCCTTTAACAAAAGCCCTGTTGGAGAGTAAGGGGTGTTAAAGCCCAGAGTTTAACAGTTGTCAAAAGGAAGCCAAGAAAATAACATACCATTGCTAATATATTGGATTTTCCCAGTACCTCTCCTCCTCAGTTGTTTGAACCCACTAGTGTTTGTAATAACAAAGAGAAACCCTTATTTGTGCCTAAAGTTAGACTCATACCTCTTTTCCGGTTGAGCTTCAGGTTTTGCACTTTTGAGTCGATGAACTGGCTCTGTGGTAGCTGCCGCAGATGCTGTACCCAAATGGCACTTCCATGTCCGATGGGCCCTCGAGCTGCCATGTACCACTGTGACAAAATCAAAGTGCTAGCATGAAATCAAGTTGGAAAGTAATTTCTTCTGAAGAGGTCCTCAGGGCTTAATTCTGGGCTTTAAAATTTAAAGAGGTGCAAAGGCAGAGGAGATTTTCCTAGCATTTCTCTACAGGCAGGTAAAAGCATTAAGGCTTCTTTTTAGAAGCCACACACACCTCACCCTGTCCTGGCTGCAGGTTTTGTGATGATCTCACCCAAGAACCGATATACATTCAGAATGTTACAGACACTAGAGATGATCCTTAGAGAAGAGGTAAGGACACCCCAGAAAGGTAAGGAGCTACTGATTTCAGGCCACTTAGCGCAGAATCTGGGCCAGTATCCTTCTCGCTGCAGATCTCACTTCAGCCTTCAAGTCCTCTGAGTAAAAGCATGGATGATGGGACCCCAGTATCGCCTTGGGCTTTGACAAGGGGGAGGGAGGGGACTCTGGGCCTCTTGTTACACAGAATCTGCTCTTGCTCTCTTCTCAATGAATCCTGCCCCAGGAGGTGCAGAGCTCCTCAGAGTCCACATTCCACATGACAGTGAAGCCTCTCAGGATCCAGGACTCAAGAATTCCCCACACCCCCAACCCTGCACTCAATTCCAGGGTCCACCCAGGCTTCTTCTCTGCTTCCCTCCTCCTGTGGGCAGATGTTGCCATCCCTGTAAGCAATTCTTGGCCTGCAGGGTTGCCAAGGAGTGGTAGGAAAGAGTTGGCAGTGGGAGAAGCAGGAAACCTGCGGATCCACCCACCCAAGGCTCCTCTCTGCAGGAGCTTGGAAGAGTTCAAGTTCATCCTTCCAGGTGGTTATGAAGGACTATTGGTTAATACTGGAGGCCAGAATATACTCCAAATTGTTGGCTTGCTACTCCATGTTTGATACACATGCCCTTGTATATACGATTGACCTGGCCCCCACAAGAGTAGGGTGTGGGCCAGGGGAAGTCACCTGAACCTGTTTCATTATAAGTCTAGAGAAGAACAACCACACCTGCTCTGACTTCTTCAAACCACCCAGCATGAGTACAAATCATAAGAAAATGCTATCTCCCGGCCACCTAGATTTCTTTCTCTCCAGATTGTACAGATTCACTAGGCATGGTAGTGCACACCTGTAATCTGAGCCCTCAGGAAGCTGAGGCAGGAGGATCTCTAGTTTGAGGCCCACCTAGATTACATAGACCTTGCTTCAAAACCAATAAACCAAAAACAGATTGTGCATATTCCCAGAAGAGTGAATTACATGAGCTTATGCCGAGTAAGCCTTACTAAATCAAAGTAGACGTTGAAAGATTGATGTAAAGAAGTTCAATTCCACTCAAATGAAATCTCAAACAACACACATCTGCTCGTTTCAGACAAGTTTAATTCTGAACTACATGATGAGATTTAACCAGGTATTCAATCATGCTGCAATGTCTCCAAGTCCCTGTACGAATGAGATTCCATCAGATTCGGGGGTGGGGGGAATAAGAAGAGAATTCTCACTGATAGTCATAAATAAGATTTCTTTCTGTGAACCTAAAAAAAGGAATGGGGAGAAAGCCGGGGGATAGAGACTAGATTCTCCATCCTAGGACATTAGGGTTTCCTAGTATAATTTGGGAACTAGTAGCTTTGCAAGCTTCATAACTATTGTCATGTCCTTGCCTACAAAATTCTCTTGTCTGTGGCTGATCAAATTCTGAGAGAGTTGAGCAATGGTGCTTATAAGGGATCCTTCCTACTGGGACTTATCCTGCTGGGACTCCTGGGCTTTTAGAGATATGGAAAGGCATGGGGAGGAGGGGAGAGGTGGCAAGAGGAGATAACAGAGGGGGTGTTTGTATGAAAATGTCACAGTGACACCCATACATGTGTATACATAATATATACTAGTAAAAAATAAATAGGGTCCTACAGAATCTTAGAAGAAGGGACTGTGGGTGGGGCTTCCCAGGCTTTGGTAGCCATTCTGGTTTTGTTTTTTGTTTTTATTTTATTGTTTTGTTTGTATGATACAGGCTCTCATATATCCTGGGAGGCTCTCAAACTCCTAGGTATTAGAATGATTTTGAACTTCTGATCCTCCTGCCTCCACCTCTCAAGTTCTAGGGTTACTGGCATGTGCCATCACCCCTGATTATGTGGTGCTAGGGACAGAACCCAGAGATTCATTAGGCATGCAAGCACTCTACCAAATGAGCTACATTCCCAGCCCTGTTCGGGGTTTGTTTTGAGACAGGGTACTATGTAGCCAAGGCTGGCCTTGAACTCCTGTTTCTCCTGTTTCCACATCCTGAGTGCTAGGATTAAAAGCATATGCCAAGACCCTGTCTCAAAAAGACCAAAAAAAAAAAAATCAAAAAATATACATTGAAAAAATTTGGACTCTGAGAGGTTAACACAGAAGCTCACAACTAGTCAAAGCACAGAGAATAAGCATCTATGAAGTGTTCAGCCACAAATGGGTCATCTATATCACACCTCCCCCAAGTCTCAGGGACCATCTTAGAAAAGGAAGTACAAAGACTGTAAGAGCCAGAGGCTGGGGCGGGGGGGCACAACACACGACACGACACAGGCATGACAACACACACACACACACCCCAGAGCTAGAGTGTAAACAGTGTCTTCTGGACAGGACTATGGCACTCATGAATCCACTGTGCTGTGGATGCCTACACAAGACCTGTACTAGATCAAGCCAGTCTACACTCTAGCATGAAGGGAAGAAGGGTCACTAGTCCCCACTCCCAGCTGAAGAGCTCTTGTCAGTTGACAGCTTCTAGGGGGAAGAATTTTTTTTATAAGGGTGCACCCCTGGTAGGGTGACCATGCTCCAGTGGATGACCCCACTGGGTGGCACAAATTGGACTTGGTGGGTTAAGAAAAAAAAAAAGAGGACAGGAAGTTGGGAGGGGGTGGGAGTGGACCTGGAAGGAGTTGGGGGTGAATGTGATCAAAATCCATTGTGCGCATGTACAAAATTCTCAGAATGAATAAAAACATATTTAAAAATATATTGGAGCCTGTAACACAGATAAAATTGAAATACAGTGCCATGCTTTATGAATCCTCCCACTTAGCTACTTATGACTTACACAGTAATATAATTTCGTTTCTCAGATTGCTCCATGACCTCCAATCTGGGGTCTGTCGGACTTTATTTGCCACTGGAAAGATTGGTGAAAGAAAAGATTAACTCCGTACTTCTTTCAGCCCATTAATGACACTGCTCCTGCCTCTTAAAGATAATGCCTTTTGTTCCCAGTGTGCTTAGTGAGCTGATCTTCATTGTACCTTGAGTTCTTAATATTCTCATAGCAAAGATACATGCAATAACATGCCAAGGTCCAGAGTACACTCTCTCCACTCCAAGTAGGTGCCAAATTGGCAGATTAGGAAATTCCTTTAAAATAGGTCAGGTTTGTGTCTAACCACTCTTCTGATGCATTAAACATGCATCCCGCTTGTGGCAGCCTTTTACGTCAATAACTGGACACTTTGAGAGTCTCGATGTACCCACTGTGTGCTAAGCACTGTCTCTGCTTCACCCATGTCCTACTTTTCATGGAAAACTTCTATCACTTTTCTTCATTTGCATTAAGTTGGGACGCTGGTTCAGTGTCCTTGCTCAATTCTGCCCCAACCAGCTGTAGCTGACCCAGCGTCCCATCAGTTCATCCAATGAGCACAATCTATGTCCACAGTGTGTACCAACTCCACGTGAGGTCTCATTTGTTTTGCAAATATCCCTAGAAAACTCTGGCTGCCCCAGGATGGGTCCTGCTGCCAGACGAGATGCCGATGGTCAGAACGGAGCAGCGGTGGGCATCCAATGACCTCCATCGGCAGAGAGGGAACTGCAAGGCAGATGCCGGGGTGGTGAGGACAATGATACCGGTGTTGCGGTTCTTTAGGTGACAGGTCCTGAACAGACCCTCCCTTCCTGTAATCCCCCGAGCAATCTTTACGGACACAATAACTAAAGTTCTGAAAAATTCAGCTACTGCTTGGAGCTCCAGAGCTGGCTGGAGTCTGCGGCCTCCCGGATTCCCAAGCGGCGCGACGTGCTCCTCCTAGTGCACAGGCCGAGGCGCCCCTCTCCTCCCATGGTCCCCACCCACGGCGACCGCCGCAACAACCTCACTTACGCCGCTCGCGGAGCAGGGCGCCTGCAGCTCGCAGGGCCGCAGCCATGTTGGTGCCGGCCGAAAGCATTTCCGGGACAACCAGGGATCTCCCGCGGCGGAACCTCCGGTACCGTCCCAGCTAGCACCGAGCCCGGAACGTTCCCCACCCGCACCCCAGGGCCTTATCACCGCGGCTCACCGAAGCAAGGCGCCACGCGCCTGCTCATTAGCCACCGGAGAGGGGAGGGGGCGGAACCCGACGGAGACCCGCCTTCTGGGAGGCGTGACCTGATGGTGGGCGTGGCCAAGAGGCCTGGGTGGCCGATAAAGCCCAGGCTGGAAGCTGGCCAGGAACAGATGGGGCCCCCAGCTCCCCAGTAACAGGTCACCGCACCCAAGTCCCGCTAGATTCGTTGCGCTGGACAGTCTTCCTGTTGAATTCCTTGCCAACTTGGTCGTGGCAAGAATGACAGCCACGATTTTCTAGGTTTCCATTACTGTGCCTTAGATTTGAGATTGCTGTTGCCTCTCTGCAACACAAGCGTGCACTGTTTTGTTTCTAGAATAGAAAAAGGGTTTTTGTTGTTGTTGTTTTTAATACTGTCATTATTCGGTTTCTTCGCAGCACCTCTATAGCAGAATTTGAGACAAAAAAAGTGGGCATGATATTGCTGATATTTCATGAGCATTAGAAAAAGTGGAAGTCAGGCTGGCAAGTGCAGACTGAGGGATTGACAATGGGCTGTGCAAAGACAAAAAGTAACAAGAACAATAGTATTTTCAAATACTCAGTTAGGAAGGAAGAAAGTAGAGTATGAGAGGAGTTATTGTACCTTGAGACTCATGTATGAAGTCCTGAAGTAGACTTGGGGGAAGAGAGGGAGGTAGGTAAGTTGGCTGAAAAAATGAGTCTGTCTCAACCTAACACCAGTTTTCTGTGGCTAAAATTTGCTCTTGGTTTAATTAATTTGTCTTTCCTGTGCTTATAAGCCCAGAATAAAATGTAAAATGGATTGTAATTCATATTACCTACAGGATCTTCAAATTCAAACATGATGTTCCCTAAAATGAGAGTAAAATTTGCTCCGAGTATCAAATTGCCTCCAATAAGTGTATCCCCCTCCCCCAAGTGCTGGGATTGAACCCCAAGCCTCACATATGCTAGGCAAGTGTTCTACCACTGTGCTATATCCTCAGCCCTCTCCATTTCATTTTGAGACACACACAGTCTTGCTAAGTTGCCCAGGCCTCACCTCCCTAGTAGCTGGAACGCAGGGCCTGAGCCACCAATCCAAGCCATTTTCCCAATTCTTGACTCTCATAACCAAAATATTAATTTGAGGTTGCTCTCTAGATAAAAAGATGATCTTTATGGATAAAAAAGTATTACCCATCTAAAGCTGGGACCTATTTTTTCTAAATAAATTACTATAAAGAGGCTCTACTCTACATTCAAAAATGTGGTGGTAGAAAAGTATAGACAAGGCCACAGAATTGGGAAAACCCGGGGGTTACAAAGTCTTTCCTGTCCCCTCTGGGAGGCCATCCTGACTGAGTGCCTGCTAAGTGGAGATAACATGGGATTCTGACTCCTCCCAGGGACATGCTAAAGATTAGTGATGAGGCAAAATGTGGCCAACTCTCACAAAATCAGCTGCTACAACAGGTTAAACTTGTGTATGACTAGAAAAGAGAAAGGAACTAGCAAAATGCTTTATCACTAATACCACTTCAAAAATGAATAAACATATTTCATTCATTTTATTTACATTTATTTTCTGACTTTAAAAAATTCTTTGTGGGAGCTGGAGAGATGGCTCAGTGGTTAAGAGCACTGACTGCTCTTACAGAGGACCCAGGTTCCATTCCCAGTACCCACATGGCAGCTACGAACCATCCTTAACTCCAGTTCCTGGGGAATCCAAAGCCCTCTTCTGACCTCCGCAGCATTGCATGACACAGTGCACTCACATACATGCAGGCAATACAATCATAACAATAATAAAAATTCTTTGTGTATAAAACTTCTTGATGCACATATTATGGATTCATAGGTTATAACTGAAAGGAAAACTTGGGCAAGATGGCTCAGCAGGTACCAGGGTTTTCTGTGCAAGCCTGACAATCTGAGTTCAATTCCTGAAACCCATAGTGGAAGGAGAGAACCACCTACACACACATCACACAATAAAAACAAAAAGAAAGTAACACTTCACTTTTGTTCTAACCCCGAGGTACCACGGAAGTCCCCGTAGGCCTTGAACTTGCCATCCTTCTGCCTCAGCCTCCCCAAGAGCTGGGACTGCGGGCCTGAGCCACCAACCGGGTCAAGCCATTTTGCTTGTTTGTTTGTTTTCTCTTGAGACAGTGTCTCCCGGTAGCCCCAGCTGTCCTGGAACTCGCTATGTAGACCAGACTAGCCTTGAACTCACAGAGATCCAGTTCTGCCTGCCTCTGCCTCCCCAGTACTGGGATTAAAGGTGTGAACCACCACACCTTGGCTCATTTTATTCATTCTTGACTCATAAACAAACTGATACTAGTTTGAGGTTGTCTTCACATCAAATACAACAACTATCCAATCAGTAACTTTTATTCTTATGTAATGAAAGCAGATAAAATATACTTTATATCAATCCTATTCAAAACTGATAGAAACATGGGGTTGTTTTGTTTGCTTAACCCAGGAATCGTGAATTCTGAATGCAGATTTACAGAAAACCAGAAAAGCCCTTGAAAGGCTAAATAAACTTGTAGAAATATATGAGATTTACATGTATTTGTGTATACATATGTTTCCCTTCTCCCCTAGCTTATACATCTTTAATAAAATTATACACCAATTCCACTAGCAAACAGAAGGCTGAGAAGACAGCCTCTGTGCTGACTGAGATAAGCTGCTGCACCCAGCACCCTCCCATCCCCTCTCCCCACAACCCTCTCCCCACTCCTCTCTCCCCACCCCTCTCTTCCCACCCTCCCTGCCACCGGGGAGGTTTGTCTGAGCATGGGCAACTTAATTAGTGAATAAAGCGCTTGCCTGTCACAGACAATCCTCCTAGTTCAACCTGTGGTTCTAAATAAAATGAATTTGGTGTTTTCAGCTCAGTAGTTGGGGGGGTCCCCTAATTCATTATTTTCCATGATTGGCACCTTTGGGCTATACAAACTAAATTTAGATTACTCAACTCTGTCTCCTTAATCAGAAAAATAGGGGAAGGGATTTGGTGATCCATGTGACAAATGGTAAGCTATAAGGATCCCTCAGAAAAGTCTGATCAATTGTCCCAATTGTTTTACAACACAGGCCAAAAAGTTTAAACTAAAACATTGCATGTTTTGACTAGCCCTGCTTAACCACAGGGGTCTTGAGCCCACTAATGCACAAACTGAGTGTGAGCAAAGTGGAGGGTGCAAAGGTAACCTAGAGGACAGAATTGTGAACAAGCGTATTCTCGAGCTCATTCACTTACCAAACAAGCACCAATGAAGACACAGCTGTAGAGCCCATCGGATAGTCTGTAGGTTAGTCAGGCAACTGTCTATGGAAAAGACAAAAGACACACAACATAATGTCAGGTATGACTGAGGGTCATGAAGGAAAACAAGGCAAAAGAATGCAGAGGCCAGAACCACTACTTTCAGTCATGTAACCAGATGTGAACTCTGCAAAAGTGGTATCTGAACAAGGACTTGGGGAGGTTGTCTGGGGAAGGGCTTTATGAGTAGATGGACCAGCACAGGTGGGGACACATTTGATTGTTGGCATTAGTTTCCCAGTGTCACTGTAACAAAGTACCAAAAATTGGGTTCAAAAATTTGCTGTTTTCCCAACTCTGAAATTTAGAAACCCCACATTAAGGTGTCAAAAGGGCCACACACCCTCCGAAACCTATAGGGGAGAAGCCATCCTGGTCACGTCCTACCTTCTGGAAACTTCCTATTGGAAAAGGCCTTTCTCAGACTCATCTTGAGTACATTTGTAAAGATCCCATTTCCAAGTAAGTTTATACATGCAGGAACTAAGGGTTAGGAGGTTGTGCTGGACAGCTTCAGTTGTTAACTTGACACACCTGGGTAGAGGGAACCTCAATTGAGGAATTTCCTCCATTGGATTGTCCTGTGGCCATACCTGTGAAGAAGCATTCTCTCAATTGTTAAGTCATGTGGGAGGGCCCAGCCCACTGCGGGTGGTACCACCCCTGGCCAGGTGGTCCAGTGTTGTCTAAGAAAGAAAGCTGAGCACAGGCCAGAGAAGCAAGTCAGTAAGCAGAGTTCTTCATCGTCTGTGCTTCAGCACCTGCCTTCAGGTTCCTGCCTTGACTTTCCTCTATCAATTGACAGTGCTGTAAGCCAAATTAACCGTTTCCTCCCCAAGTTGGTTTGATCAGTGTTTTATCACAGCAATTGAAAACAAACTAGGACAAAAATTGGTACCAGAGAGTGGGCTATTGCTGTGATGGACCTGACCATGTATGTATGTCTAGGAGGACTGCAGAAGTTCTTGGAGCTTTGGACTGGAAGAGTGCTTGGAGTTCAGTGATCTGTAGGAACTTGGAAGATAATGCTGAAAGAGGTGTAGATGATGGAGACCTGGCTTGTGAAACTTCAAAGAGAAATAAAGACTTTACCAGGGCTGTTTGTGTGATGTATTTTGAATTAAGAACTTATGGGAATGAAACCTTTTATGTTTTACTGGGATAATCAATGCAAGTCAGCTGAGGCTGGAAAATCAGCTGTAACAAGAGACCAGCATCACTGAAGTGAAATCTTCTGTGAAGTATTTCCTCAGGGTTAGCACACAAGCAGCTGTGGTCCAGAGAGGGCCCAAGGCTCCAACTCACGCTGAAAGCAGGACTTGATAATGTTTAAGAATCTCCTATATGGTACTGGTTTTATAAAGCATGGAGTCATGGAGAGCAGCTGAGGCTTGACACTCTGAGAGGCCATGAAAGGTCATTAGTGAAGGTGCAGACTGGTATACTGGAGTCCCCAGCACAATGAAGATACCAGGACCATGAAGGGCAGCAGCAGGTGGAGTGGAGCCAGCCTAAACCTATGAGACAAGCTGTTGTGTTTGGATGGCAGAGCCAGAAGTGGAGCTGCCCAAGCCCTTTGGAGCCCAGAAGATTGTAAGTGAATCTCAGATGTCCAAAATTTCCTCCATTGGATTCGTCCTGTGGGCATGTTTGTGGGGCATTTTCTCAATTGTTAAGTGTGATATAGGAAGGTCCAGCCACCATGGGCCGTGCCACCCCAGGCAGGTAGTTCTGGGTTGTATAAGAAAGCAGGCTGAGCACAGGTCAGGGGAGCAAGTCAGTAAGCAGTGTTCATCTGTGGTCTGTGCTTTAGCTCCTGCCTCCAGATTCCTGCCTCCAGGCTGAGTTCCTGTCTTGCCTTCCTTCTCTTGGTGATGGACCATAAGCTGTAAGCCTTTAAATAAACCTTTTCCTCCCTAATCTGGTTTGGTCAGTGTTATCACAGCATAGAAAATAACTAATACAGACATTAACATCTTTTAGGGGACACAAAGGAACTTCAAGGAGGTCAGGTCCCCAGAGCAGAGTGAATAGGTTGGGGGTGGGGTGAATTCAAGACTCACTGAGGTCAGCAGGCAATCTCTGGTATGACCTTCTGAGTGGTCTCCCTGTACCACTGTTAATAGATACATACTTGGGTTTCCTAAAGGTCCCTTTTTTCTGTAACATGGACAAAACAGGAACTCCTGTACCAACATGAAGACACAGACTTCATAACTAAACACATTATTTTCTCCCATGAGTGGTTTTGTCCCAATTTCCCTATCTGTGGAGTGGAGAGGTCCCTACTGAGCCTGTCTGGTTTCCTCCTGCCAATACAGAGGGGTCTCATTAGTCTTGTATTATTTTCTTGGCTTCACAATCCTGCTCTTTGCAAGAATGTAAATTCATAATTTAGAGTCCCCTCCTCCCCCCCCCGGGGCTTTGGACACCATAAGCTTCATCGTTCTATGGGCTACCAGGCCAGTTTCCTGATTTCTCTACAGAAGAGCCAGGTCCCTGGGCCCCCTTCAAGTGTCGTTCTGGCCCTGGCCCCACCATCCTGTTTTTAGATGGACATCGTAGGAGTTCCACTGCTCACTTCACTTGTGAACGCTCATGGAGCTGTATGCTTATGATTTATGCCCTGTTCTGTCTGAATGCTATGCTTTAGGGACTCTCAGTGCTTTCACTGAGCTTAATTTTCCCCTTCGTTCCTATCCTTACCTAGCAGCTCTGCTCTGCTATCATCCCCACCTCCTCTCTCCAATTCTAATTCCCTGTTCTTTACATATTCAGCTAGGATTTAAAGTATTGTATTTATCCAGTATATATATTTACAGTGGGGCATCAAGGGGTGAGCAGAACTTTAACTGACTTTAGGCTGAATGCATCTCACTAAGATGATACTAGAATTTATAAGAACTGCCAGATGTGATGGTTTATGCCTCTAATCTCTCAGCACTTTGTGAGGCTGAGGCAGATGGATTTCTTTGAACTGGAGGCTAGCCTGGACTCCAGTCTAACTTAAGTTACATAGGGAGACCCTGTCTCAATACACAAGGAAACCACAAAAATGATTTTATAAGAAGGGAAGACTGGACCGCCCTGTGGTGAACCTCTCTGGAAATGCCTGTTTCTCTGAGCACAAGCCCTAGGTAATCATTGGTGTGTTTGTTCAAAACTAACAGTCCGAGCTTCATTTCCTCAAAATTTCACATCCTCTTTTAATGCCTTGACACCAAAAGAACCATAATAAAGATGGTTACAAGATTTACCAGGTATTATGACCCTCGTGTGATTACACACACAAAAACAATGGACTATCAACATTAGGTTTTGCAACATCCTGTTCTGACTACTGGAGAAACATCTAGCAGCCTGCAATCACTAATCACTTCTGAACCTAAACTCCCTTCTTTGTTTCTTGCTTAAAGATGAAAGGAGCTTGAAACATGCTGACTTGGGGGGGGATCTTTCAGGACCCAAGGCTACTACTATTGCTTGCTGGCTTAACACCCCAAAAACTTGCCCTTGAATCACTGAACTTTGAGCAAGGGGATTCTTAACACTAACTCTAAGGAAAGCTGATAGAGACCTTGGCTCACACCCACATTTAGCCAGAAGGAAAAGGAATGACTGATGTTTCTATTAAGTGGCAGACACTGTCAATCATTATTTCCATTCACTATAACTATTCCCTAAGAGGTGGTTCTACCTTATTCTACAGAGGAGGAAAACAGATTTCTAGGGACCCCTGCCTTGCCTGAGGCCACTCAGCACATGGCTGAAGTGGTATTTGAACCCAAGTGTGTCTAGTTTCCATGTTGGGGCTTGTTCCATTCATTAAGAATGCATCCCAAAGAGAAAAAGGCAGAAGCGGAGGCCAGGGAGCACTTGTAGAATTCCCACCACTTACCCAGTCAATCCACATTGCCACTGTCACAGGTTTATCAGAGCTGCTGACCACAGCTGATATTTGGAGTCATGGCTGAACTGGGATGCGCCAAGGAAATTCCATTTTACAATCACAGCCCAAGAATAATGCCCATCAGATTCCCACGACCCAGTTAAATGCCACGTACAGTGTTTTAACAGTTTCATATTGACTGCTTTCTTTCCTTGTTTGCAGAAGTCTTCACTCCTTGCCAGCTTGTCCTTTCCAACAGCTTATAATTGAATACCCTTTCCTTTTTACCTATTCCATTCTGCTTTGTGTTCAAATACAGAGCAGTGATCTCTGGGAGAAGGAGCTTAGACACAGGTGTAGTTCTGCTTTTACCCAAACCCACTGAAATGACAACAGAGGTTTTGGTGGTGGTGGTGCTTTTTCTTTTTTTTTTTGAGACAGGGTCTCCCAGTAGCCCCAGCTGGCCTGGAACTCACTATGTAGACCAGGCTGTCTTTGAACTCACAGAGATCCACCTGCCTCTGCTGCCTGTGCTGGGATTAAAGGCGTGAGCCACCACGCCCTGCAGTTTTTGTTTTTCAAGCATAAGTCTTAAAGTCATGAGAAAAGGACACCCTAGCAGCAGAATTTTAAAACCTGAAGGGCAGATGAATAAATGCTTCATGTTCCACCAACCAAAGAAAACCAATCGTAAGCTAGTCATCCTAGGATAAGTAGGTTAAGAATCATCTATACTTAGAAATAAGAATCCCTGCTACCTTTGGAAGCAGGTACCTTTGGAAGTAGAGATGACAAAAACATGTTAAAATGAGGTGGATTGAAAATCTGGAAACAGCTACCTGTCAGATGCCCAGATTCCCACCCTACAGTGGGGCACAGCTCCCCTTACCCCATGGCCAACTGGAAGTTGGTTCCCAGAGAAGTTACAGAAGGCTAACTATCCCAGGTACTACTGAATGGGAACATGGTGAAACCTTCATAAGTTGATGGACTAACTATA
This sequence comes from Nannospalax galili, assembly GCF_000622305.1. NCBI lineage: Eukaryota > Metazoa > Chordata > Mammalia > Rodentia > Spalacidae > Nannospalax > Nannospalax galili. The sequence continues at coordinate 1,558,400 of NW_008357638.1, read as the reverse complement.
TGTACTTATTGAGGGTGCAAAAACTCAGCTAGTCCAAGAACGGCCTAAAAATACAGACATGGGAGGCAGAGGTTACTAACCAGCCTGGCAGCTCAGCTGAGTGAGGCTCACAGCTACCTAAAAGCTTAGAGCATGGTAGACATCAACTCTCTTGGTGCTTCAGATCAGCAGATAATCAGACATCTCCTAATACCTGAGGAAATCCTCTACAGGAAGGAAAAAAAGACAAACTAGTGAAAAGCCAATGTGGAGAAGTGCTGATGCCAAGAAGAAAACTTGGATTAGAAGCATTAAAGATGGGGCTGAAATATAGCTCAGCAGTTAAGAGCATTGACTACTATTGCAGAAGGCCTGGGTTCGAATCCCATCAACCACATGGTAGCTAACAACCATCGTAACTCCAGTTCCAGGGGATCCAACACCCTCTTCTGGCCTCCACAAGCACTACATGACACAGGTACACTTACACACATGCAGGTATAATATTCATACATATAAATTTTTCAGAAATAAAAAAAAATTAAAGATGGAATTTTCAGGGAAAAGAATAAGAATTAAAACACAGATAGGCTTGGTGGTGTGTATCTTTAATCCTAGCACTCAGAGGCAGAGAGAGGTGGAGCTCTGAGTTTGAGGCTAGCCAGGGCTACAATGAGACTTTGTCTCAAAAAAAAAAAAAAAACCACACATGTAAAAGCTGAGGCAGTGACACATCTGTAATACCAGTGCAGAGACAGGTATATCCTGGAAACTTGCTAGCCACCAATCTAGCTGGAACAGCCAGCTCCAGGTTCAGCTAGGGACCTGGTTTCAAAAAATAAGATGAAGAGCAACAGAGGAAGACACTTGACCTTGACCTCTAGCCTAAAAATAAAAAGGGCTGAGGTCACAGGTCAGCCAGCAAATTGCTAGCTTCACAAGCATAAGGACCTGAGTTTGATCCCTAGAACCTACATAAAAATGCTAGGCATGATGGCGCATGCTTACACTCTCAATGCTGAGCAGGCAAAGACAGGAGGGTCCTTAGGACTCGTTCTTCTAGTCTAATGGGTCAATGAGAGATCCTGTCTCAATGGTAAGCATTTCTCAGGATGAAACCCACGGTTGTTCTGACCTCCACATACACATGCCCATACATATACTACATTAAAAACAGTAAGTAAAAGGAAGTTGGGAAGAAAAGTTCTCATGTCTAAATAACAGTTGTAGAAAGAAAATATAGTAAGGAGACCCTTTATTAAACAATTTAATAAACTTTTCACAACTAAAGGGCCCACCAAACAGAGCCTGGTGGCAAAGGCCTGTAATTCAAGCTGAGGCATGAAGAACGCAAGCTCAAGTCCTGCCTAGGATGTAGAGTTAGTTCAACGGTAGCCAGGGAAACCTAGTGAGATGTGGACTGAACATAAAAAGTATAAAGAAGGGGCTGTGCATGGTGGCCCATGCCTTTACTCCCAGAGGCAGAGGCAGGCAGGCGGAGCACTGTGAGGCCAGACTGGTCTACATGGTGAGTTCCAAATAAGGTGGCAGATAAGGACTGATGCACGAGGTTGTCTTGTGACCTACAAATGAGAGTATGCGCGCACGCAGGCACGCACACACGCAGAGAGAGAGAGAGATTAAAACAAAAATCTTCAGTTCACCAACTCCCCATCAGGATGGATGGCTAATCCCAAGAATAATGAAATTTCAAAACAATGGGACCAGTTTCCCAAAAAGGCAGGCCACGTGAAAAAGACCAGGTCACCTGAAAAAGCAAAAGCCTTATAAATCCTTAGTAGCAACATCAGAGACTACAAGACTTCAGAGGGGAAATACTTTCTAACCCAAAATTCTGATGTGAGAAGTTCCCATGTATTTGCCTTTCACAAATCCTTTCTCAGGAAAATACTAGAAAATATACTCAAGCACAAATAGGAAGTAAACCAAGAAACAATTAAACGTAACATAGAGGAAACAGGAGGTCCATACAGAAGTAAGGCAAGGGAATACCCAGGACGTAGGAGTAAAATAAGACCCAAGGACACAGTTGTGCCCAAGACAGTGACTGGCTCTGATAAAAGCAGGTGGAGAGCCAGAAGAGACTTTGATGGAAAGATGTAACAGAAAGAGTACCTGTATGTCTGAAATGTCTTTTGGGACTGAATCAGTGATAAAGGAAAAGAAGACAGCTAATAAATGTAAGGAAAACAAAAAGTTATGCAGCAAAGGAAAAGTAATTATAGTTTACTGCACATCCAACTGAAATTACAATTTACTGAAGTTGAAAATATGGAGAAGTACACGTGAGTGGTACAGATGGGAAAGAAGCAGTCACCTTCCATAGAACAACAGGTAATGTCTAAACCTGGACAATGAGGTAACCCAAGCATGTGATTCTGCAACATGGATTCCGCACATTTCTAAATGAATAGAACTTTGAGCACCTCCATTTCTCTGAGCAGGTATGCTGCTGTTACATCTGAAACAAAAATTAATTTTCACTCTAAAACTGGTGTCTGACTCATGACTTACTTAGATTCTGATCAAATTTAATTCTATAGGGATGTTCTCTGCCCAACCAGCATACTAGTTAAGTCTGCAAAATAATCTTTTATCAAAAGAAACAAAGTCAGTAAACTGACAATTTCCAAATGCTATGAATTATAATATCTGAACATCATGGCCCCTTTTCCTAGGATTGAATAAAATACACTGACACTAAGACAGTCTAAAATAACCCAGCCTTTCTCCAATGTTTCCATTTCAACTACAGACATTAACAGAAACAGTTAAGGACTTAAGTATTTAGTAAGAAGGGAGCCTTAAAGCTCAGTTTAGGAGGGAGCCACTCAATGACTATCATCTTTACCCTACATCAGCCTCACTTGGGAACTTTCAAAAACCATCTTGGTCATCTTTGAAACTCAGATTCACCTGGTTTTGGATTAAACCCAGGTACTATTATTTACAGGGTCCTCAAGCTATTACAATATATAAACAAGGTTGTTCATGATGGAGTTCAACTTAAGACCATTTTTAGGGGTCTGGAGAGGTGGCTCAGTGGCTAACAGCACTGGCTGCTCTTGCAGAGGACCTGAGTTCACTTCCCAGCATGGACATGGTAGCTAACAACTGTCCCTTCAGTCTAGCTACAGGGGATCTGACATCCTCTTCTGACCTCCACGAACATTACAGGCACGGGTGTACTTACACACATGCAAGCAATTCACTCATACACATAAAATGATTGATAAATTTGTTTTCTCCCCCTATCTAGAAGCCTTTGAGAGGGAACTGACACTGATTCTAACCACTCTAACAGCTTTGAAAATACGTGAAAGCAGATCCTGAATCCACCACTCTAGAGCCCAGCCTTGGAAGACAAAAGAAAAATGAGGAGGAACCCAATAGATGGATGCTTTCGGAATCCCTCATCAAAAAATTCTAATGGACTTTGATTTGGATATTTAAAATTTACTCTGTCCTGACTTTTCCTGGTCCCCTGCCTAGAATGTGTAACACTAACTATGCTTACTTTTACTTCTCCTTCACATTTCCTCTCAGTCACCAGTCAAGGACTCTCTTTACTCATGTTGGGTAACCTCTTCAGAGGATGGTGTGATAAGAATAGGAGGTAGGAATTAGCTAGGTAGTTAGGGTAAAAAAGACCCAAAGAAAAGTAGCCAGTTTCTTGGCTAAAACTCAGATGTCCTTAGGCCTCTTAGCAACATACTCTGTTCCAAAGGCCAAAAATGTTGAAAGTGTTTGGGAGCTTGTATCTAATCCTTAAAAGATTTTAGGGGTACTTCTTCAGAGGGCGGAATGTTAGAGTAGCCAAAAGCCCCATAAAAATAAAGAAGAAAGAGTACATGAAGTTATCAGAAAAAAGTGATGGGGCGAGATGGGAGGAGTTAGGGGGAGGAAGTGGGCATGGATTTGATCAAAACACCTTATACACATGTATGAAATTCTCAATAAATTATGTAAAAAAAAAAACTTTCACAAATTACAGTATATATAGTTACTACACTTATCCTGGAAGAAAGAAATCTATACCTAAATAATAAAGGCTATTTTTATGGAAAAAAGTAATTTTATAACCAATTAAAAAAAATGTAAGAGATTATTATTTTGCAAGTTATTGCAAAAATTATTGTTTTTCAAGATGGACCATTTTTCTTAAGAGGCAGAGCTCTGAATTAGATACACTGGGAGAAGACTTAGGAAGATACTTTAGGCAGACACTTTAAAGATGCTTAGAGAGGAAGCAAAGTACTACATAGAAATCAGAAGCTCCACATTATCCAAATGTAGAAGTTACATGATCAGGGCCCTCACTTCCAACAAACAGCCTTTCAGAACCAGAAGCAAAGCTGCAGACCCTGGACCTTTGGTACATTTACCAGCCCCCCCCCCCCACACACACACAGCAAAACAACAACAAAACTAAACTCCCGGGTAATCAATGTAAATTAACTGTAGACTATGTCCTGTAGTTCTAGTATACAGCATCTACCAGGTTTATCTCTGCACCTCTAGGAATGACTGGAAGGACAAGTGGGATTGGAAAGGTAGGCTATAGGCTTCCAGTTAAAACTTGATGAGCTTTATAGATCCCCAACTGTACAATGTAAAAGTTGAAGTCCCCTTCTATCTTTGATATTTTATAAATCTAAGACAACCCTTCAACTCAAAATGGGTTGTATTCAGAGATTCCAACTTCAGTTCCAGTGTTCTATTTGCTTACCCTCTGGTCTGGTACCTACCTTCATTCTGCAAGTGACTGAAATGGGTTAAACAATGTCTTTCTTCTGTTATTAAAAGTGAGGCTTCGAAACCAGCATTTAACCACCTCTCAGGGGTTGGACTACACATTAGATTTATAGAAACCATGGGGGCAAAGACTATCAGTGAGGGATGTGAAATAAAGTTTTCTAAGAAGCTAAAAAAAAATAAAATTTTTTAAAAGAAGATATTTTTAGGAATTGCTACACAGCAAGGAGATGAACCAAGCAGAAAATTGAGTTGCTAGAGATGATTGAAGAACATTTAAAGAAAACTGATAGTAAGTCCAGAAGCTCTGTGGCTTATGAGGTTACATCCCTACCTGATGAAAATATCGTAAACGGAAAATATACTTAATACATTTACAGAATTTTAAAGTTTAGAACACCTAGCCAACAGTGGGGCAAAGTCCTTGAATATACGGCATATTTTATAATAAAGTATTCAACATCTGCAATTTGTTGAATACTAAAGATGAAGAGCAAAATGTTTCATAGGAGGTGCTTTCATCACTGTATGAAGATTGAATGATCTCAGTTGAGCACCATTTGTGATTTGAATGCTGGAGTGCCAGCCTCTCGTTTTCTAGATCTTCTGCAGAAGGACAAGTGAAGGGAGTTGTTCATGTGAATGTCAACAGGTTCAAAGAAGAAGAACCATGAGACAGGAGCCCAGCGAGGAGAGCTTCAGGAGGGCAGGAACACAACCAACCAAAGGTATCTGCAAGCTAGTCCTTGGAAGAGATGAGGGATGGCATTTGTGGTACTTGGAGTAGAGAACCACACAGTGAGAAGAATAAGGCACCCAAAATGAGGTTTGCAGTGGCCCCAGGTCGCTATGACCTGACTCCCCTACCTCACATAATACTGGCTCTCTTTTAGTATTTTAACTGTTAACCTATTTATACAGTCAAAATTCAGGCTAACTGAACCTAACCTCTTCACTTAAATACAGAGCAAACCAACCGGCCAGCTGAACCCAACTGCAGCTCACTCACACTCCTCCAGGTATTTCATTTAAAGATTCAAGCCAACCAGATCGCAAATGACCCATTTGCACCTATCAATTCAGTTAGCAGCAAAATAGGATAAAAGATAGTATGTTTAAAATAATCATCAAAAAAGTACTAACTCAAGTATCTAATTTTTAAAAAATCATTCCTTTTAATTATCATGTTACTTTAGTGATTCTAAAATTCAGTATCTACTTTTACATATGCATATCATGACAGACTATAAACATTTAAAAAGATATGAAATGTCAGACAGAGATGTTCGGCTCTGAGAAAATAAGCCAGCAAAGCATTTTTATGAGTGTTCATTTATTCATTAGTGGGAATACAGCCTATTGAGAACACAAGGCATGCATTTATAGGAGAATTAATCAACTGCACTAAAGTCCTTCAGAAAGCCTGCTGTGTGTTCATAGGACAGCACAGATGATCTAAGGATGTGGCAGGGATGATATTAGCCACCTACAATTGCTAAGATTCCAGCTGCAAATTCTTTCAGGATGTATTAATCTTAATTTATCTTAAGCCCAGTCTGTTTCTTCCCTTTTTTGAGACAGGGTCTCCTGGTAGCCCCAGCTGGCCTGGAACTTGCTATGTAGACCACACTGGTCTCAATCTCAGTGATCTGCCTGCCTCTGCCTCTGCCTTAGGATTACTGTGATTGAAGGCATGTGCTACCTCTTTATCTTGAACTAAGGCTAAAGGAGTTGCTCTGGATCATTTAAATAACACTCATCCAAATTTGCTCATTGTACATTTTAAGGCAATTCCACCTTCATAAGTTCTTTCATACCAATTCATACACTCAGATTTAAAAGTGCTAAATGAACTTAGAAAATATTAATAGCTGATGTAAATGACTATGTGCTAGGTACTGCTGGCTGCACTGTAACACTAGACTTTTGCCATATGTTTGACTCCCCCTTTAGATGTTTTTTATAACATCTAAAGATTTACATTAAAATAAAGAATTCCAGTTACACTTAAAAAAAAAACAAGAAGATGAAGTTACTGGAATGTCAGGCCATAATTAAAAACTATCCAATTACAAATGGTATATTTAGCATAGTACTTACAACTCATATCAGGATAAAATGCTGAGGTCTCCATTACTAACGAGTGACATCACATATTTCCTCCAAACTTTGTAATGGGTATTTTTATTAAAGGGACATGTTAAGTAACATTGTCTAGTTTTTATAGTAATGGGAAGAAAATACAGAGAAGACAGAAACAGTGATACCCGACGGAAAACCAAGGGATGATTTTGACTATTGGCTCTTTTGGAGAGGCGGTCTGTTCACTTCATGCTTTAGGAGGACCTGGTTATGGCTTGCAGCGCTGGACAAATCGAGGGTACAAGCAAACATCTCGGATGTGATACCTATGCAGAATCCAAGTCAGGAATCGTTCCAAGCCCAAGCCATAACCTCCATGAGGACATGTGCCATATTTTCTCTGTTAAATAAGAAAGAGAAAGAATAAATAAGTTTAAAATTTTATCTAATAAAGTTAAAAAGTTAACTTCCACAATGAGTTAGCTCACTGCAATAATAAATGAACCTATAATCAATATGCCTTGATAAATCACATGGAAAGGAATAATTCAGTATGAAAACTATGCCAGGGACTAAGACCCACTCTGGAAAGAAGGGACTTCAACCTTTTAAATTAGGTCAGGATCTCCATTAATCAAACAAAACTGAAAGACAGCACTAGATATTGGGAGGGCCTAAAGACATATTTTTTTTTTTGAAAATTGCAGCAAGTAAGGAAATTTACAAAAGCAATCAACAAATAACTTGGCCAAAGAGACAATGACAATATTCTCATGCTCCAGTATTATAACCATGAAGTGAAATACAGCATATCTGAATGCCCACTAACTACGAGGAATTCTCTCCTTCTGAGCATTTCAATGCACACAGAACTATTACAGTGAAAAAAAAAATGTAAAGAAGTTGAACAATTGTTTTTACCTGATCTGTGTACCAGTAATAAGGAGTGGGGTCAATTCCTTCTCTTTTATAACCTGCTAAAATTTCTTCACTATCCCAGATACGCATGGAGCCTCCCACGATCTCACCAACATTGGGCATCAACACATCAACCTTTAAATGTTAAAAGAAAAAAAAAAAAAATCACAATTATTACCAGTCTATCAGACATGATCACGGCACATAAATGAAAACTATAATTAAGCTCTTATCTCAAAAGGAATCACTGTGGTCATGTAAAATTCAAGTATTATTCAAATTTTCTAACAAAATATGTAAACTTCAGTTAGGGGAAGAAAACTTTTTTCCTTTATTACTGTCATTCTAGATTATGAAATATTTGCTATGAGCTATATTATATATCTTATCCCAAATGGCAGTTCCCAGTCCCTTAAAAAGCAAATTTTCTAATACTCTAGGAATCACAAACTGACAGATTCAGTAAGTCTGGGATCCTCAGGACATTGCTGCATGTAGAAGGACTTGATCTCCACGGGAAATCGACACAGCAAGATTGGTTCATTAATGGTGTCTGTCATCAGTCTCTCAGGAGCTTCTGGGATATCCTAAGGTTAAATAAATTTCATTAGCATTTAAAACTCAAAATGCATCCAGACAAACAGCTCTTTCATCCAGGTCAGCCAGTCCTTACTACGCTAATGCAACATAAAGAATGCACACCAGCCTATAACCCACACACATTCATGTAAGGAACAAATTTTTTTAAAAGAAATAAAACTCACACAATTAAGTATTAAATGAATAAGATCTTCTCCCTCAATATAGCTCAAGTAGTGTGCTGTGTGCGGACTGAGAAATGACCCCTCTGTGACCAGATACTGCCCAGTATCAAGCTCAAGTGAATGCAGTCCACTTAGTCTCATAAAGTTGCAGGCAATCAGCACATGCTCCAAAACAGCACTGTCTGTGGAGGATGGTACTGACACTCATCTCTAAACACTCCCGTTAGCAACCTTTCTTCTTTCCTATTATAATAAATCAGTTATGCCTTTAATGGTAGAAAGTCAGTAGACAAATAACCAATGTCAAGTTTGTATTATCACCACCTAGTATGGTTAGCCAGGAAATGTTAGATGATTGACGAACCAAGCTAAATCAGCCTCTATCTCAAAACATCCTTCAGTAAACCACAAATAAATCCAAGTTAGAACTTGAAACTCCTGTCCCTGTCCCTAAAAACTGACTGAGAGAGCTGGACAAGACTCATTGATTTGTTTAATTAAGAACTGAATCAGAGCTGAGCAATGACCTACTCTAGTCGCTGAAGCCCAATGCCCTCTCAGCTATAGAGAGACAAAAGGATGAGTGGGAGAACTCTGTTCGCTTAGCCTGTATCTGCCTCACACACTCAGGCTCTGCAAGAGATTACTGCACACCTGGAAAAGGCCTGAAGACCAATCAGCAATGCTACAGCCCTATGTAACAGAATGAGAACTGGCTACACAAGGGCTTCCTATGCCAGGACTGGCCTAGGACTGACCTCATTTAGTCTGAGAGGGCTTGCCAAGAGGATGTCACCTCCAAGATAGAGATGGCAAAGCAAAAAGTTGGGTTCCTGGCCTTCATTTACACAGCAGGTCAGGACAGAAGAGAGGAGCTATGCCCAGCTGGGGGATGGGGACCTTAAGACCCTATAGCTGTGCTCTCCCCACTCTATCACACTAAGTACTAAGTATACTAAAACTCAAAACTTCAGTTCAAAATTCTGTTATACATCATAAACTGAATTTAAAAGACAGTAAGGGTGATGTGTGGCAACCTGGCATATTGTTTGCTCTCTTCATAAAACCAAAGCAAAACTCTAGTAACAGCTACTCACATTTCACTTGTAAAATAGAGATTTTAAAACTCTACGCTAAAAAAAGGATATATCTAAAACCAAGGCAAAACTCTAGTGAGTCGTACCTACTCACATTTCACGTGTAAAATATTTTCAAATTGTACACTTATAACAGTTAAATGTATAGAGGTCCAAATTAGCGACATCTCAAATTCATGCTGAGAGTGTATATACCAAGCAAAACCAATATGCTGAGTTTATCTTGAACATCAGGTCACCTTCCTCACTAAGGCCTTCTCTCCTGGTTTTGTATTTTAAAAACTAGCTATTTTTTTCCATCTACTTTTGGGGAAATGACGCCCTTGGACCACACTAGATACTTGTTCTATGAATGGAATATACATAAATCCTAGCATTTTGCATGTAATTTCAAAGGGCCCACAGCCTTCTAGTGCATCCCTCCTAGCCTGGACACTTGCAAAGAAGTTTGAAAGTCAAGGATGGAGAAATGATCATGGAAGAATGAGAGGATATTGGTATGTGAAAGAAGGAACACTCTTTATGCTTGTGGAACACCACAGAAGACAGTTCTGAAGTCCACTATATGGGGAACGCAGACAACTCTAAGAGCTAGGTTCTGGTATTACCACTGATTCTGAGGAGAAGCAGACGCATTCTGCGTCACTAAGTTATCAAAATTGGCGATCTACTCAAGCGCACAGGACCTTCTGCAGTAACAAGAAAGGGATACGTACTTCTCCAAATTCATAGAAAGTCCCGTCTTCTTTCTTTATATTGTGCTCCTTCAGCCACACTATAGCATCTGAGTAATTCATCCGTCTGAAAGGCCGTTTGGGAGGCTTGAAGTTCTAGAGTAAAATGAAAAATGCAGTGTGATCAATATATATATATATACATATATATATGTGTGTATATATATACACACACTGAAATGGCTATTAAGAAAAATAAACAAGGAGAAATGGCAGGAGGTAAGAGCAAATACCGTCCTGGCAGGGGACGATTTTGGCTCCCAGCACCCACGTTGAGCAGCTCACAACTGTCTGTAACTCCAGCTCCAGGGGGCCGCACACCCCATTCTGGCCTCTGAAAAGCCCTGTGTACATACCCACCTACAGACACACATGAATACATAATTAAAAGAAAAAAAAGAAACTGGGCTGAAGAGATGGTTCAGTGGTTAAGAGCACTGGCTGCTCTTGCAAAGGACAGGGGTTTGATTCCCAGCACCCAAATGGTGGCTAACAACTATCCATAATTCCAGTTCCAGGGGATCCAATCCTCTTCTGACCTCTGTGGGCATTGCACAACATGAGTGCACTTACATGAATGCACTCAATACACTCATCCACATAAAATAATAAAAATAACAAAATATTTCTTTTAAAAAATCTTTAAAAAAGAAGTGGGGAGATGGCTCAGAGGTTAAGAGCACTGGCTGCCTTTCAGAGGACCCAGGTTCAATTCCCAGCACCCACATGGCAGCTAACAATCATCCTTAACTCCAGTTGCAGGGGAATCTGACACCCTCTTCTGATCTCTGCAGGCAATGCACAACATAGGTGCATTACATGCATGTAGGCAATACACTCATACACATAAATATAATAAAAATAAAAACTTTTTTTTTTTTTTTTACTCTTTTAGAGACAGGGTCCCCATTGCGCCCTAGCTGGCCTGGATTTGCTATGGAGACCAGGCTGGCCCCAACCTCACAGAGATCCGCCTGCCTCTGCCTTCCGAGTGCTGGGATTAAAGGCGTGCGCCAATTTAAAAAAAAAAAAATCTTATTTAAAAAGCAACAAAGGCTATCAAGGTGGCTCAGCCGGTAAGGGTGCTTGCCACTAGACCTGAAGACCTGAGTTCAACCCTGGAACCCTCCTGAAAGAAGAAAACCTACTTGCATACACATGCACACGTGTGCACACGTACATAAAATTAAATTAAATTTAAAGAAACAAACATAGGTGGCCAGCGAGATGACCTAGTGCTAAAAACCTGAGTTTGGTCCCTGGAACCCACATAGAGGTGGAAGGAGATAACTGACTCCACAAATGCTCTAGCCTATGACCTCCATTTGAAATCATGACGTGGGTGGGACCCCCACCATCATACACATGTACAGCAATAAATAAAATACAGAAGAAACAAAACCCCCACCAATCATTATTATGAAAGATTATTTCAGGTTAGGAAACTAGATACATATTTCTAAAATGGAAAACACTATGAACCTCCTCTTCTAGAAGCTAAACTGTAAAATTATTGACAATTACCAATTACCAACTTTTAAGTTTTCAAAGGTGAACAGTGATTTCACTGTCATAATGAAAAAAAAAAAAAAAAAAGCCAATTCTTTAATTTCCAGAAGAACGCTACACCTACCGGGTTGAGTTCATACACTATGCTCGCCACAGGTGACTTCAGGACTCTGTCCACCACATCGCACACGAGGTCTTCCAACCGGTTCAGGAGGTCCTCAAAGGTCAGGAAAGGGCACTCAGCTTCTATGTGCGTGTATCTGAAGAACAAGCCTTGGGTCAGAGTTGCTCTTCTTTTACATTAAGCTTCTCGTAAGCGAAGTTTGAGCACTGGGAAACTGTCTACAAAGGTACAAGTCTAGTACTCTAACCAGTTCCCTACACTGCAGATTAGTTTTCGATACCCCACTGGCCTGAGCACAAGAAGGATGAAAACGAAGTGAGAAAACAGAGCTTGGCTATGGCCTAAGGGGTCAAATTCCTTTCCATTTCCTTTGGAAACAGGTTCTCATAGCTCAGCTGGCCCTGAACTCACTATGTAGTGAGATGACCTTGAACTTCTGATCCTCCTGCCTCCATTTCCCAAGTGCTGAGATTACTGGCATATGCTACTGCACCCAGTTTTATGTGGAGTATTGAACCCAAAGCCTCAGGCATGCTAAGCTAGCACTCCACCAACTGAGCCACATCCCTAGCCTGAGGCCAAGCTTCTTAACCAGTTCTCCCACTAAACCTGTAATACACTAAATGGTTTACACAAACAACATTTATCTATACCACGAGTTCTTCCCTAAAGACATTTTCTAAAAATAAATAAAATGATTTCATACTCAGCCAGGTGCCTTCGTGTTCTGGACTGTTCTGCCCTGTATGACTGGGCAACACAAAAAACATCTCCCAAGGCTGGAAGGCAGGTCTCCAGGTACAACTGAGAGGACTGGGTCAAAAATGCCTCTTCCCCAAAATAGTCAAGCTTGAAGAGTGTGGCTCCACCTTCTACCTGCGTCTGCACCAATGTTGGAGGAGTAACCTAGTCCCAGGAGGAAACAGGGTCTGCTGTGGGCACTGTTCTGAGTTTCCAAATGGAACAAACGTATCATTTGCAAAGTATGCTATGTAACACACACTTACTTCATAGTACCCCCTGTCAAAGAAGTGATCCCTAAAGCACCTGGTGACCATGCACCGTGCCTTCAGGATTTTGGACATGTTCTCTCCTCGGATCATCATGTGCCTGTTGTTGAGCTGGACGTCGACATCAGACTCTTCGTTGATCAGGTTATCAGCTCCTCCAGCTGGAGCCAAGCCCACCAGTTCCCAGAAATCACAGCTCAGCTCGTGGCCCCCTGGAGCCTATATTTTTAAAAAGCAGAGGGGAGAAACAAAAACTAAAAATTAACAGTATTGAAGATTTTAATTTATGTCACATTTTTTGGTAAAAATTTTATGAATTTTACCAAATTTTGCTTTAACCAAAACAGACCCAAGAACTGAGTTGTTGTTTTTTATTTTGGGGGGGGGGGCTCTTTTTGAGACAGGGTCTCCCTGTAGCCCCAGTTGGCCTGGAACTATGTAGACCAGGCTGGCCTTGAATTCATAGAGATCCGCCTGCCCCTGCCTCCTGAGTGCTGGGACTAAGGGTGTGCACCACCACGTCTGGCGGAACGGAGTTTAATATTGATATTTTTACATTTAATACTTCTTTTCATGTAAACACACACACACACACACACACACACACGCTGTAAATAGAAAAGCATATACTGAGAAATAAAATCAACTCTAACTCCATGCTCTGGAGTAAACTCACAACTATTAAAATCATGGTTTATTTTTCTAGCTTTGCCTATTGAATTGACATACTTAACCAGATTTAAAAATTTTAAATGTGGAGTTGGAGACGCTCAGTGGGTAAGAGTACATACTGCTCCCTACAGAGGGCAGAATCTGGTCCCCAGTACCCATGTTGGATGGCTCACTACTGCCTGTAACTCCAGCTCCAAGGGATCTGATGCCTTTGTCCTCTGGGGACACTTGTACCCACACACAGACACATACATAATGAAAAATAATAAAAATTGAAATAGAAAGGTTTTATTAAAAGCTATTCATCTGATATCTAACTATCTGAAGGAAGAAAAGAGAATCAAAATTCTCCTTAATGAGTCTACAGAGAGCAATTCATTCTAAAAGCCTGACATCCACAGAACATGTAATTATCTTGGTGTCAAACACTGGACAGCAAATCATGCCACGACAACCACTCCGTTCTGCAATCACATTACTTACATGGAAAGTTCAATGAACTTAAATCAGATCCCATTTTATTACAGGACAGGCTCTTTTATGCTAACTCTGAGACTCTTATCAGTTTCTGGGTAATCAGGAGTGTTTGCGCCCTCTTGTGGTTAATATGCTACATTTATTGGTTTCCTTTCCTAGACAACAGTTACAACCACAGTAGTCATTTGAGCTGTAATTACCAACAGGTAACTGTAACTGGACTGTTATGTGCCTTCAGCTAGGGTCTGGACTACTGTTTTCTGCAATTTGCAGTACAGTAGGTTAAGTTTTGATTCCTACCTAACTGAAACATTATACTGGCTGCAAAGTGGCTAGACAACCCATGAGGATCATTAAGTAATTCTGTGAGGCTGGAAACCTGAGTTCTTTTGGTCACATGAGTTCTGCCCGTTTGTCTGTTCCCTCTCAAAGTCCTGCTGCAATTTAATCACTACTACAGCAGCATGGGGAGGTGTCCACAAGAGTTCTGCCGGCATGAATGGACTGATGTTACTATCGCAAAGGTGGTTTAGTTGCTAGTTATCATGAGACTGAGTTTGCCATACAAGTGAGTTCAGCCCCGTCCTGATCGCTCTCTCAGATGCATTCTCTCACTATGGTGCCTTCAGCCCAGTTATGGCATAGCAAGAAGGCCCTCATCAGATGCAGCCCCTCTGCCTTGGATTTCTCAGTCTCCAGAACTACAATAAACTTCTCTTCTTCATAAATTACCCAGTCTGTGGTACTCTGTGATGGCTACAGAAAACAAACTAAGACAAAATGTGTAGTGTATACATTTTACTGAAAAACAATATGGCATGCTTAAGTTTTTAAAAGTCAAACACTAAGGCCATTGGAGAACTACTAAACCCTTACTCATTCCCCCCATGAGTTCACCTCATTTACCTGTTTGCCTTTTGGAGTTAGGTTTAGAATGCCATATACTGCCACACTACTCTCTGTGGACAAGACTACTCCATTGTAACACTGACACTGTAAAAAACCAAAGTTCAAATTAGGCTATTCATGTTGATACTGAAATATTCTAATATAGAGAGTTAAAGAAATTATTTACAAATAAGTTCTCTGTCAAATATTAGTAAAATAAACAATAAGACTACCATGAATTATTAGTTCATTGAGCCAGGGTCTCATTTAGCCCAGGCTGGCCTTCAATATGTAAGCAAGTCTAGCCTTGAACTCCTGCCTCTACTTCCAAGTGCTAAGATTATATAAGTTTGTGCCACCACCCTGGCTCACCACTGATTTATAATATTAATAAAAAATAGCCATTTTGTGAGAGATAGATCTATGAAACATCCACGCACTACATGTTTCTATCAACAATGGACCACATACATGGTCAGTCACCCCAAAAGATCATATTACCTAATGATATCATAGCTACATTTAAGTACACTCTGATATTTGTGCAATGAAATAGCTTCCTAATGCATTTCTCAGAATGTGTCATGAATGTGCACAGAGGTTCCCCTTTACATACATGTAAGTACTGATGACACTAGTCCTCATCACTTAAAAATATCCAGACCTTGTGATGACCAGCACATGCTAAAGTCATCCGGAGAAATGGTGGGTAACTTGACAACAGTGCAATAACTTGTGATGGACTGAATAAGAATGTCTCCCACAGGGTCCAAGTATTTGAACACTTGGTCAGTTAGTGGCACTGTTTGGGGAGGGTCATGGAACCCTTAGGAATTGTAGCCTTGCTGGCAGAAGTATGTCATTGGGGGTGGGTTTCTGTCTCCTGTACCTGCTTGAAGATACAAGTGCTCAGCTTTCTGCTCTGGCTGCCTCCTGCCATGCCTCCCCATCCACTCAGCCCTCTGGAACTGTAAGCTCAAAGACCTCTTCCTTCTATAAATGGCCTTGGTCACAGTGTTTATCCCAGCAACAGAAAAGTAAGTAACACACCTAAAGCCCCTAATTACAAAAAGACAATAGGCCACTGTGTGCCTCTTGACACAAATGAAAGAACAGAGCTTTGTGCATGGAGTTTTCATAAAAGCAAAGAAACCAAACTAAAAAACCCAACCCCCACTTCCATTTATAAAATGCTTAGCAGAGGAGTATGCTAAATGACAACACAAGGCTGGAACTACACAAACCCAGAATGTGAGGCTCTAAAGGGCAATTTCTCAGGTTTTCTTGAACAAATGAATTGGGTCATAAAGGAAAGAGAAGGAAAAGGGGCACTGCTACAGATGTGGTATCTGGGGAAACACTGTTAACAGGATCTACCATAAACGGGTAATTACTCAAGCAACATTCTTCACATTATTCTAAGTTTTTATGTTTTGGAAATTTTTCATAATAAAAGCTTTCTTTCCTAGCTTTACTGAGGTGTAATTAACAAAACTTTTTTATGCTTATAATATAACAGGTTTTGATACATGTATTCATAGTGAACATGGCAAAAATTTAAAATATGTGTACTGATCTTAAAATCCTCAAAACTTACAAAAAAAAAAAAAAAAAAAAAAAAAAAAAAAAAAAAACAACTTTCGGCTTTAAGTATGAGAAAATATTTACCAATTCATCTGACAAGACACACTGAAGATAACCTGTACCATCCCGCAATACCAGGAACATTAAATTCTTTCCTAGAAATGAGAAACAGAAATTGAGCCAGTATCAAGGGACTCCAGAATACTCTGTAGTAATTTCATCTTATGTAAAAGTAAACTCCAAAACACTGGAATCCCAACCTCTCCACAGCTCTTCCCTTTAAGTGCCATCCCTAGCAACACTGTTGTACAGTCTATTAGCAAAGCATTTCATTTTCTGTGTACTGCACTTTCTAATCTTTTTTTTTTTTTTTTTTTTTTTTTTTTTTTTGTCTTTTTGAGACAGGGTCTCCCTGTAGCCCCAGCTGTCCTGGACCTCACTATGTAGACCAGGCTGGCCTTGAACTCACAGAGATCCGCCTGCCTCTGCCTCCCGAGTGCTGGGATTAAAGGCCCACCACGCTGGGCTACTTTCTAATCTTATATGATCCTCACACGGTCCACATGATCATGGGACAGCAAGCCAGCCATGAGCTGAGGGATTAAGCCATCTTTACCCAAATCCCATGTGATGTGCAGAACAAGGTCGAACACTCAGAGGAAGGCACATTAAATAGTGAAGAGAAACACTATTTATGTCCCATTCTCTTTATGAAAGATTTGATAATCATTTACAGTGAACTGTTACAAACTGATAATTAGGAAGCTGGGGCCGAGAAGAGAGTTCAGTGGTTAAAATGCCTGTCAAGCAAGTATGAGGAGCAGGCAGGGCTCAGATCCCAGAACTCGGCAAAGGTCAGGTGGGCATGGCGGCTCGCCTAGACTTCCAGCCCCTTGAAGGCAGACAGGTGGTCCCCAGAGCACACTGGCTAGCTGGACCAGGCATACCAGGGAGCTCTGCGTTTGGCTGAGACCCTGCTTCAACACATAGGATGGAAGAGAAATCGAGGATGATTCCAGGCATCAACCTTGGGCCTCTACATTCATGTACCCACACACATGCAAACATTCACACACATATGCATACAACATACACCCAGGCACATGAAAAGGGGGAAAAAAAGAAAAGAAAACCTAGAATGCTAACCTAAAAAAATTTTTTTAAAACACACACAAAAATCCTATGGTCAAGTTTCAGATCAGGATCTGACCTTCCTTATAACACACATCCCTGCTTCTCATTAAATAATTAAAATTCAATTTGACAAATATTTACCAGATACCTCCTGCATTGTGGTTGCTAATGGTTAAAGGAGCACTTAAAATAATTTTCAAACTTTTAATAGTCATATTAGATAGGAACAAATTTAGGCTACAAATCATTACATCATTTAAAAAGACAGCATACCAAAAAAACTAAGCAAGCCCAAGTAGATGTTTTCATGTTCATCTTCATCTAAGACGAGATTATTTAACATTGAAAAGATGGAAAGCAAGGCCATCCCACTCACCTTGCCTACGCAACCTGTGGACCCAGCCAAACACCTTCACTCTTTGGCCCCTATATCCCTCTAACGCAGCAATCTTCACCTGTCAAATTAAAATGAAAACTACTTGAAGCATGCCATTTATCACATACCAACATTTTCACTAATATTTGACAGACAGTAGTAAAATATTTTTTAAAACAATCACAAATAATGCAAAACTGGAGGCAGTCTACTGTAGGTTAAGATTCAAATAATTTACTATACTGGAGTGATTAAAAAAAAAAAATCCAAGTTGTTTTTGTTGGTACAAAATTGACAATGAGAGACACTCAGAAATATTTCAGACACTGCTACAGAAAACCGGTCAACAAATGAATGTAAGTAGTCACAAGTACAATGCCTGCTCCCCACAGTAGAGCAGGCCTGGCCTGCAGGGGTCCTTCTGTAACCTCACAGTCTCTCTACACACTGGACAACTTGGGAGGACGGAGGAGGGAGGAGCTAAGAGAAGGGGATGGTGAATGGAAACAAGAAAGACTCCATCACTGGGGATGTGGGTCAACGATGATAAATTTGCCAGCAAAAACAGCATGGAAACCCAAGCCACATTTTCAGGAGTCAGCAATCCAGGTTACAGACAAAATAGAAGGGAAGAGTAATCCTTTCACAGAATCATACGTTTTTTTGTGTATTTTTTATTAACATAAATACTTTCATTAAAATTAACTTTCACGGGGTGAAGAGATGGCTCAGCGGTTAAGAACACTGGTTGTTCTTAAGACCTGGGTTTGAATCCCAGCACCCCACATGGCAGCTAACAATTGTCTGTAACTCCAGTCCCAGGGGATCCCACAGCCTCTTCTGACCTCCGCAGGCATTGCATGACACGGGTGGACTTACCTACATGCAGGCAATACACTCATACACATAAAATAATAAAAAAAACATAAATAAAATAAAATTAACTTTCACAACAAAACAAAATGATACTTTCATGGCTTTGTAAATCTTTTGTCTGACAACAGGAGATGGTTGGATTCTCAGATCTGCTTCTTCATTGGACATATTGCTGAAGAAGTGGTTTCCAATGGAACTGGAGCTGAGGGGGAAACCACTCATGGGTTCTAAGAATCACTGGCCATATAAAAACTACTGCAATAAACCAGTTTGTCAATGAAAGATACTATGTAGTCACTGAATTAGTTTTAGGATAGCAATTCCTTCCGTGGCCAACATGTTTAAGGGAAACTGGACTCTTGTTAATTAAATCAGAACAATCCTGTCCTCTTTTTTTAGCCAGCAACTGAACCGAGGGCCTTAAGCAAATACTCTACCACTGAACTAGATCCCAGGCCCCAAACAACTGTAGCTTTTGTTTAGTTGCCTATGGCCTCAAGTTCTGGGCTCAAGGGATCTTCCTCCTTCAGATTTTCAAGTCCCTGGGATGACAAGCATGTACCTAAACTGGCCAAACGATTTTTAACATGAATTTAAAATTATTCTACAGATGAGATTACATTCTTTTTTTTCTAAGCTAGAGAAAGCAAGATGTTATTAACAGTCAGCTAATATTTGTAGTGTTTTAATACCTCACAAAACCTTTCTCTGAGCCCATCTGACAAGATTTACTAGTTCTTAGAATCCCACAGAAGGAAGGAAGGAAGTTCGGAGCAGACTTGACTGGTCAAGATTGACATCAGTAGCAGGCTATGGAACTGGGAAAGAGTTGGGCTGGATAGCTGAGTCTCATGTTCTTCCCTCACTTGGTTGTCTACTGCTGTCTCTCAGGAGGAAAACAGAGCTTGGCACAGCCAGTAAGGGCTCAGCTCACAACCAAAAAGACACTCATGCTTGTAGCTCTAGAGTCATATCACCCAGAATGCACAATCTCATCTTTTTATGTATTTAAAAAAAGAAAAACAAAAACAAAAAAACCAAACACAAAGCCCACAGATTTCCACCTTTTCATTTTATGCTGAGGACACTGATAGCACAGGGGTGGAATCATCTGCCTACCGCATTACAGCACAGCCAGAGCTGGATCAGAACAGAATCTGCTCATCACAAAATGACTTATCTCAATACTAAAATGAACCTCCAAAGAACCAACCTTACCACTCTAGAACATTCTTTCTCTTTACTACTTCCAAAAGGAAAAACAAAACGTATTAAAACAAGAAATGGCAGCATGCCCCTCAAACCCAGAAAGAGGACTGTGATGAAGCCAGGCCCACGAAGAGCAGAAATGATATACACACTTACACATTTCGGCTCCGGCAGACTTGGATTGTTTTTAATGGTAATCTTCTTTGCTTCTTCCAGGTTCTTTTCTCTTCGTAAGCTATCTTCGGCCTAATTTTAAAAATAATGCAATTGGTAAACGTGGTTTCGGTCTTGTAACTTTAAAAATGTGTACAGCGGCAAATTTCAAAGTCACCTCTTTCTTCTCCCGGGATTCATTCTTCATCTGTTCTCTATGCCACATTTTTTTAATATTCTTCATCTGTGACTTAGAAATAACATCCCACCTCTAAAGAGGAGAAAAAAAAAAAAAAAAAGGCATGTAGCATCTCCAACACTTGTATGTCCTAATGAACATTTATTATTCACAAAATACAGTCTCATAAAGTTTTTGGTGTACCCTACCTCATTTTCTTTTTGTGAATCAACATAAATGGTGGGAAACGGCTCTTTTCCTACTGTCATCAAAGCCTTTGGTAGGAAGAGAAAAAAAGTTCTTTTAACATTACATAACACTGAATAAATGAAATAACACCTGAATCATGAGTCAACTTCAACAATCTAGAACATGGCCAAGAGCCAAGAAGCATCAAGATCCTTGAAGGCAAAACTCAATGTAGACAGGATGACAGGTTGAGCCTCTTTCAGAAGGTTTGTTCTATCCCCACCCCACCCTCTCCCCCAGGTCCTGCCACAGAAAATCCCAGCAAGTTCAGTTGCACAGTATGCAGGACCTCCAGGCAGAGCAGAGCAGAGGCAGTGGCTTGAAAATGGTTACAAGGACCGGCACAGGCATGCTAACACAGAAGACACAGCAAAGAACAAAAGCTTGGGGGTGTCATGGGCCCCTTAGGATGCCCAAATTCACTTTGGAAGTTACACAAGCCATACCATCACTCTTCTGAATCCTCAACAATGAGTGAAAACAGGTGGGGATTGGCTCTCCAGAGTACAGCAGGTAACATAACTGACTTTATGCACCCTAATCCCATCTATCTTTATAGACACAATATCTGGAGGCCAGAAGTGCCTCTTTGGCTGGGCTAACTGGTTGGATCTAAAATAGTTGCCAGAGCCACAGTGGACAACTATAACTCCATTATGATCCTATCTACATGCTAAGTGACACGCCATTCCCCCATGAGAGCTGACAATCATTGTGGCAATCCTGGAAAGAATCATTAAAACAACAACGACAACAAAAAAAAAAAACCCAAGAGTACCCATATACCTGGAGATCCTCCACTCAATCCTAGGAAAGACATGCATAGATTTCTCCTTTATTAGTTTAAACTATTCTCTCATTTCTTATATTCTGCAGCCTCCCAATCTCTAAGGGCCAAGCAGCTGACTCAAGTTTATCTCCAACTTCTATTATTGACCAATAATAAATCTCCTTCATTGCTCCCCAAACTACAACAACAAAAAGCCCCTAACTTTTCCTAAATGACATTAGTTCAACTCACTGCTGCAGAGCAGGGAATGTGGATATTCTGAAAATCCCTGAGGGAACTGTTTTCTCAATAAGTTGTCTCTAGATTATGGTCATGAACCAGGTAACTATGTGTCAATCAATGACAGACTGCACATCCAACTATGGTCCCCTAAGATCACATATCATGTGGCCTTCTATGGTTTTAGGAGTACAATCTATCCCTATTGGTCATGGACACACAATTGCATCTGTAGATCACTCAGAATTCATTTACTGCTTGACAGTATATACTGATACTTCCTTGTATGCCACTGATATGGAAAGAGCCAGACTGTCCCTCCTCAAATCAGTAGGGCACACTTCCGCTGTTGCATTCTTCTGAGGTTTACCTAAAGTTATCAGTTACAGGAGGCATCTCCAAATCCAAGAGTCAAGAAAGACTTCCCTCTTAGAGTTAAAAAGCAAGACCTAGAACTGTGGAAATGGACAGCAGGCCCCAATCTTAGTTGAAGAATTACTGGGTGAGGAAGAGCTGAACATCTTAAAGGGAGAGACTCTAGATGGGCTGATTAGACCTCACTGGATGAATTTGCACTGAGGGACATCTGGGGACACTATCTTGATGTGATAGGCCTTAACACAAATGACAGAATGTATGAATTCCAGCGGGGAGGGGCTGTGGGCCGATACCAATGGGGAAGAGGGTATAGAGTTGATTAAGATGCTCTGTATGAAATACGCAAAAATTCAATAAATTTTTTTTTAAAAAAAAGCAAGACCTAATCATGACATGTCAAAGCCTGACCAGCTGGCCTAAAAGAAGAGAAGACACTTCAGAGGATTTGATAACTGATGCTGTAGTATAGCTATAAAAAGAGGAACTGATTCCTAGAGCCCACATGATGGAAGGATAGAACCGACTGGGGCAAACTGTTCTCTAACATTCCATGTGTGTGTTGTGGCATGTGCTTGCCCCTCCAATAAATATAATTTCAAAAAAATGAAACAAAATCTTTGGCAAGTCACACATCATTGACAGTCATTACTAAATGCAGAGTTGTTATCCTAATGAGACATTACCTTTAGGCCTGTTTTAAATGGTTTCTCCTTAGTCCCATCTCCTGTAGCGTCATTTCCCTCTCGATCAGAGACATATAGTTCTGCTTTTTTTAAAAAAAAAAAATGACAAGAAGTTACTTATCACTCATCAATAACTCTCAGACACTTTACAAGTATCAGCCATTCTCTCCCTCTGTAAACAAAAAAGCATTTGATTTGTAATACTATTTTTCAAATCTTTCAAGACTAGCCCATTCCCTAACATCATGAATTATGAAACTTTTCTAAATGAAGTTTTTCATCATTTTAACTCATTACTGCTTCTGTATACTTCAGTGTCCAATAATAACGCCAGGATTTTTCAATTGGTCATATCTTGATTGGACAATGTACCCTAAGAGGGGGAATTTACTTAACCTTTCTGTGCTTATTTCTTCATCAGGAAAACAACATCCATCTTACAAGGCTGTACTGAGGATGAACTTTAACAAGACCTGCAAATCGGACATTCAGTACCAATGCAGAGATCAAATAAAAACACCAGTTCTCTCTGTTTCTCTAAGTAAATCGAAGCTCTGCGGTTAAACAGCAGAAGGCCTCACAACTCAGAAGTCTGGGATGTAACATGGGCTCAGGTCTCTTAAACATTTTCTTTTTACTACTGCAAATCTCAGTAGAAAACGAGGCTGTCCGAAAGAGAATTAGAATTCTTAAATCCTTCCCTGACGACCAACTGAAAAACTGCATACTTTGGGGGCTGCAGTAGGTCAGAGCTCCATGCAGCGCCCAGTCCCTGCGGCACCACGAGACGTTCGCAGTGGGGCTGGGGCTGGGCCAGAGCGGCCGCCATGCCGCCCAGGGACCCAGAAGGCTGGCGCAGAACCAGGTCGGGACCACAAGTCTGCGGCCAGGTGATGAACTAGGACCCTTCCTCCCATGGCCCCACATACTTGGGGTGCGCCCACGCTGCTCCAGGCACTAGGAGAAGCACACTGGAAGTGGGCTGGATCAGAGTTGTCTTCTACGGAGGGAGCAGCGTGCCATATCCAGAGCCTCACTCACCTAGTACCATCCCTGCGGTCGCCCTGGTCACCTCCAAGGACATCACCTGCACCACGAACACGGGGTTACTCCAATGTGTACTGAAGCCTCCCTAGACTGGGGCGTTGCATCATATCATACAGTGCGGCAGTCGCGGGTGTGAGTCAGCGGAACTTCAGGCTTCTATTGGCTATAGCAGGTGGGCAAGTGACGCTAGAGACGCCATATTTGTTTAGGGAAGCAGTCACTTCCAGTCTGAACACGAGGCTCTTGCTGCTTTCGCCTTACTGTGAGGGTTCCGCCCCAGTTGAGTCTCCGGAGTTGGGAAGCCTTCCTCACCACTTAGGTCTAGCGCCCAAGTTCCCTGCTCTGCTCCTAGCTATAGGCATTGCAGGTTCTGCCGTACGGAATTCAGCTAGCTAAGGGAAATTATACTCTTTTAAAAAAAGAAATTGTGAGCCAGGCATGGTGGCGCACGCCTTTGATCCCGGCACTCGGGAGGCTGAAGTAGACGGATCTGAGACTGAGGCCAGCCTGCTCTCATAGCGAGTTCCAGGCCAGCCAGGGCTAGTGAGACCCTGCCTCCAAAAGCGGAAACTGTGGTCAGCTGACCATCTACAGACTTCATCCCCAGCAGAGTCACGGTTTACATGACATTTCCATTGCATTAGTTGATGTGAGTAAAACAAGTGATTTAAAATATGCAGGAGAATTAACATAGGCTAAAATGCTATGGCATTTTATGTAAGGGGCTTGAGCATCCGTGGGTTTCGTTATTCTCTGGGGTCTTGTTACACTGTCCCTGAGATGCTCCCTGTGTTTGGCTGTGGCCCTTCTAGGTCACGAATGACGTGCCTGGCCAGCAATAAACTCTTGGAAACTCCTAGGCGGCAGTGTCTTTAGTCCGATCTCCTTCCAGAAGCTGCTATTTCCTCTCAGCATAGCTGAACCGGTCACTGCTAGGAACACGCTGAAATTTCAGTGCTCTTTATGGACTGCCTCAATGAATGAACCGCACTGTTGCTTCTTCATCCAGCAGTGGCCAGCTGGGGGCGCCCTGTTCCACCTCTGCGCCCTCAGGATTCTCCTGGTCTCTCCTGATCCTTTAACCTGCCTTGCGCCGGTAAGGGAGTCTCTGTTGTCCACATGGTCCCTTGTTGCCATCGACCTAGGTTCAGGGCGGACGATTCCGGAGTCGTCACTTTAACTCCGGATCACTTCCGGCTCCGCTCCTTCGGGCTAGCTCGGCCAGCTTCCGGTTTCTAGAGTGACTCCGGTACTTCCAGGTGGTAGGTGAGGCTTGCGTCTCCTTGGTTCGGAGAGAGCTGGGTGCGAACAACCACGTAGACGTCTTCCGAGAGCTTTCGTGTACTTTCCGTATTTTGTTCTTCAAAACAAATTTTGAAGAGAAAAGGCAAAGGTCTTTGCGAGTTTCTCTTGGGTTTTTTTCCGGGTCTCATCCTGGGAACCGGGGAGTGGTGTAAGTGTTCGCTTCTAGATTAAGCAATCAGAAAATATAAGTAGGTCTTAAAATCCACAATGTCAGAAAAATAATGGGTCTATCATTACAATAAAACTATTATTTAAGAAATCGAAGATTTGGCTTTCTCTTTGTAGAGTTAAATTTAAGCACAGATTGGTTCTTTTACACCCAGAAAACATTTTCTTCAGTAATTCCCAAGCTGCTTCATGTTTGTAAGTGAGAAATAAAAATAAAATCATTTAAAAAACCCTGTTGGAGGCGGGTAGCACTTGGGAGGCAGAGGCAGGCAGATCTCTGTGAGTTCAAGGCCAGCCTGGTCTACATAGTGAGTTCAAGGACAGCTGAGGCTACAGGGAGACCCCGCTTCAAAAAGACGAAAAAAAATCCAAAACCAACCAAAAAACCCTGTTGGACTCTTTAAGGAGGACGAACTTGGGCAAGTAGGATGCTGGACCCTTTGAAAATAACACAACTCTTAACTTTCTGGCTCTGAGACCTTGATCTAGTCCCTAACTACAGATAGTTCTATTGTAAAGTTCTATTGAGCCACAGATTGTTCTATTACAAAGTGACAAAAATATTTCTCCAGCAAAGTGAGGATTGTAAGTGATCAAGTATACAAAAATGCTTACTGCCCCCATCCAAATCTCAATTAAGAAATGCATGGTTAACTAGCTGATACTGTTTTGTTCCCTGGTCACACATGAATTAAATATTCCACCAATCAGGGGGCTCTGGTGTACTCCCCATGCTGCCACATCCCTCACCCTCTCCAGTGGCCTCCACCTATGTGAATAGGCTTCCCACCCACTGGCTCAGAATGTCTCCAGCTCTCTGCGCATCCTTACACTTGCCCCCACTGTCAGCAAATGACTTGGCTTTTCCCTACAAGTGATTCAACATCCATCTTTTTTCTTCTAATTCACTGCAAGTAGCAGCCTTCAGAAGATCTCCCCAATCTTCTGAATTTGCCACCCCTTCCCAATCTAATCACATTCCAGCCAGGGCAAATGGTTAAAAACAAACACGGTGACTTTATTCTTCATGGCAACCTTCCGTGACTTCCTTTGACTCTCAGAATCGACCCCAAATTCTCCCAGGGTGAGGCTGTGTATGCTCTGGCTTGGCATTGCTTTCTAAAGGTACATTTAACTTTAGCTAAAGCTAATTTCTTCACTGACCTGAGCTGGGTAAAATATGGAATTTGGGGTTGTTTTTAAGGAGGTGAAGACAATGAAACAGAGAAGGAAACTTTACAGAGTGGAAAAACTTTGAAAGCAGTTGTATCCTTGAAAGCAAGGACCTAGCCCTATAGGTTACTTTGAAGAACAAGCCTGGATCATTTTGGCAGTAGTTGATAATCCTGGGAGGAGGATCCTTTAGGGTCTCAGAAGCCTGCCTAATAATTTTCTTAGTTTATCTTTTTTTCTTCTTGCCATTGGAGTAGGTCATTGAGGGTTTTTTTTTAATACTTTTTTTTTTGGTGTTGCAAATCAGGATTTTGAATTGAGGTTTAATATTCATGCATCTTTATGGGATGCATTATGGTAACTCAATACATGTATAATAATCAAGTCAAAGTAATAAGCATTTCCATTTATTTAGCCATTAATTTATTATTACTTTTGTTTTATGTGTATGAGTATATTGCCTGCCTGTTTTATATAAGTGCACCCATGTTGTGCAATGCCCACAGAAGTCAGAAGAGGGTGTTGTTGGATCCTGGAACTGGAGTTACAGATGGTTTTGTTTTGGTTGCTACCCTCCTGCCCCAATTTGTTCACTTTATTCTGACACATACTGTTGTACCTGAACGTCTTGAGTTTTAACTGTTGATGGGTCCAGTCTTGTGCAGACCCAGTGAAGACATCTGCAACTGCTGTGAGTTTGTGATTGCAATAGCTGTGTCTTGCCCAGAAGATGGCATTCACAGCCCTTCTCCTTATATTCTGGCTTTTACATTCTTTCTGGCCCTTCCTCCAGAATGCTCCCTGAGTCTTGGAGGGGATGGTATAAATGTCTTGTTTAGGCTGAGCACTTACCTGTCTTTTAAGCTCAGCACCTTGTATAGCCACCAGTTTCTGCATTCATTACTGTTCATTGGAAAGAGAGGCATCTCTGATTAAGGCTGAGAGTAGCACTTGTCTGTAGGTATAACCATGAATATTTAGAAGCCAGTTTAATTCTGTTCTCTATGGCCCAGAGAATGAACTATGATTGCCATATTTTTAGTTTTGAATGAGTGAGTTTATTATGTATACAGCAAGCCAATGTAAGAGAATAAATAGCAAAAGATAGCAAAACATCATCAAATCAGGTGCTTAAAACATACAGCAGAAACTGACTGAGGAAGCCCCATTGAGGCAGTCTGTTGGAGTTCCCAACAGAGTCCCCAGGAGAGTATAGTATCTCCCCGAACTCCATGAGGCTTCCAAGTAAAAGGATAAATAACAGCAGAAAGGTAATATAAAATTGGGTGCTTATGAGCATCCAGTAGAAATGACTGTTAATTCAGCTAGGTGGCATTCCCCATTGAGGGGCCCAGGCAGAGCAGAGTGTACCCTTGAGTGAAGCTTCCAAATAAAAGACCAAATACCAACAGATCGAGATAACAACATCATTAAATCAGGCACTCACAACAGCCAATAGAAACTGATTGGGGAAGTTGAAGCAGCCCCCTGAATTTCTCAGTTGAGCTTTCTGTCCACCAATGAGCTTCCCACAGCTGAACTTAAAACTTCTCTTTCCCACTTTAAGCCCTTTTAGGGGCTTAAATAGTAACTCTTGGACTATTTTGCTGTTCTTTACCTATCTCAGAGTTAGGGGGGCCAGCCCATCCCCAAACAGAGGGTCTTGGAGGACACTCTGAGACAAAAATGCTTGGATCTGAAATGGTGGGGTACAATCCCACTTCCAGAACTGACTTCTCAGTGCGCTCAAACAGCACGTGACAATTTACTAATATAATATACATTACAGATGCTATGTCAATTTAGTTAAATAACAGTATTCTGTTCTCCCCTAGGGCCTAACACCTCCCCTGCTATGGGTTTATGACCTAGTCATGGATTCCCTCCTGTGGGGTGGGTTTCAAATCAGACAATGGTTGGTTATCTCCATAACAGTAGTGCCACTATTGCACAAGTGGCCACATCTTATTTGGCAGACAGGTTGGTCTCATAGTTCATAGAGTTCACAGCCAGGTAAGACTGTTGATGTCTTTTCTCCCATAGCAGCCTGCATAGCACCTTCTACAACTATGAAAACTAGCCAGCAGGGAGGAAGCTTCCAGCTGAGTTTCAGTTTGACTTGTTTGTGTAGTGCAACAAAGGCATATAGTGCCTTCAGGGATCTACCTGCCTCTGCCTCCCAAGTGCTGGGATTAAAGGCATGTGCTACCACACCCAGCACAGCAATAGGGTCTTTATCTAGTTCTGGTGGTAAACTAAGAATGGCAAGAGCTTGTATTGTTTTGGGGGCTTCTGATGCCTCCTTAACCAACAATTCATAATGAGTTATCCCACTCCTGTACATATCCAATTTCACCAGAACCATCTGTGAAAGAAACTGTCTTTTCTCAACTTTATGTTATTGGTATCTTTGTCAAAAACCACTTAGCTGTGTGAATGTGGTTTAATTTCTGAGCTTTTAAAAAATTATTCCATTGATTATGTGTCTGTTTAAAATTTTAAATTACATTTATTTGTGTGTGTGTATGTGTGTGTGTGTGTCTGTGTGTGTGTGTGTGTGTAGGTGTGCATGTGCCATGGTGCATGCATGGGGGTCAGAGAACAACTTGCAGGAGTCAGTTCTTTTCTTCCACCATGGTTTCCAGAGATCAAACTCAGGTCATCGTTTTTGGTGGCAGGTACCTGCTGAGCCATCTTGCTGACCCAGTACTGTTTTATATTTCAGTTACTATAGTTTTATAGCATGGTCAGAGTCAAGTATTGTAATATCCCTCACATTCTTATTTTGTTTCATTTCCTCAGGATTTTTTTTTTTTTTTGTTTTGTTTCATTTCCTCAGGATTTTTTTTTTTTTTTTGGCTATTCTTAGTCTTTTGTGGTTTTATATAAATTTTAGGATTTTTTTTCTACTTCTGTAAAGAAGTTTATTTGGTTGTTTGGTTGGCTTTGTTTTGTTTTTGAGACAAGGTCTCAAGTTCATGGCCTTCAACTTTCTGTGTAGCTAAGGATGAACTTAAACTTCTGATCTTATTTCCTCAGGATTTTTTTTTTTTTTTTGGCTATTCTTAGTCTTTTGTGGTTTTATATAAATTTTAGGATTTTTTTTCTACTTCTGTAAAGAAGTTTATTTGGTTGTTTGGTTGGCTTTGTTTTGTTTTTGAGACAAGGTCTCAAGTTCATGGCCTTCAACTTTCTGTGTAGCTAAGGATGAACTTAAACTTCTGATCTTCCTGCCTCCCAAGTGCTATCACTACAAGTGTGTGCTATCATTGATTTTTGATGTGTGTGTGTGTGTGTGTGTGTGTGTGTGTGTGTGTGTGTGTGTGTAGAGGCACATGCTTCAGAAGAAAACTTTTGGAAGTCAGTTCTCTCCTTTCACTCTGGCTTCTGAGAATTGAACTCAGGTCATCAGCTTGCCCAGCAAAGCCTTTTACCAGCTGAGCCATTTGTTGGCTCTGTTTTGTGATTTTTTTTGAGGCAGGGTCTCACTATGTAGCCCACACTGACCTTGAACTCCTGATACTTCCCCTCAAATTAATGGTTTGTGCCAGCACACCTGGCTCTGATTTGGTACTTCTGTTGTGTTCTGTTTTGCTTCTCTTTAGTGTATCTGTTACTCTGATGAGTTTTCCATACTCATGTGTGGTTATAATGTGGTTACTGTGCTGTACAGCTTTAGTTATCAACTTGACACACCTAGATTGAGGGAGCCTCAATTGGGGAATTTCCTCCATTGAACTGGCCTGTGGCCATGTTTGTGGGGCATTTTCTTGATTGTTGAGTGATGTGGGAGGGCCCAGCCCACTGTGGGCAGTGCCATCCCTGCGAAGGTGGTACTGTATTGTATAAGAAAACAGGTTGAACACAGGCCGGGGGAGCAAACCAGTAAGCAGTGTTCCTCCATGATCTGTGCTTCAGCTCCTGCCTCTAGGGTCCTTCCTTGAGTTCCTACCTTAGGCTCCCTCAGTGATGAACTGTAATATAGGAGATGTAAGCCAAATAAACCTTTTCCTCTCCAAGTTGGTATTGGTCAAATTGTTATGTCACAACAATTGAAGGCAAACCAAAACAGTTACCATTGTTTCCTTGCTAGTAAAAGGTGCCCTTAAGTTATTTCTGATTGTCCTTGTTGGGTGGTGATAGATCTCCTTAGTTTCTGCTTGTTGCACTAAATTTTCCCCTTCTTGCTTTTGCCCTCACTCACTCTGGGTCTGGTAGTCCTGACACAGATTGACAAAGCCAGCATAACACATTTTTATCTTGGGTTTGCATGTTTTATATGACATTAGGAAGGGGATGACTTTCAAAGAAACAGCTTCTCATAACCCCCTCGTCATTCAAGCCCTGCGCCAGGGTGTCCCGATATTCCCCAATCATTCCCATCAGCTTTCCTGACTGAGCACTGCCACACCCCAAGATCTGCCTCACCTGGAGTCACACGTGCCAACTCGCCCCACAGAGTTCACACAGGGCTGCATGCTCACCTCCTGGTCCCTGCTCTGGACCATAAGCAAGCTTCGTTCCCAGAATTCCAATATATAGCAGCTGCAAACTCTCCGATGCTACCTCTCCATATTGCAGCAGGCTCCGCCCCTCTTCCCAGGGTACTCCTTGACTTGCCCCTGGCGGCTGGCTTACTCTTTTTGGCTGAATGAGTAATTTTTGGCTATACTGCTTATCTGGAAAAAGCTTCACTCTCAGTTTTGAACTGTAATTTTACTGGGTATATTATACTTGACTGGCCGTTTTTATCTTTCAGTATTTTGAACACATCATTCCATTCTCCTCTGGCTTTAAGACTTCTGCTAAAATATATGCTGGAAGTTAATAGGCCTTTATTATATGTGGCTTGCGTGTGTGTGTGTGTGTGTGTGTGTGCGCACACACACAACTAATATCAGGAGTCTTCCTTGATCATGCTGCACCTTATTTTCTGAGATAGTCTCTCACTGATCCAGGCCTGGAACTTACTACTTTAGTTAGACTGGCTGGCCATGAGCTCCAGGGATCCATTTGTCTATGCCCTTCTCCGCTGCACTGGAGTTCAGGCTACACTGTCATGCCCCCCATTCATGCTGATGCTGGGAATATGAATTCAGGCCCTCATGATTGCACTGTAGGCCCTTTACTGACCAGGTCATCTCTGCAGCCCCCTTGTCTACATGTCTTTCTGTCTGGTACTTTTGACATTTTAATTATAACATTGCTAAGGTCTGTTTTGGTTGAATCTAGTTGGCTCCTCCAAGCCTTTGTTGTTATGTTTTTTTTCTTTCATGTGAATGTATGTGGTATACGTGTATGTATGTGTGTTTGCATATGTGTGTGCACATGCACGTGTGTGTAGGTTGACACTGAGGAGTCTTCCTCAATGGCTCTCCACATTATTTATTGAGGCAGGGGTCTCTCAACTGAACCCAGAGCTCACTAATACAGGTTTGTCTAGCTAGCCAGCTAGCTTTGGGGATCCCCTGTCTCTGCCTTTCAGGGACTGTGATTACAGGCATGCTGCCATGCCCGTCTGGCATTTATGTGGATTATAGAAATCTGAACTCCAGACTTCACACTTGTTTGTCAGGCACTTTAACCACTGAGCCATCTCCCCAGCCCTCACTGAACTCCCTTTCTCTTTGAAGATTTGGAAATTTTTGAGCTATTATTTCCTGACTTAGATTTTCAATGTCTGGCCTCTTTTTACCTTCTGGTCATTTCCATTCCTTTCTTTGTGTTACTAGAGTTGTTAGGGCCAAAGCCTGAGGCCTGGCATCCCTAACAAGCTAGGTGCAGCTTGTTATTGAGCCAATAAGCCAGTTCCTCAATAAACCAATTAAAGAGATAAATAATATTGAAAAGCAGAGCAAAATTTATTCAATGTGGCCACATTGTAAAAAGAAGCAATTAGAAGGTGTGGTGAGCCCTTCCCCATGTCCATCTTTGGGGTCCTGACATGAGGTTTAGGTTTAAGTAGAGGGCAAGAGGAATGAAGCCGTCCTGGTTAAGGTGTGGTCATACCCCTCACTGGCCCATCAGTGTCTCTCTGTTCCAGTCTCTCATGCACCATGATCTGACAAGTGTTAGAACTATGTGCAGTCTCTTCCTGGGAGACAAGCTCTTTCTCTGGGTGGCTTCAGCCTTTTTCTGAGGAAATTCTGATTCTTTAAGGACGATTATTTCAGTAGTCTGATAGCCAAAGAGAAGAGTGTAAATCTCTCTTCAGAATGTCTTCATTCTGTTCTAGGCTACCGTGGAAGCTCCCCACTGTACTTCTCATTTCAT
Organism: Nannospalax galili; assembly: GCF_000622305.1. Classification (NCBI taxonomy): domain Eukaryota; kingdom Metazoa; phylum Chordata; class Mammalia; order Rodentia; family Spalacidae; genus Nannospalax; species Nannospalax galili. The sequence continues at coordinate 1,525,575 of NW_008357638.1, read as the reverse complement.
TGATTCTATTTTTAAAAATATTTTATTTTATTTTTTGTGCATGAGTATATTGCCTACATATATGCAAGTGCACCCATGTTGTGCCATGTCCACAGAGGTCAGAAGAGGGTGCTAGATTCCCCTGGAAGGAGTTACAGGTGGTTATTAACCACCATGTGGGTGCTGAGAATTGAACCTTGGTCGTCTTGCAAGAGCAGCCAGTGTTCTTAACCACTGAGCCATCTCTGCAGCCCCCATTTCATTGATCTTTAAGTTTTAGTTCCAATGGTTCTCATCAGTTTTTCTTTTACTAGTTCTAACTTTTTAAATGATTTTTCTCATTCATATCTTGAAATTTTTCTCATATTTTGCACCGTTTATGTTCTTTGGCATCTCACTGAGTTTCTTTAGGGTCATTATTTTAAATTCTTTTTCAGGCATTTCACAGCTTTTTCAAATCAATATGTTTATGGGACTTATGGTTCTCCTTTGGAAGCCTCGTGTTTTCTTCCACATTTCTTATGTCATTACACTGATGTCTGTGTAACTGGGGCAATATTCATGTCTTCCAATTTTATGAAGTAGATTTTGTAGGGAAAGCCTCCTTTTTTTCATTTAGAAAGGTTATAGGATGCCATTTGGTTAAAAGCTTTTGGTTTGGCTATAGGGAAGCTCAAAACCATATTGTCTTTGTGTGATTAATTACTCTTTCTCCCATGCTGTCAGCTACAAGTGCCTCAAGAGTGTAGCTTATATGCACTTCCTTGTCAACTTGATACACCTGGGAAGAGGGACTCTCAGTTGTAGAATTTCTTCTATCCAGTTGGCCTATGGGCATGTCTGTGAAGCATTTTCTTGATTATTGAGTGAGTGAGTGATGTGGAAGTCTCCATCCCACTGTGGGCTATGGTGCTACCCCTTTACAGGGGGTTCCGGGTTGAATAAGAAAGCAGGTTAAGCACAGGCCAGAGCAGCAAGCCAGTAAGCAGCATTCCTCCACAGTCTCTGCTTCAGTTCCTGCTTCCAGGTTTCTGCCCTGGCTCTCCTCAAGGATGAACTGTGATTGAGAAGTGTAAGCCAAGTAAATCCTTTCCTCTCCAAGTTGTTTTTGGTCATGTTTTATCACAGCAATAGAAAGCGAACTAGGACATCATGTAACTTTACAGTGAACTTAGGCTTCCAAAGGTATGTGTTTTCAGATTCCACATAGTCTATCCCTGATGGCACTGGGGATTATGACTATACCTGCTATTCTCAATAATTCAAAAAGTGGAAAGTACTGTCTTCAGGTCCCCCGGGGCAAACACAGGTGGCGCCATAGGTGTGTGAGACCAGAAGCCGTGTTTCTGGACCCACAAGATAGGCAGGAAACCAACCCCAGGATTCTAGGATGAATATGGGAAATCCTGTGCCTGTGGCACCAACAGCCACATTTCTGAACCCACAGAATGGGACAAACCTTTCCCAGGTCCTGCTGGAAGGCGACAGGTGATGCCTGGGTTTGTAACACTCATGATCATGAATTTGAGATTGTAGAATACAAAGCAGATCTTCCCTAAGCTCTGTAAGGTTATTATCATTAGTACTGGGCTTGTAGTGCTCCTAGCCAAGTTCATGGAGCCCTGGAACCCAGTGATACTTTCTCCAGGTCCCAAGGGACAAGCTTAAGCACATAATGAATGGCTTTTGACATTAGCACCCAGGGTCTGAAGTTTGTAGGCTATGGTTTTCTAGGCACAAGTAATATTTGGTGTTGTAGTGCTAATATCCATGCCTCTTGAGGGGTGGGATGTGGGAACAACTTTATTAGGTCCTGGGGGTTTAATGCTAGTGATGCCAGAGCTTGTAGCTTGATATCTGCTTCAGATATCAAGATAGATAGAGCTTCCAAGCATAGATGATGGGTCATGCATGGTGCAGACAAGTCCTGGAGCTAAAGAATAGCTGGGCCCTTTCTCTGGTCTCCAGGCACAAGTGGAGTGCTACTGAGGCATTTTGCATGAACAGCTGCAACCCAAAGCTATGGGCCGGGAAAGAGACAGTGCTCCTGGGCCTCCATGAGCACAAGTAGAGGTTGATGCCACTGGCTGATGCACCCTGGAGCTTTGGGGCTCACCTGGAAGCTTTCCTGGCTCTTGATGGGCAGAAATGGATGCAGTCAGGACTTTGCAACAGTGACTAAAGTCCTAAGGTTGGAGGCGAAAAGGAGCCCTTCCTAATTCCCATGGGAGAGTTGCAGGCACTACTCATGCTTGAGCTTGGACAGGTAGCTGTGACAGTGAATAAGCCTGAAGCTTCAGGGCACTTAAAAGACCTGTGTTTGGCCTAGTGAGGAGTACATAGGCCCAGCACTTCTATCTGTGTCAAATACTCATCTCTTGGTCCTGAAAGCAAGAAAGCAACCTGCAGTGGCTATTCTCGTAGTTTAAGCTCTGGGGATCGAAGGGGTGCAAAGTGAGTGCCTTCTTTCTTGTTCTCGATCACCAAAATACAGTTTCTTCTTTGTTGATTATACTGTTCTCTAGGATAGAAATCCACACAGGGTACTCTGAGTCAACCATTCTGTCTTCATTAAAGCGTTTTCTCTTAAAAACAGTGCAGTCATGGAAAAATCTTGTGAACTTTAAAAAAGTCCTTCTGGGTGCATGTTTATTAAAAATGTTTGAGCTATCAAATCTTGTTGTAAATCTTCCAGAAACTCACACTAATGCTCTACTTTTATAAATAGTATATTTCTTGTGTTATTAAACTGTCCATTGAGAATAGAGTGTTAATATTGATCACACAAAATTGAAACAGGAAGCTGAAGATGTGGAGTCCCCTTGTGGAATGGTAACCAGAACCCCCCTATAAGATTTCCATGGACTGGTTTATTCATTATGAGGTTTGACTCAGCAGAATTGTTTTGTGATGAAACTGCAAGATGATTCTCGATGGGGAGATCAACTTCTGTGCTAAAGGTTGATTTTTATCCCCTCAGAGAATTGATTCCTAATGAGAAATGCTGTATTATGTAATCCTCCCACTTTAACTCCATAAGACAGATGCAATATCTTTAATCTTTTCATGGAAAAGAGACAAGCAGGCCTTCCAGGTTTAGAACAACTTTCAAGAATGGTTCCTGTTAGCTGGGCGTAGTGGCACTCGCCTTTAATTCTAGCACTTGGAAAGTAGAGGCAGTCAGATCACTCAGTTCAAGACCAGTCTGGTCTACATAGTGAGTTCCAGGCCAGCTGAGGCTACAGAGAGACAACTGTCTCAAAAAGACCAAACAGAACAAAACATAACAAAACAAAACAGAACAAGAATGGTTTCTGTTATTAAAAGTATTGATATCTTTTCCCACTAGATTCCATAAACTGGTCATGCATAGTAAGTAACCTAAGTTTTCCATGGGTACCCCTGGATTTTAAAATTATTTTTTAAGTTTAGTTGATATACAAATAATGGGGTTCATTATGACATTTTCATTCATACATATCTTTGTATGTTCCTTACATCCTCATCCCCCAGTGATTTTCGACCACCATGATCATGACTAGTCAGGATGTATAGAGAGATCTTAGAATTCCTTCCTTTCCTCTCCCTTCCCTTCCCCTCGTACCCTCCCTCCCTCCCCTCTTCCCTCGAGTCCTCCCTCCCTGTCTCCTTATCTTATTTCTTTCTTTGATATGTGTGTGTTTAGATATGTGGGGTGCATGTCTGTGTGGAGGCCAGAAGTTTCTGTTCCTTAGGTGCTGCTATATAGTTTGAGAAACATTTCTCACTGGCCTGGAACACACCAAATAGGTTAAGCTGACTAGCCATCAAACCCCAGAGACACATAAACCATCATGTCCAGCTTTTAAAATAAGGATTCTAGGGGACCAAACTCAGGTCCTTGTGCTTGCAAGGTAAGTGTTTTACTGACTGAGCCACCTCCCCAGCCTTATTTTATATTTATATCAATATCTGCATCATGTCATATTCTCAGACAAATTCCTGATAATTTAAAAACTGAGCATTTCCTCTTTCTGGGTGTCCTATTACTGAGGCCGTTTTATTTGTCTTTACAGCACTGTGACTAAAATACCTGGCACAAACAAGGGAAAGGAGGAATTATTTGATCAGTGTAGGGGCTCTGATCTCAGCAGACCTCCAGAGGGTGCCGAGGTCTGGTCTTCCTTGGGCCTCCCTCTGGCAGAGGGCCTGAGAATGCAGGGGACTGCCTGAGAGCCCCTGCATCCTGCCTCCTCCACATGGTGGTGAGCGTCCCCTAATTGTGCCATACCCATCCCCCTACCTGGGATTTCCCGAGGCCCCGCTCAAGGCCCCAGGGCAGATCTGGCTTTGGTAGGCTAAGGCTGAGATCCTAGCAGACAGCCTGAGAGGGTGTGTTTCAACCTGCATTCCTGTAGTGACTCTCACCTCAGCAGACCGCCAGAGAGTGCCTAATTCTGGCCGCCCTCTGGCCTCCCTCTGGCCTCCCTCTGGCTGACACTAAAGCTATCCAACAGAGTCTCCTATTGTATTTCAGGAAGTAAGCATTTGTTGAGGATACAAAGATGAACAAAACTAAGTACCAGTCATTAAGAAATTTTTACACTATTTAAGACCTCCATTGGTGTAGCAGCTGTGATCTCAGCAGACCACCAGAGAGTGCTAGGTTCTGGCCTCCCTTTGGCATAGGGGCAGAGAACACAGGGGGCTGCCTGAGAGCACCCAGATCCTGCCTCCACGTGGTGGTGAGCTTCCCCTAATTGTGCCATACCCACCCCCCTACCTGGGATTTCATGAGGCCCCTCCCAAGGTCCCAGGGCAGATCTGGCTTTAGTAGGCTAAGGTTGAGATCCAAACAGACAGCCTGAGAGGGTAGCCTCCAACCTCCATCGGTGTAGTGACTGTGATCCCAGCAGACCACCAGAGAGTGCTGGGTTCTGGCCTCCCTCTGGCATAGGGGCTGAGTACACAACAGATCAACTGAGAGTCCCAAAACCATGGCCCCTGCTTAGGGAATTTCCCAAATTTTCTCTGGGGGTCCAAACCCTAGAAGGAAGACTGAGTGTACCTGACTGGAACCTGACTTGGGCTTCTGTGGGTGCTCCTGAACATCTGATCTGAAGCCATCAGTTCCCTCCAAAATAAAACCTGAGAGAAGCTGAAACCTGTACCAACCAGCTTTATATGACCAATAAGGAAAAGACCTAGGCACCCTAATAATATAAACAGAAGCATACTTCAACTTAATTCTCATATCAGAATCATAAACAATAAAAGAAATTCACATGCCAAAACCATAACGAAAGAATAATAAAATGGAAAGCCAAAACACTATGTCCCCAGCAAAGCCCACCAATCCTGTAGAAGAGTTCTACAAGGAGAACCCCCTGAGATAACCCAGGACATTGAATTTAAAAGAACAATTATAAACATGATCAAGTGATTCAACAAATTTAAAGACCACACCAACAAACAAATCAAAGAGCTAAAAGAAGATAAGGATAAAGTTCTGAATGAATTCACAAAAGAGGTAGAAACATTGAAGAAAACTTATACAGAAATGAAGGAAGTGCAAAACTCAATAAGGCAACTTGAAACAACAAGGGAAAGCCTCAGTGTTAGAATGAATGAAAGGGAAAACAGGATATCTCTAA
>NW_008357638.1:1517386-1519809 GCF_000622305.1 Nannospalax galili | reverse complement strand
GAGAAGAATCCCAAGATAATGGCATGGACCAGATCTTCAACAGAATCGTGGAAGAAAATTTATCAAAATTGAAGAAAGACATGCCCATAGAATACAAGAAGCATATAGAACACCAAACAGACAAGATCAGAAAAGAAATTCTCCACAGCATATCATAGTAAAAACACTACACGTACAAAACAAAGAGAGACTACTGAAAGCAGCAAAAGAAAAACAACAAGTCACATACAAAGGAAAGCCCATCAGAATTACAGCTGATTTATCAATGCAAACTATGAAAGCCAGAAGAGCCTGGATCAAGGTATTTCCAGTTCTACATGACAATAGATGTCAACCCAGACTACTTTACCCAGCAAAAATGTCTATTATAGTTGAGGGGGAAAGAAAAATCTTCCATGATACAAATAACCTAAAAGAATACATGTCCACAAAACTAGCCCTTCAAAGAATATTTGAAGCAATATGGAAAGCAGAGAGAGAAACAACTATACCCCAGGGGCAATGAAAGAAAATAAATAAAGGTATATTTGATGAAACTCAAAATTAGACAGAGAACACAAACAGCAATCAAAATGATGGCACCTAATACACATCTTTCAATAGTAACCTTAAATATTAATGGACTGAACTCCCGAGTCAAAAGATACAGGCTAAGTGAATGGATTAAGAAACAAAACCCATCTCTTTGCTGTCTGTAAGAAACCCATCTCACCTTCAAGGACAGGCACTACCTTAAGATAAAAGGATGGAAAAGAATATTCCAAGCAAATGGCACTAAGAAACAAGCAGGGGTTGCAATTCTAAGTAAAACTAATCAGAAGATATAAGGAAGGTCACTTCATTCTGACCAAAGCAACAGTTAACCAAGAAGATATTACAGTCCTTAACATATATGTGCCAAACTCTGGTGCACCCAAATTCATAAAAACAACACTACAGGACTTTAAGACACAGATTAACCCCAACTCAGTAATAGTAGGGGACTTCAACACTCCATTGTCTCCATTAGACAGGTCAACTGGACAGAGAATAAACAGAGAGATGTCTGAATTAAATGATACCATACATCAAATGGAACTAACAGACATCTTTCAAATATCCCATCAAGCACGAAAGAATACACTTTCTACTCAGCACCCCATGGAACTTTTTCAAAAATTGACCACATATTGGGCCACAAAACAAACCTCATCAAATACCCAAAAATTGAAATAATTCCATGCATTCTATCAGACAATGCAAAAGCTCAAAATCAATACTGGACAAAACCTTAGTCACTGCACAAACTCATGTGATTGAACAACACACTCTTAAACAATGAGTGGGTTAAAGGAGAAATTAAGAAAGAAATAAAATAATTTCTGGAACTCAATGAAAAGGACAATACACACAACACAACTTCTGGGACACATTAAAAGCATTCCTAGGACAGAAGTTTATAGCTCTAAGTAAGTGCCTACGTTAAAAAATTAGAAAGAGACCAAATAAATGACTCAGCACTGCAACTCAAGGCACTGGAAAGACAAGAACAAATGAAACCCCAAACCAGCAGAAGAGAAGAAATAACAAAAATCAGAGCAGAAATTAATGAAATAGAAAAAAAGAAAATAATAGAATCAATGAAGAGCTGGTTCTTTGAAAAGCTAAACAAGATAGACAGACCCTTAGCACAGTTAACCAAAAGAAAGAAAGAGCAAATCCAAAACAAAAAAATCAGAGATGAAAGGGGAAACATCACAACAGACACCCAAAAGATCCAGACCATGATAAGGAAATATTTTAAAAACCTATACGCTACTAAATCTGAAAATCTAAAAGACATGGATGACTATCTGAAATCATGGGAACCACCAAAGTTAAACCAAGAAGAGATCAAAAGTTTAAACAGATCCATAACATATAAGGAAATTGAAACAGTAATACAACGCCTCCCAACTAAAAAAGAGCCCAGGCCCAGATAGATTTATAGCAAAATTCTACCAAACATTTAAAGAAGACCTCCAACCAATACTACTTAAATTATTCAAAATGATAGAAATAGAGGGAGAACTCCCAAATTCCCTCTATGAAGCCAGCATCACTCTAATACCCAAACCAGGTAAAGACACAACCAAAAAAAGAAAACTGTAGACCCATATCCATAATGAACTTAGCTGCGAAAATTCTCAAAAAAGTACTTGCAAACCGCATACAGACTCACATTAAAAAGATCATTCACCATGATCAAGCAGGCTTTATCCCAGAGATGGAGGGCTGGTTCAATATACACAAGTCAATAAACATCATTAATCATATAAATGGACTCAAAGACAAAAAACATACTGTCATCTCAATAGATGCAGAAAAGGCTTTTGACAAAATTCAGCATGCCTTTATGTTCAAAGTCCTAGAGAGAATTGGACTGGAGGGAACATACCTCAACA
>NW_008357638.1:1513359-1517367 GCF_000622305.1 Nannospalax galili | reverse complement strand
ATAACAAACCCACAGCCAACATCATTCTAAATGGAGAAAAACTGGAAGCATTCCCATTGAAATCAGGAAACAGACAAGGCTGTCCACTATCCCCACTTCTCTTTAACATAGTACTTGAAACTCTTGCTAGAGGAATAAGACAAGAGAAGGAAATTAAAGGAGTACTAATTGGAAAAGAAGAGGTCAAACTACCACTTTTTGCAGATGATATGATACTATACCTAAGAAATCCCAAAAATTCCACCAGAAAATGCCTAGAACTGATCAACACATTTCAGTATCATGGCAGGTTATAAAATCAATCTACAAAAATTAGTAGCCTTTCTCTATACCAATAACAAGCAATTGGAGAAAAAGGGAAATACATTCACAATTGCTGCAAAAATAAAATAAAATATCTTGGAATAAATCTGACCAAAGACACCAAAGATCTCTACAATGAAAATTTTAAATAGTTAAAGAAAGAGATTGAGGAAGACACCAGGAGATGGACGGACCTCCCATGCTCATGGATTGGAAGAATAAATACTGTGAAAATGACCATCCTACCAAAAGCAATATATAGATTCAATGCAATCCCAATCAAAATCCCCATGATATTCTTCACAGAATTAGAAAAAAAAAACATCCTTAAATTCGTATGGAAGCACAAAAGACCCCAGATAGCATGGTACTGGCACAAAAATAGACACATGGATCAATGGAACCTCATTGAAGATCTGAACCTGAGTACACATAATTTCAGCCACCTGATATTTGACAAAGGTGCCAAGACTACACAATGGAAAAAAGAGCATCTTCAACAAATGGTGCTAGCAAAACTGGATCTCCACCTATAGAAGAATGAAACTACATCCTTATCTTTCACCTTGCACAAAGTCAACTCCAAATGGATCAAAGGCATCAATGTGAAACTGGAAACCCTGAAACTGTTGGAAGAAAATATTGGAAGTAACTTACAAGATATAGGTGTAGGAAAGGATTTTCTAAATTGGACAGAAGTTGCTCAGGAACTAAGGTCAGCAATCAACAAGTGGGACCTCATTAAACTAAAAATCTTCTGTACAGCAAAAGAAACAATCAAAAAGTGAAGAGAAAACCCACAAAATGGGAAAAAGTCTTTACCAGAGACACATCTGACAGAGGTTTAACATCCAGAATATGTAAAAAAACTCAAAAATCAAAGTATCGAGAAACCAAATGACCCAATTAAAAGATGGGCTGAAGATCTAAACAGAGAGTTCCGAAAGGAAGGAATAAAGATGGCTAAGAAACATCTCAAAAAGTGTTCGACATTGTTAGTAATTAGGGAAATGCAAATTAAACCCCCCTAAGGTATCACCTTACCCCACTCAGACTGGCTAGGATCAACAGAACAAATGATACCAAATGCTGGCAAAGATGTGGAGAAAGGGGAACACTCATTCACTGCTGGTGGGATTGCAAACTTGTGCAACCTCTATGGAAAACAGAGTGGAGAACTCTTAAAAAACTAAAAATGAACCTGCCATATGATCCAGTTATACTACTTCTTGGCATATACCCAAAGGATCCATCCTATTGTAGACACACTTGTACAACTGTGATTGTTGTTGCTCTTCTCAGAATAGCTAAGAGATAGGTGCAACCTAAGTGTCCCTCATATGACAAGTGGTTAACAAAATGTGATATATTTACACAATGGAGTTCTAGTCAGCAGTTAAGAAAGATGAAATAATGAAATTTGCAGGTAAATGGATGGATCTAGAAACTGTTATACTAAGTGAAGTAATGCAGAAAAACAAACGGCATATGTTCTCCCTCATATGTGGCTCCTAGCACCAAATCCTTTTAAATTCCAGGTCCTTTTAATAAGATGATGCTATACAGCAGTCCCTTCTGCATGAAATAACTACCATCATCACTGCTTGCTAAACATCATCACAACTGGGCTTGTTGATGGTTGTGTTCATTCATTAAAGGAGGGCCAAGCAGGGTCATTGGACCTTCACCGGATTATCTAGCCAACTGTATGTAATTTGACCCTAATCACACATGATCTTCTGGATTTGGGGAGAGCTAAAGTATACAATCTGGGGAAGGCTAGGAAGAGAAGGCATGACCCATGCTGGGTAAAGGCTTTCCAGTGTGCATACCCTCAGGTCATGCATACACCTCAGCAACCCCTCAGTTATCTCGGTAAGCTCAATAAATTCATTGGTTCCCCTGTAAAACTTCAATCAAATATTGGCTTGACACTAGAACCTTAAAAGGGAATAAGCATTGCTTAGCATCCCCAGGAAAAGAAGTCTGGAAAATTTATTTGTTAATGCTATTATGTCTCATAATTGTTTAAGAAAAAGGAAAATGAGAATGTGAAAGATGTTAAAAGGTTATGGGAATTGAGATATTTTCCAAAATAGATAGAAAAAATGAGAAAGCCTAAGCAAGTAATGAATGTCTGTTTAGGTTTGTTAGGCTATATAAAGGATGAGACAAAAATAGTATACACATAATCTTAAAATTTCTATGGTCATAGTTAACTAGTTTAAGGAATAAAATATATATCTAGTCAAGATTTATCTGAGAATATTTGCTTTTTCTAACCCAAGCCTTATTTATATAGAACATGATCATTAAAAGTACCAGACAGGTGGAACTAAACTTATTGGATGTTTAACAGCCATAGTTTGAGGCCTATACTAATGTGGTCAGAGGGACTTAAAGGACAGTCTTTGCCCCTTGCCTTCCAAGGTTGACTAATTTCCAGGGGACTATGGAACATCTATCAAAATGTCCTGTAACTGTGGTGAGTCACCTGTCCTTTTGTTCAGGGAGGACATGGAGACCCCATGAGATGGACTTGAACCAATGTCCAGTCTACAAAGAGGAAGGTCAACTCAGAGGAAACATCTTATTCATACTTCCAAGTGAAGCCAAACATGGTTGAGCAGGACCTTTGACTTATCTTCACATAGATGGAACTGGTACAAGAAAGGAGCCAGGAGCTCCTCCCAAGCCCATGTGACCCCTGAAGAACAAATCCTCAAATGATTTTAAGTGTAAAAGTAAATGGATTTATTTGGGCCAACTGTATGGTCTTAAACACCCAAAAGAAAGTATAACCAAAGAGTAAAGTCATCAATATATTTCTTTAAGAGTTCAAGGGATTACACTTCCCTGACATTAGGCTTAAGTCTATATAAAATGTTATTTAGACAATTACTTCTCGTTGATGATTTTGTTCCTAACCAGAAAGTGCTGCTCAGATGTAAGACTTCAAATCCTGGTCTCCAATACTATAGTGTGTGGGGTCTCTCCCTTTCCTCATGGGTCATTGGCCACCAGTCCACAAGGACAAAGGGAGCAGAAGCGAACAGGGTCAGGATGGCCAGTGAGCACTGACAGAAGAAAGCCCTTTGGGGGAGGCAGGTTCAGTGATACAAGCAGCTCCAGACTCAGTGAAACAGCTCTGTTTATTCAGTGGGGGTTAGGAAAAATATAGTGTGGAGGCAGCAGACAATGCTTTAGCTGATAGGTGCTCATAGTATGCTTTATTTACATGTGGCAGGGGATCCTATCATCCAACTATGGGGAAATGCCTAATTATCATATAGAAAAAACTTGGGAGTAGTTTTATTGCAGGTAACTATGCCAAAGGTCATGTTTCAAATGAGGCCAAGCATCTTCCAGGTAAGTCAGGCAGGAAGTCCCTGCTGAGAAAGGAGCTGACCTTAACAGCAGGGTTCCCTAACAGTACAGGATAAAGCAATTTATAAGGAAGTTAATAAATTGCTTTGGGAAGACTGAATTTACAAAGTGTTTCATACAGAACATCTCAAACTATCTTGATCATCTTTATATCCCCATCCCTACTGGCACCCTCTCATAGCCTCCCCCACTGGAGCCCATATACTCTGTCTTCACTGTTAAGGCCCACTATGTTGTCAGGGTCCCCAGCTGTGCCCCAGTGCAAATCTGTCCACTGTGCTAGTCAGCCGATCTAGAGTCCCTTGATTTAGGAGGATC
>NW_008357638.1:1512105-1513291 GCF_000622305.1 Nannospalax galili | reverse complement strand
CTGCCTAGTCAATTCCTACCTCCTGTTCTTATCACACCATCCTCTGAAGAGGTTACCCAAATTGCCAATAGGGAATTGGGATGCTGACTGCTCTGGCTTCTTCCATGCTGAACAGGGATGCACGGTGAAGCAATTGCAGTAGCCCCTTCAGTGGGTCTATCTAAAAAGACTCCTAAATTACATAACTCTTAACTACAGGGAGAAAAGAAAGGTGTTTGACTGTTGCCTGGGAGATGTGAAGGAAAAGTAAAGGTAAGAGTAAGGGCAAGAGTAGTTAGTATTACAATTTTTAGGCAGGGAACCAGAAAATGTCCAAATTAAAGTCCATTGGAATTTCTTGATGAGGGCTCCCAAAAGCATCCATCTAACAGGTTTCTCCTCATTTTTCTTTTGCCTGCCAAGGCTGGAATGATCGATGAACTCAGGATTTGTTGTCAGGCACTTTGATAACTGTTGGAGCGGCTAGAATCAGCTCCCTCTTAAATGGCCTCTAGATAGGGAGAGAAAACAAATTTAGCCATCATATTAGACTAGTGAGTTGTTTCCCTCACCTGCAGGTGGGAACTACAGTATTGTAGACCAAGATTTAAAGGCCTACACCTGAGTAGCACTGTCCTATTAGGAACAAAATCTCCAATGAGAAATAATTGTCTAAATAACATAAAAACTTAAGTCTAATGTCTGGGATGTGTAATCTTTTGAGTTCTTAAATAAATATACTGGTGACTTTAATCTTTGGTTATACTTTTCCCTTGGGTGTTTAAGGCCATACAGTTGGCCCAAATAAACCAATATATTATTATTTTTAAGGTCATATGAGGATCTGTTCCTCAGGGGTCATATGGGCTTAGTGGGAGACCATGCCTCCTCAGGCTTTTACCAGTTCCATCTATGTGAAGATAAGTCAAGTGGTCCTGCTTGACCTGGGCTTCGCTTGGAAGCATGAAGGAAATGTTTCCTCTGTGTTGACCCTCCTCTTTGGAGACTGGACACTGATTCAAGTCCATCTGGTGGGGCCTCCTTGGCCTCCTTGATCAAGAGGACAGGTGACCACCACCATTACAGGACATTTTGAAAGATGCTCATAGTCCCCTGGAACTAGTTGACCTAGAAGGGCAAGGAGCAAAAAGTGTTCTTTATGTCCCTCTGACCAAATTATTATAGGCCTCAAAGTATGTCTGTTAAA
>NW_008357638.1:1509118-1511589 GCF_000622305.1 Nannospalax galili | reverse complement strand
AGGGAACTTACTTACAAGTCAATTTGATATCTAGTAAATTATTAATAATTGTTTATTAGTATTAAACATAAATTTATACATTTATAAAAGTCTCATTTAATAAATACTGTGGTTAGACACAATGTCACAACAAACCAGTTTTAAAACCAAGACCTATTACCTTGATGAATTTTTTGATCAGATGTATATGAAAGAAACTCTTAAAAAGCCAGCAGTACTTTACATATATATTCATATACATACATACATTTTACATTAGTCTGTGTTAGTGACCAAATAATCCCATTAACTACTTTTACTATAGACACTAATACCCTCTGTTATAATAGTTTACACCTTAGCTGTTTTTATTTGTATAGTGTATTTACTTTTAGGCTGTTTTGTAGCCTAGACTTGCACCTGAAGTGGGAGGGCTGATCCCATCGCCAGACTCGGTGTCTTAGTGAGCTCAAACAGCATGTGACAATTTACCAATATAATTAGTACAGAAAGGCATTTGTTCTTCTTAAGAATTGATAATCAATTTAGGAAAACTGTGCTATAACCCTGTTTAGACTTTTAAGTTATTAAAATTTTATAATTTTAATAACAAATTATAAGCAAATCTATAAATTTACCAAGCGAATGTGGCTTGGGGAGTTAAGGCGCGGAGAGCTGCGCTATAGACTTACCCTAAGAGGCCTGAGGATAGGCCTGACCTTATTTTTAATCTCTAAATCAGGTTTTAAACAACCAAGTCTTTTTTAACGTTTAAGAGATGTTTTATACAGACTTGGAAAATGTTTATTTTATATAAAACATATCTAAACATAAAGATAAATTGTACCCTGGAGCAGAAGCAATCATTTTTTAAAAGTTAATTTATATTTTTAATAGCAACCATGTTGTAATTTAACAATTTTACTTTACAAGAGAACTTACTTACAAGTCAATTTGATATCTAGTAAGTTATTAATTAATAATTGCTTTATTAGTATTAAACATAAATCCATTTATAGCAGTCTCATTTAATAAATACTGTGGTTAGACACAATGTCACAACAAATCAGTTTTAAAGCCAAGACCTATTACCTTGAAGAATTTTTCAATCTTGATCAGATGTATATATAAGAAACTCTTAAAAGCCAGCAGTACTTTACATATATATTCATATATACATTTTTCATTAGTCTGTGTTAGTGACCAAATAATCCCATTAACTACTTTTACTATAGACCGTAATACCCTCTGTTGTAATAGTTTGCATCTTAGCTGTTTTTATTATAGTGTATTTACTTTTAGGCTGTTTTGTAGCCTAGACTTGCATCTGAAGTGGGAGGGCCGATCCCATCTCCAGAGTCAGTGTCTTAGTGAGCTCAAATAGCTCACAATTTACCAATATAATTAGTACAGAAAGGCATTTGTTCTTCTTTAGCCTGAAAGTTTTGTAAAGTTTTTAAAATTGTTTATCCATATATTATTTTTAAACTAAGGCAAGACCGTTAACTTGCATGGTGAATTTTTTTGAAAAGGGCTGTCAGCCTGGATTGGAAAAAACATGCTGGTAGTAGCTTTGGGGGAGAAAAGGCTAAAAGGAGAAAAGGCAAGAGCCCTGCATCTGCGGATGGACACAGCGGTGTCTCGGAGCGTGTGCCCCTGGAGGGGGGTTGAAAAGGCTATGACCAGTGCTGTGCATGTGCCCTTAGTGCCAGCTGCATGAAGTCATGTCCCCTAAGGGGAAGCCTGCAGGGGCACAGAGGACTACAGGAGAAAGCCCTCCACGTGGGGTCGTCCTCTGATGAGCCCCCTCCCCAAGAAAAAGTTTTATGAAAAAAACATGATTTTTTAAAATTTTTTCTCCGTTTGTATGGTGCAAGCCGCCTTAAATTCTTTAAGTGCTCCACAGCCACCCATGGTTTAAATCCTTTGTTTTTTGTTTATGGGGCACTTGGAGCTGGAGTGCTCTTTTGTCCCGAGGCTGGTTAATTTAAATTCTCACCTAACTAGTTTAGCTTGAGTGCCCCGGGGGCGACATAACCAAACAGATTAAGGAAGTTTGTTATTTTAGAAGTTGAATTCAAAGTGTTAGGGTTCCAAATAGCAGCAGTTTCCCCCCTCCCTAACAGGGACCTCACCTTGACCTTTGGAGTCAAGGGAAACAAACTCTGCTGAGAAGCAACCTGCCTCTCCTCTGATCTCCAAAGATAAGCAGATTCTACCTGTTAACCAGAGATTTTAGAAGCTATTTATCACAACAAGCTTTTCTCTTATCTTAAGGGAGAAAAAGTAAACACTTCCAGACCCTAATCCCACCTGGCAGACTGAACGGAGCCAGGCTTTTCCTGCTTCCCCCTCCCTGATTTCTCCCCCAAACATTCCCCCCTTCCACACCCTAAAGCCCCCATATATAAAGTTCCAGCTCACAACCCATGGGCTGACATCTTTCCCTGACATCTTTCCCTTCCCTTCCCTTCCCTTCCCTTCCCTTCCCT
>NW_008357638.1:1484202-1509106 GCF_000622305.1 Nannospalax galili | reverse complement strand
GGGAAAGGTGCCCTGTGCGAAATAAATCTGTATCCCGCTGAGAATTCCATCTGTGCCTCGGTGCCTTCCTCCATCCGCTCGTGCTCTCCACCACCTACGCGCTCTCTCCAACATCTCTACCTATCACAAAGCTTGTATAAAAATCCCTTAGAACTTTGGGGATTTTGTTTCTAGGGGTGTTGTTCAAGATAGAAAAGGAAAGGGGGCTGAAACGCTGATTCCTAGGGGAACATGCCCGGGATCAAACCTCAGGGAATTCCATGGAGTCCACAGCACAAGCCTGTATTAGAAAGATGTATAGATAGGGGGTATTATCTACACCCGTGTGGACAGTTGGGGTCTGTTAAGAGGGCTAAGAGCCTTTCGCTAACATCAGGGGGCAGCCCTGATCAGAAAGTCTCAATTGCTCCTTCGTCTTTAATGGTCCCACATGAAGACTCAGACCGAAAATAAAAGGAGGAAAAAGAGGAGAGACTGCCAATTCTCAAGGGTGGGATGGCTTAAGGGGAGAGGGGATTCTCACAAACTCTGCACATTCCAAGACCCTCACGTTTGGGCACAGTGCCCACCTGTAGCTAAGGGAAACAATCAGCTATTGTTCTAAAATGGTGGATAAATTTGTTTTCTCCCCCTATCTAGAAGCCTTTGGGAAGGAACTGACACTGATTCTAACCACTCCAACAGCTATCAAAATACCTGAAATCAAATCCTGAATCCATCACTCTAGAGTCCATCCTTGGAAGATAAAAGAAAAATGAGGAGGAACCCAATACAAGGATGCTTTTGGAAGCCCTTGTCAAGAATTTCCAATGCACTCTCACATGAACATTTGGAAATTTCCCTGTTCTGTTTTTTTTCTAGTTCTCTGGCTAGAACTTGTAATGCTAATTACTCTTGCCTTTACTTCTCCTTCACATCTCCTATTCACTATTTGAGGACTTTCTTTTCCCCTTAAAGATAAGAATTATGCAATTTGGGAGTCTTTTAGATAGACCCACTGAAGGGGTACTCCAATTGCCTCACCCTGTGTCCCTGTTTAGCATGGAAGAAGCCAGAGTGGTCTGGGTCCCTATTCCCTATTGGCAATTTGGGTAACCTCTTCAGAGGATGGTGTGATAAGAATGGGAGGTAGGAATTGGCTAGACAATTAGGATAAAAAGACCCCAAAGAAAAGTATCCAGTTTCTTGGCTAAAAGTCAAAATGTCCTTGGGCCTCTTAGCAACCTACTCTGTTCCAAAGGCCAAAAATGTTGAAAGTGTTTGGGAGCTTGTATCTAATCCTTAAAATATTTTAGGGTTACCTCTTCAGAGGGGGAAATATTAGAGTAGTCCCTTAAAAAATAAATAAATCAAAGAAGAAGGAAGAGTACATGAAGTTATGAGAAAAAAGTGATGGGGTGGTATTGGAGGAGTTGGAGGGGAGGGAGTGAGCATGGGTTTGATCAAAACACCTTATATGCATGTATGAAATTCTCAATAAATTATTTATTTTTTAAAAAACGAATTATTTTAGCTCACAGCTTTCAAAAGTGTCAGCACAACATGGGAGAGGGTGTGATGGAACAGAGTACTTCACACTATAGCAGCCAGGAAGCAGAGAAAGTGGGAAATACAGAAGGGAAGGTGCCAGGGAAAGATCCAGCTCCAAAGGACATAACCTAAGTGATGGGCTTCCTCCAGTGTGTGGGCACACACCACCTCCCTATAATGCCATCATATTATGAATCAATCAAGGGATTCATCTGTTCTTTTTTAAAATTTTTATTTCTTTTTTGTGTGTATGAATGTTTTGATTGAATGCATATAAGTGTACCATGTGTGAAATGCCTGTGGAGGCCAGGAGAGGGCATCAGATCCCCTGGAACTGGAGTTATGGACAGTTGTTAGCCACCATGTGGATGCTGGGAAATGAACTAGGGTTCTCTGCAAGAACAGTTGGTGCTCTTAACCCCTGAGCATCTCTCCAGCTCCAATTCATCTGTTCTTTAGGTCAGTAGCCTAAAATCTAATTATCTCTGATAATACCCTCATAGATACCCAGAGCTGTCCTTTATTAGTCATTTATGCATTTCTTGGTCTAAAAAAGTTGTCAGTCAACATTAACTATCACAGCTATCTTGGCTGATAATTAGTTGGTTACCATAAGACAAATTCAAAGACAAACTGGTTGAATCTAGAACATTCTCTCCAGTTTTATTGGAGCTTATTTTCCATAACCTGATGCTATCACTTGGATTCTGGAGGTAGAGGAAATATATGTTCATAAGGTAGTCTAATGAACCATACTGCTGACTGTCTGTAACTGAAAAGAATCTCAGGATCTCTGTGGCCCCCTCCTTATCTAGAAGTACAAAACAAAGGGCAGAGATTTGCTGTTTTAGTGAAAAAGTTGTGGATTAGATTGAGTGCCATTGGGAAGTATTTGTGACTTTAATAGGAAACTATGAACTCAAATGATCGCTTTTTGGCTTAAAAATATTTTTACATTTAAGTTTTAGAATATAGACATGACTATAGTTCCCTTTTTTTAAATTTTAGAAGTATGAAAAGATACCTCTGTTTTAAAAGTCTCACTCCTCATACCCACTTTCCCTAGTTTCTTTGTATCTTTCTAGGGATTATTGCTAAAACTATTACTGTATTATATTATTTCCAAGAAAACGTCCTTTGAGCCAAGCTACCTATTTCTTTTCTTTTTTTTTAAAATTTTATTTCAGGTGTAGGAGTGTATTGCCTGCATGTATGTGAGTGCACCATGTTGTGCAATGCCGCGGAGGTCAGAAGAGGGCTTCGGATTCCCCTGGAACTGGAGTTAAGGACAGTTCGTAGCTGCCATGTGGGTGCTGGGAATCAAACCGTGTCTTCTGCAAGAGCAGTCAGTGCTCTTATCTGCTGAGCCATCTCTCCAGCCCCTTCTTTCTTTAAACCCTCTCTCTCTCTCTCTCCCTCTCTCTCTTTCTCTCTCTCTCCCTCCCCCCCCGTGTGTGTGTGTGTGTGTGTGTGTGTGTATGTGAATGACAGGGACCTATATCAGGTGTCTTCCTCTATAGCTCTCCACCTTAGTTTTTGAGATAGAAGCTCTTACTGAACCTGGAATTTGACTATATGATATGACTATACTGGCTGGCCAGTCAGCCCCAGGGATCTTCTTATGACTGTCTCACCAACACTGAGATTAAGATTATTGGCATGCACTACCACACCTTGCTTTTCCATGGGTGCTGGGAATGGAACTCGGGTTCTCATGCTTGTGCAGCAAGCATACTTTACTAATGAAATCATCTCCCCAGCCCTTAAAACATCTTTTTAAAAATGGGGGAGAGATGGGGCTGGAGAGATGGTTTAGTGGTTAAGAGCACTAGCTGCTCTTGCAGAGGACCTGGGTTCAGTTCAAGAACCTACATGGTGGCTAACAACCATCAGTAACTCCAGTTCAGGGAATCTGATGCCTTCTTCTAACCTCAAAGGGCGTTACAAAACATGGGTGCACTTACATACATGTAGGCAATATAATCATACACATAAAATAAAAATAATATTTTTTTTAAATCCTAACTAGTTTATTGGGCTTGCTAACAGAGCATAGGGTGGGGGTTTATTTACAGAAGAGTGGGCACTCCCTTATTTACGGCTGAGCTGGAAAGTCCACACACAAATATAGATCCTGTGACTTCCTGACAGCCACACAAAATGTCAAGAGAAGTGCCTTATATATCCTTAGCCCCTCCCCTACATGCAGCTAGGGTAGACGGATTAGGTGGGAGGGGTAACTGACTCCTCTCTGAACTCCTTAATGAGCATGGGAAGAAAGTGTGACTGTGACTGTAGCTTGCTGGCATAGTGGTCGGAGGACACTTCCAGTTAACACTCTACCCTTTCCTCCGGCTCTTACATTCTTTCCGCTAACCTCTTGTGCAAAAGTTCCTGAGCCTTGGAGGTGTAGGATGATCTTCCTCCCATTGCAACAAGGCACTGAACTTTCGGGTCTCTGCATTGTCTGTTTTCCATATGCTGTTGGCCCATTTCAGTGGGATTCCATCTACTATAAAAACACAAACAGCAAGAAGCAAGAACATCTAAATAGTGACTGCTATAATAACTTAACAAATACTTTGACAGTATTTTAGCAGGTGCATCACATCCGTCTAACAAAACAATTGCAGTGACTTCCCACTGGGACCTATATTCTCCCCTGCCACAGGGGGTTGGCTGGGTCTACAGTACCAGATGTGTGTTCCACCCCTAGGAGTGGGCATTATATCCAATTGAAAATTTGCTGCTTATACATACACTGGACATTTCACTATTGCACCAGCAAGAGCATCTTGTTTGGTATATTGATAGTGCAACACACAAATAATATTTTAATAATGTGGAAGGGGGTGTATATGTGTGTGAATATGGTGTATATGCATGTGAGTGTGCATGCACATGAGTGCAGAGGCCAGAGGACATCAGGTATCCTGCTCTATCACTCTCAACCTTATTCCTTTGAGACAGGATCACTCACTGAACCTGGAGCTAGGCTGGAGGCCAGCAAATGCCCAAGATCCTCCTATCTCTACCCTCCTGGGGTTCCAGCATGTACCATGCACAACTTCTTTTTTTTTTTAACATGGATGCTGGGATCCAAACTCAGATCCTCATGCTTGCAAAAGTGCTCTTGCCCACTGAATCATCTCTGAAACACATTTTAAAAGCATAAATAAAGTGTATATATGTAAAGTGTGCAATTTGATGTGTTTTAACATCTGTGTACCCATGAAGCCATTGACACAGCCAGGAGAGTGAACAAATTACCCCCACTCTGAAGCTTTCTCACATTCATTTGTGTTCCTTCCTTCATATGTTTACCTAATATTGACCAACTTTCCATGTGTTATTTATTATTATTATATGTATATCTTCTGTGTTGAAATGTCTATTCACATTTCTCTGAGCATGAGTTATACTACATATTGTGGATCCACACAAATTGTGTGATCCACATTGCCTTTTTTTTAATCACTATAGCTTATCAGTTTTGAAGCTAAGTGGCTGTCATGCCTTCTGTGTCAGTTAGCTGACAAACACCTGATTTTCATTTTGTTGTGCTTTGGTTTTGGCTTTTTGATGCAGGGTCTTGCTATTAACCCAGGCTAGTTTGGAGCTTACTATGTAGTTCAGGCTGACTTTAAATTCATGAGCTTCCTGTCTCAGCCTCCCAAGTGTCAAGATTACAGACATGTACCACCACATGGAGTTTGCCCGAGAGAGCAGACTTACAAAGAGGAAAGGTTTACTTTGGTTCATAGTTTAGCCCTGTTGCTGTGGGTCTGTGGTGGTACAAGCATGGTGGTGGAAGAGACTTGTTTATGGTGGCTAGCAAGTTAAAAATGAAAGTGAGTATGGGATCCCATGTCTCTTTCAAGGCTGTGCCCCCAATGACCTAATTTCCTCCTGCTAGTTCCCAAGAAAGCACCACCTGGAGATATAGCGCCACAGACTGGGGACAAGCCTTCAACAGTAGATTTCAGAGGGCATTTCAGATCCCAATTATAACACCTTGCAACTTAATTTTTCTCCAGTTGTTTATGGACTATTCTAAGTCTTTGCATTTCAAGATGAGTTTTAGAATCAGCTTGTCAATTTTTACAAAATCAGTGCTTCTGTACATCAGTCCCATCTCCCTTTGCCCGGTCCCACCCCTCCCTGCCCTGCCCCCTGCCCTGCCCTTTTCAATACAAAAGGAAGCCACCATTCCAGTTCTGTGTCTTCTTACCATGAATCCTACAGATCTCTATTTCCCCTTAGTTTCCATGGGAGTCTCATTGTGTTCTGTCATCAGGAGGCACTTACTTCATTTAATCAGCCCCTTCTGAGGGATTTCTAGCTTATTTCCAGTATTTTTTTAAACTATAAACACCACTATAGTACAGGAATGATACATGCAGTTATAATAAATCTGCAAAGATGAATTTGAGAAGTTTGACTGCTGGCTCAGGTGGCAATACATTTGAGATTTTAATAGATATTCTCAAATTTTCCTACCCAGAGTTTCATCAATTTATAGTCCTGTTAATAATAAATTAGGTTTGTTTTGCCACAGACTCAGCAATGCATTACCAAGTCTTCCTACGCATTTTCTTGTCTGCTAAGATAATAGGTGAAAATGGCTTTTCAAAATCATTTTTATTTTCATTTAATTTTTTTTTTAGACTGGGTATCATGTAGTCCAGGCTGGCCTTGAACTCACTATGTAGCCAAAGATGACCTTGAACTTCTGATCCTCCTACCTCCACCTTTTGAATGCTAGATTACAGGCTATGCTACCTCATTGAGTTTTATTCTGCTGCTAGGGATAGAACCCAGGGCTTTATGCATGCTAAGAAGCACTCTGCCAACTGAGATGCACCCCTGGTGCCAATTTTCATTTTTTATCGCATTTATTACAGATAAATTTAAATTCTAAAACATTTCATCAACTCCAAAGAAACCCTCTAGCCACTTTGGTTGTTAATTGTATTTTAGCTAGGCTGTTTTGCTTCACTCTTTGCCTAATCAAGCCTAAATGCTGCTCTGAAGGTGTATATAAACAGATCAGTCAGCTGAATCAAAGAGGAACGAATTCTGTTTCCAGCTTTGATATTTAGAATTGCAGAGTCAGTCTCCTACCAGGATTTCCACCCACTGGCCCTAATCATTACAAGCCTCCATAACTGTTTAAGTTCATTCCTTAATACTTGTTGCTGTCCTTGACACAGCAGTTGCACACATCAAACTCACAGCAGCTGTGGTTACCTGCACAAGACTTGCACGAGATCAAGCCAATCAAAATTCCATCTTGGATGGGGGCAGGGCCCCCAAGGTCCCACCTCTAACAGAGGAGCTGTTGCTGCTGCTGACGGAGAAGGAGAGTTGCTGTCCTTTGGGGAACATGGCTGCTGATAGTTTGTCCATGTCTTGGTGGATAGCCATATACCCAGGTGCAATGGGCAGCACTAATTGGACTCAGGAAGTTACTAATAACAATTTTAAAAAGGACATGAAGTTGGAAGACAGAGTGGAAGTTGAAGGGAAGCAGTGGTAGATGGATATGATCAAAATAGATTGAATAAATGTATGAAATTTTCAAATAATAAAAATATTAACTATAAAAATTTGTGGATCCCCGTCCCACATACATGCATGTACACACACACACACACACACACACACACACACAAACACACACCACGTACACTCCTTCCACCTGTGTTGTATTGTGGATCAATGCTTCATTTTATTTTTATGGCCATATGGTATTTCATCACATACATACCATAACTGACCAAATCATCCATTTGTTGATGCAATGTCTGGGTTTTTACCTTTAGGCTATTGAGAATAATGCTTCTGTGAATAATATTTTGTGTTTGTTTGAGCACCTGTTTCTAATACTGTGGAGCACATATCTCAGAGTGGAATCTCGGAACCAAAGCCCAACTGTCTTCCACAGTGATTACACCATGTTACATTTCCCCAGGAAGGAAGAGGATTCCGCTTTTGCTACTTATTTCCTACCAGTATTGTGACTATGCTACTGAGTGTGAAGTGAGATCTCACGTTGGCTATTTAATTAAGTAAAATAATTATTAACTAAATTGAGACAGGGTCTTCTGCAACCCAGGTTGGCCTTAAACTCACCATGAAGCAGAGGATGACTGTGGACTCCGAATCTCCCTCCCTTTACCTTCTAAGTGCTGGGATTACAGGCCTGCAGCATCATGCCTGGCTTCACTTTGGTTTTGATCTGCGTTTCTCTTCCTTTTGCTTATTGACCATTTACATAGATACTTTCTTTGGAAAAACGTCCGTTCTAGGAAGTTATTTCTACAGTGCTTAGTTTTAGCTATCTCAACCTCTGCCTTCCTCTGAGATTTATATCAGTGTCTTGACAGGCCTTTTTGTTTTGATAAATGCACCAGCAATTTGATTACAGCCATAACTTTCTAGAAGATTCTGACAGGAGTTGTAGAATCTGTTTTGCAGTTTCCACAATCTTCTTTCCTATCACAGGAAGGCAGCGCCTGTTGAAACATATTTAGATTCCATTAGGGTACATTTTGCTATCACATTGACGTCTCTTAGGAACCATTTCCTCTCCATCAAATGTCATTCTTGAGCCCCATTTGCTATAGAATACAAGAACCTTTAGATGGTGCTGTTGGGTTGAAAATATCCCTGAAACAACTTCAGTGCAGTAGTGTATTGCAGGGGAAAGTGGCCTTCAGTCTCCCCAGTCTGCTCAGAAATCGTCTCATGCCATCTGCAGATGCTAACCCCCACCCTCTTCCCACCCCACACACCCACAGTCGAGTGATACTCGCACATCATCTACTACTAATCATACTTTCAAAAGAAGTTCCCATCTCTGTCACTTAGAGAACCTCCCTCTCCATGGCATAGCTTCCTTTGTGTCTGAGTGCCACCCAGTTCTATACCCAGGTCATCACACTTAACCCTGCCCTCTGATCGAAACTTGGGCTCCTGCTCTTCCTGCACTTTGACTTCCTCATTCATCCCCATTTGCCCACTTTTCTGCCAGTGTTCTGTATGCATTTCTAGACTATCAACTCACTTCCCACTTTCTCTTATTCTCCTTCCAAGGAGTTGAAGGGAAGTGGCCTGGAGAGATTTTGTCTTCACAACAATAAACCATTCACTCTGCCTTGGAAGTCTACTCATCTTTCTCAGCTAATTCCCTCTAGCATTCTGTACCTTGCTGCTAACGGTGTCACCACCAAAGAACCCTTAAGTCCTTTCAGGAACCATTGTAGGACTATATTCTTCTGTCAGATATTCCACACTTAAAAGCAAAACAAAAACTTAGGGAGCTGGAAAAATTGCTCAGTGGTTAAGAGCACTGACTGCTCTTGCAGAGGACCTGGGTTTGGTTCCTAACACCCACATTGAGGCTCACAGCTGTCCTTAACTCCAGTTCCAGAAGATCCTCTCTGGCCTGTTTGGACATTCCACAACACAGGTGCACTTACATACATGCAGGCAAAACATTCATAGACATAAAATAAAAATAAATTTAAAAAGCAAAACAAAATAGAAAACCCCAAACATTAAAAACAAAGGTCTGGGGATGTAGGTCAGTTGGTAGAGCGCTTGCCTAGCATTCTTGAAGCCTTGGATTTGATACCCAACACTGAATAAAGTCAGAAGTGGTGGCACATGTCTATAATCTCAGCATTTGGGAGGTAGCCACAGGAGGATCAGAAGTTCAAGGTCATCCTCAACTATACAAAGAGTTCCAGACCAGCCTAGTCTTCATGGGACCCCATCTAAAAAAAGCAATAAAACCCAGAAACTTAGGGCTTGGAGAGATGGCTTAGTAGTTAAAAGCACTTGCTGCTCTTGCAGAGTATCCAAGTCAGTTCCCATTACCTACATCAGGTAGCTTACAACCACCTCTAACTCCAGTTTCAGGGGATCTGACATCCTCATCTAGCTCTGTAGGCCCTCACATGATATACACACCTAGACACACATACACATTAAAAAAAAAAAAACTTGAAAAATATTTTATAGCTGAGAGTGCAGCTCAGTGGAAAACATTTGCCTGATTTACACAAGGCTCTAGGTTCAATCTCCAGCACTGCAAGCGACCATCCACAAAATATATATCATATACATTATATATTAAGAGATTATACTTTCCAAAGATTTTATTAAAGCATTTATTTTTTTAAACAAAAATATACATTCAATCTCAGATTTGCAGCATATAGAAATAATTTATCCAATTTGCACTTTAAAATTATTAATATTGCACCCAACAGTGTACGTCTTTGACACATTTGCATTGTCAACCTATTCTACAATTCAAAAAGTGAAAGAAATCTGCAACTGACATTATACAAGTCAACTTTTCTGTAAAAAATAAGAGAAACATACAATTCTTTTTATTTACAAAGTAAAAGTTGTAAACTTTCAGAAATTTATCTTCATAGGATAGTCATGCACCCTTTCATCATACCTAGAGAACACATTATAAAGTTATAATTACATTTTCCTGTCATGTGGACAGAAGATAAACTATACATGTGTGATTTCCTCATGAGAAGCCACAGACTGATGTGAGCATTTGTGAGAAAAAACAAATAACCAACCTTCACTATGGCAGGGAAACAAATGTGTGAGCAACATAAAATGAGAAGCAACTCTGGGGGAAAAATAAGTTACCTTTTCAAGGATATTTTCCACAATCGCCTTATGTTTTCTTCAAAATGAAAAATACTGTTCCTTTGTCTTAGAAAAGCGGATCCCATGAGCAGCTGTCCCTCCTAGAACATGGGACAGAAGCCAGAGTGAGGCCTCCCACAGTCTCACAGGATACTTAGGAAGGGGTGCACCCAAGTTTTCTTTTTAGACAACTCTGCGCAATATTCGGCAAGTTACCACTGATACCCCTGGACTCTTGCTTGGTTTGGTTTGCTTAAACTTATTTCTGGACTGCTGCCAGGCAGCAGAGGAGGGTTCCCAAAAGACGCCCCATCAAACATGACCAACCTTTTGACACTGTGACAGGGCATTGTATGCAAAGCTCATACCCAAGAACCAAGCAGTGGAGTTACACACACACATGGGGGTGATATCGCAAAACAATCTCATAATGTTTTAGTAACTTTACAATTTTGTGTTGGGCACCATTCATAGCTATCCTTGGCCAAATGTGGCCAATAGGCAGCAGTTTGGACACACCTTGTAGACTTTGGATACCTTGCTTTGACCTGTTCTGTGTAGCAACAACAGCAACATTTTCATCACTTGATAGTCAAGACCCAAACACATTTGGTGGATTAAAAGAGTTAAAGTAGTATTGTCTCCCCAAGGGAACCCCAGCTAAATTTTCAGTAAGTGCTGTCCTATTCTAATTTAATTTTAACTGGCCCATAATTCTATATATTTATGGGCCACCATAAGATGTTTCTTCTTGATGGTACTAAGATTGAACCCAAGATCCATGTTCTACCATACATGACCCACCATGGGATGTTTCACTGTGTATATTGTGCAATGTTGACCTCAGGTTTTGTCCATCTCTTCGAGCATTGATCACTTCTTTGTGTTGAAAACATTCAAAATCTTTTCTTCTAGCATTTTCTGAAATGTCCATTACTTTATCAATACCTACAGTCTCTCTACAACACACCAATTTATTTCTCCTATATAAACAGAACTGACATAATACTAGTTGATGATATCCTTAGCTTTTAAAAACTGATTTAAAGCCTGTAAATATTTTGAAAACTGAAAGTTGGGAGTCAAACCACTTGGTACTGCAGGAAGGTGCTAAAATATGTTACAGTAAAAATATGTAATGTTTAATCTGGCAGTAACCAAAGCCAGAATGAAGCTTTGCACTAAGAAAATTTAAAGGACATTTTCTTGTTTGAATTATTAAGCCAGTATGAGGAAAACAGTAAGTCCATTATCAACTTTGAAAGCCATTAGACCACTTGAGTTCATGGATGAACATTCTTTTGTTATTACCATCATAAATTAAACAAAAGTTTTTTAAAGATGACAAATTGTGTGTTGAGGTGCTCCAAGAGATCCATGCTGAAGTCCACAGACAGGAAAATGTCATCAATTTTACAATGTAGTATCATTCAAGCTGAAATTTAAGACGTTTTCTAAATTCTTCTGTCCTAGATTGAGGCCTGGATTAAAATGTTCCCTTTGAATCGCTGTGAACAGAACCAGCTGAATAACAGGTGGTGTCTTGGCTTTCCTATTGATTAATAGCTCAACCCAAGAAGTTTATTATAGAGATTACTGTCCTCTGTATCTCTGACAAATTCAGGTGTTTTTTTAAATGTCCTAAGTTTTTCATTTAAAAAAGACATTTCCCTGCGTGCGGGTCCCTGCAGAGCCAAGCAGTTCAGCTCTCCACTGTGCGGCGGTACTCCGCAGTGCCATCTGCGACGATGGCATCCAGAGGCGAGCGCTTCTTGCGGATGCTGCGGCCGGAGGAGATGAGGTCAGCATAGCCCCGCTGATGCGAGAAGGCATAGGCAGAGCGCCTGGACGATGCCCCCCTCCGGAAAACGTTCTGCCGCCGCTTCCACTGTTCCTCAGCCTTCAACCTCTTGCGATGCTTCTGAATCTGGAGAAAGAAGGTGGGAGAAGTAGGAAGCATGAAAAGAAAGGTCTCCACTGCAGACGATACCTGGCCAATAGGAGCTGGACAGAAGCTAGCCCTGACAGAGACCCTGCACGCCACTCTGCCTGCAGGCACGACTGTCCCCACTTCGTAGACTAGGACATGGAGAGCAGCGGAAGCCAGGGACTGTTTCCACAGCCTGCAGGTAACATTTGGTAAACCAGACTCTCACTGTCATTAAGCTAGCACTCTTTGTGAGGAGGATAACAGACGAGTACAGGCTGAAGGAAAACCTCTGCAGGTCTGTTTACCTGGCTGCTAATACACACTGTGTGTTCATATATGTTTATATATGTGTGCAGGTGCTCGTGCATGTGTGTATGTGTGGGTATGGAGGCTAGAGATCCATGTCGGATGTCTTCCTCAATCACTTTCCTCTCTTTAATTTTTATGACAGGGTCTTTGACCAAAACAAATCTGGCAAGACTGGCAAGCTACAGAAGCCCTAGGAATCCTCTGTCTCTACCTCCCCAGTGCTGGCATTAAAGGTGCAGACACTAGGTGAGGCTTTTTATGCACATGCTGGGATTTGAACTCAGGTCCTTTTGCTTGCACAGCAAGCATTTCACCAACTGAGCCATCTCCCAAACCCTTTTTTTTTTTTCAACCCGCACACTGTCACTGCCACACCTGAGGGTCACCTACCTGGCATCCAACTCTCTCCTTTCTAATGGATGCTGATTTATACAAGTACCTCCTCCCCCCTTTAAAACCAAGTGACACCCATCACGGGATGTGGAGCTGACTCATTTTCCTTGCTATGTACTGGCCCAAGAAAGGGCATGCAACCCAGTTCTAACAATCAGAGAAATGTGTGTGAAAAGTTCCCAGGATCCTGAGGGAAAGCTATGGAGAGAAGAGTCCGTCTCTTCTTTCCCCATGTTTATTAGCATGTCAGATGTGATGCCAGGAACTGCTGTGGCATCTTCCAGGACAAGATGACGCTAATAACGAAGATATTAGCTTCAGGAGAGCCACAGAAAGAACCCAAGTCCTTTTTTGGGGCAACATTAAATTGCTCAGTCAACTGAGCCTGAAACCTGCTAATTATTATGCCAGTGGAGATGACACATTATGGTCGAGACATTCTGAGTCTCAGATTTCTGTCACTTGTAGCTCAAAGGATCCTGCTACAGGACATGATATTTTGCTTTAAATAATGGGGTGGTGGTGGTGGAGCCACGAACTCATTTGCATGAAAATGTTAACATAGCTGTTAAATTGAAGGGACAGAATATTATAATTGTGATATTAAAGGGACAAATGTATGAAGGTTTATCATTCTATGCCCCCTTTTGCAAGATGGAGTTAAAGAGAAATAGTAAAATAACAATAAGGCCAGGCAGGGTAATACATGCCTTTAATCCCAGCAGAAGCAGGTGGATCTCTGTGAAATTGTGGTCAGCCTGGTCTACATAGCGAGTCAGCTGTGGCAATAGGGAAACCTTGTCTCAAAAACAAACTGACAAACCAATCCACCAGCAAAATTCTTACCAACTTTCCATGAGCTGAGAAATTGGCAGGAAAGACACTATTGGGAAATGCTTTGATTTCTGAGAGGGACCCTCAAGGCAGGGCTACCAGAGGCCTGTATTTCCACATACCTTATCACTTTCTGATGGCCAAATGGTCATTGATAAGAAACGGATAGCAACGACTGGCAATAAGCACACCGCCACAGTCAGGATGATGGTCAACCAAATATACGGCTGTCTCAGGGCATTGGAAGCTGTACCTGGAAAGAAAAGGAAATGAATCACAAGGCTTTGTTTGTCATAAAGGCACAGTTCATAGTCCAAAACCACAAGCGGATTATCAACAGTAACATTTCACAACCAAATTGACCTCCCCAAACAGCTCCAGAAATGGACATTTTTCTGTGTTTTTGTTTGTTTTGTTTTTCTGAGACACAGTTTCTCATTCTGTAGCCCAGGCTAACCTAGAACTCACTATGTGGCATAGGCTGGTGTTGTACTCACTCAGTCCATCCTGTCTAAGAGTGTTAGGATTATGGAGTGAGCTACCTACCATGCCTGGCTAGAAATGGTCACTTAAAAAATATTTTAGTTATGATTTTTAATATATTTAAATAATTTTTAATTTTATGTGTATGGGTGTATTGCTTGCATGTATGCGAGTGCACCTGTGTCGTGCAATGCTATGGACGTCAGAAGAGGGCTTCAGATTCCCCTGGAACTGGAGTTAAGGATGGTTTGTAGCTGCCATGTGGGTGCTGGGAATCGATCTCAGGTCCTCCACAACAGCAGTCAGTGCTCTTAACTGCTGAGCCATCTCTCCAGCCCCCTATTTATTATTTTTATTTTATGTGTATGAGTGTTATGCCTTCATGTAGGTAGGTGTACTCATGTTGTGCAATGCCCGTGAAGGACAGAAGAGGCTGTCGGATCCCCTGGGACTGGAGTTACGGACAGCTGTTAGCTGCCATGTGGGTGCTGGGATTCAAATCCAGGTCTTCCGCAAGAACAGTCAGTGTTCTTAACCACTGAGCCATCTCTCCAGCCCCCTAGGAATGGTCATTTTTAAAACCAAGACTCAGCAAAACAAAATGAAAAGGATCAATTGTTTGCTATAAGCAAATGTACATAAAGGAACAAATAAATAAATGAGGATGTCTTTACTAGCACTGCATTAATAAAAAAAATGTAAAATTGCGGCTGGGCTGTAGCTTGGGGGTAGAATACACACCTAGCAAGCAATAGTCCTGGAATTATCCCCCCAAAACACACCTCCAAAAGCAAAATTAGGCAGTAAAGAGTTCTGAAAAAGTGAAAAGAAAGCAGCTTCTAACGTCTGTCTTGGTTTGTAGCTCCACATATTAGTTATCAAAGCCAGCAGTACATAGTACTTTATGTAGGTCATGCCATTCAATCTACGCTGAGAGATGAAAGCCACCCTCTGGTCCACATAGGGAAATGGAGTTGAGAAGAAGTTAAAGAATTTGCCCAAGAAAGCACAACTAGCCATGGCAGCCCCTGGATCCAAGCCTGCTTCTGTGACTGATGCCATGCTTTATCTACTATGATTTTCTGTCTAGATTTTTATATCAAAAGTAGCAAATCAATTTTATGATATCAGTAGATAAGGAGCTTTCCACAATCGCCATACATTTAGAGTCAAATTTGTCACAATGCCTCTGAACTTACACCCTAAGTTCATAAAAGTAGTGGTCTTTTGTTTTTTAAAAAAATATTAAATTAGCATATTTTAAATTAGCATATGCAAATCAGTGTTTTTAATAGATTCTCCTCCTCCTCATCTCCCTACCTCTTATTACTCCTCATTCCCACCATAACCTCCTCCTCGCCCTTTTCCGCCTTCACGCCTCATGACCCCTTTTACCACCCCATCATTCCCTATCATCTATTTTTACCCTCTCTTACTCTCCTTTTTAAAGTTTTTAACCTACATCTACACCCATTTATAAAAATGCATGATTTTTGTCTTAAGTATGGTTTTTATACTACTAAATATAAATTAGATTTGAGAACACTTCCTATGGGAATAGTCTAAGTAACTGAGCATTAAAATTTTAAAACACAGAGTTAGTAAGAGAAAACAAAATCATGAAAACTAGCTCCATGTGGAGATAAAAAGGGTTGCCACAGCAACAGTCTTTTTACAACCCAACAAGTGGCCATAAAAATCCCAATCCTCTATACAGAGAGAAAGTTATGGGGAAATTTTGTTTTCACTGTAAATCCAAACTATTTAAAACTCTCATAAACTCCAGCTCATGCTGTTTATTTTATTAATATTTTATACGTGATATTCACATCAGCTAGGATTCTATCATTTGCCAATTTGTCACATTTTAAATTTTTATTTTTTTATGTGTATGAGTATTTTCCCCACATGTATGTGAGTATACCATTTGTGTGCATATGTGGAGGCCAGAAAAGGGTGCCAGATCCCCTGAAACTGGAGTTAAGGACAGTTGTTGGCTGCTATGTGGGTGCTGGGTATGAACCTGGGTCCTCTGGAAGGACAATCAGTGCTCTTAACTGCTGAGTCATCTCTCCAGTCCCAACTTGTCATATTTTTAAGATAATGTTTTTAATCAATTCAGAACTTTACACATGCACGCAATGTATTTTCATCATATTCACCTTACCCTCCTCCCACACCATCCCCCATCTCCCCACTGCCTCCCAACTTTGTGTTCTTTTAAAAAACAAAACAAAACAAACAAACAAACAAAAAAACCAAGGGGCTGTAGAGATGGCTCAGCAGTTAACAGCACTGGCTGCTCTTGCAGAGAACCTGGGTTCACATGGTGGCAAATACCCATCCATAACTCCAGTTCCAGGGGATCGATGCTCTGTTCTGACCTCCTTGAGCACTGCATGACACAGTTGCACTTACATACATGCAGGCAATAGACTCATACACACAAAATGATAAATAAAATATTAAAACATGAAATCCAATTTGTGATGCCTATGCACCCCTAGAAGCCATCAATTGTCAATAGCTCCTCAGTTAGGGGTGGAGGCTCATGAGTCCTTCCCCACTTCATACTAGAATATCCACTGGCACGATCTTGAGCAGGTCTTGTGTAGGCAACCATAGCTGCTGTGAGTTCATGAGTGCAGTGGCCCTTTCATGTCCAGAAAACACTGTTTTGCTCCAATCCTCCCTGATCTGTGACTTTTAAGTCATAATGTTTTATATAGGTATAATCATTGGCCACATTACTGTTTTGTTTATTATCAATTTAGTTGTTGCTATACATACATATTTCCAAAGACAGAACCAAAGTTTGAGTTCTAGGTTTCCATCCTAGGACTAAATTATTTTATAATTTGACTAGTTAAAAAAAAGATTTTATTTTTATTTTACTTATATGAGTGGTTTTGCCTGCATGTATGTAACTATACTACATGCATGCAATGCCCACAGAGGCCAAAAAAGGGTGTTGGATCCACTGGAACTGAAGTTATGGATGGTTTGTTAGCTGCCATGACGATGCTGGGAACAGAACCCTGGTCATCTGCAAGAGCAGCTATAGCCAGTGCTCTTAACAGCTGAACCATCTCTCTAGCCCCTCCTCCCTTTAAGAAATTAAAATTGTCATGGTGATGTAATCTTTATCAAGCCACCCTGAGAAAATGTGTTTTATCTTAGAGTGTTTTTCAGAAGTAGAAATACCTGGTCAAAATGTATGAAAAGTTTTATAGTTTATTGTACATTTTCAGATAGTATTTGGAAATACTAAACTACATTATAATATATATATATATCCTTAATCATCTCTTCCTCCTTCTCCTGAATCTCCCTATATAACCCTGCTGGTGTACAACTCACTACATAGAGTAGGCCAGCCTAGAACTTGGCAACATCCTATTTCTGTCTCCCAAGTGCTTCAATTACAGACACATGCCACTACTTGGTAAACCTTTAAATCTATTTTCTTTTTTTAAATTTATTTTTAGGCCAGGTGTGGTGGCACATGCCTTTAATCCTAGCATTCTGGAAGCAAAGGCAGGTGGATTTCTGTGAGTTTGAGGTCAGCCTTGTTTACATAGTGAGTTCTAGACCAATCAGGGCTACATAGTGAGACCCTGTCTCCAAAAAAATTGTTACTGTTATTTTTAAAAAATTAGGGCCTAGAGAGATGGCTCAGTGGTTAAGAGCACTGACTGCTCTTGCAGAGGACCCAGGTTCGATTCCTAGCACCCACATGGTGGCTGACAACCATCTGTAACTCCAGTTCCAGGGGATCCAATGCCCTCTTCTGATCTCCAAGGGCATTGCATGACATGGGTGCACCTACCTACATGCAAGCAATATACTCATACACATAAAATAAAAATAATAAAATAGTTTTTAAACAATTATGTGTCTGTGTGTAGGTATTTGCATGTGTATGTAGGTAATCACAGAGGCCAGAGGTGGGCATTGAATTTTCTGGAGCTGGAGTTCCAGGAGGTTGTGAGCCACCTGGCATGAGTGCTGGGAACCATAGTCAGGTCCTCTGCAAGAGCAATAGTGCTCTTAACCAGTGAGCCATTTCTCCAGCAAAAGCCTTTTAATCTGTAAGCTACCCAATTTAACAGATTCACAGTTTTATCTTAATGTGATTTTAACTTTCTTAGACCTTTTCAACCCACTACTGACATTCAGTTTCTACTTAGGACATTAATTTTCACTAGCAATAATTTACCCTTTATGTATTTTTGTGCTTACCCAGTATTTATGTCAGAATGGGATCTCATGAATTTATCCACATTTATTTTTGGAATTTGGGAAATACCAACCTGTGAATTGAAATGCAGATGGAAAGAGAACATGTATTCCGGCACTATGAAAATCAAACATGATGCCAAAATAGAGTGCAATGCTTCCAAAAATTGAAAAAGCATTCACAAAAGTCCAGTAAGAAGTGTCCAAGCCAATCTGTTGGGAAATCAGAGAAAAACAGAGCACTCATTTGAGGAAGTCAGCAAGAAAAGAAAGGATCTAAGAATTCTGAAACTGGAATTTGGTAATTTAGGCATGATTTGGCTTGAACAGTAAACAACCAGAAACCAAACCATCCTTGACTCAGGCAAGACAGAGGACATGTGCTTGGGATGAGGGATGGAAAGAACATTCTTATTTTGTAAAGTGACAGAGACTCTGAGAATAGGATGTGCATGCCAGCCTAGGCACAGAAACACAGCTACCGACAGACACAGAATGCTGTCAAGGAAAGCCACACACCTGGAAATTAACTGTTATTACTAGAGCTGAGGCTACTGTCACAGCAAATGACTGGTAGTCTGAAGGCGCCTCTCCGTCCTGTCCCACGGTCTGTAGGTAAGCTCCAAGTGGTATGAAGAAGAGGACCATCGATGTGAGGATCCCATGCAGCAAGCTGATGAAGAATCTCCTATAGTTGAATAGCAAGTCCCTTTGTCCCACCACATACAACCCAGGGAATCGAAGGCTCAGTTTGTCACTCACATCCTTCAGGAGAAAATAAAATTAGAGTGATGTATTACTGTCTACCAGGTCAAAGATGCAAGGTTACAATTTGCATTTCACAGTTTCAACTTGCTGTTGGGTTTTAGGAAGGCTAGTTGGAAGCCTGAACACTATGTGAAGAGATCAAGCTCAGTTTAGTCTACCATTATTTGATGTTTAACTCAGAGAGAGGCTAGGTGGGACTTTATTACTGTGCTATTTATGGGAAGAAAATTGATTAGTAATGTTGAAAAATATACAGAGTGTCTTTTTTCACTTCCTGAGATAATGTATTTATGTTATTTCAAATTTAGAGGGAAAATATTCACATAGAAGCTGATAAGTTTAATCCTTAGTTATCATCATCATTTATTTATTATCTCCTTTCTAAGAACCAGTCAGATAAAATGTAATTTAGGAATTAAATGCATAAACCTTAGAATGTTAAATTTTGTTTTTTAAATAGTAAGTTATTGATATATACATATTAGCTTCTCAGTTGTCTAAATAGTCAGATGTCTGAAAGGAACATGTGAACATTCTTGCCATACATTCAGCTAGTTACAGAAATTCTCCTTTCTTATACTATAACCCAAAGCACAGTGATTGTGGCTTGATAGTGCAGACAATATTAGAGTTGACTTAGGATGAGTAAATCCAGGGAAACACACCGGCATGTTTACTGTAACCTCCTTGCCTGGAGACAAGTCTGTCCAGAGCATCCCCAGTCCCCAGCTCCTACCTGGTCAAGCAGCCCCATGAGAAGCACTGGCAAGCTGGAGTACAGCACGTTATACAGGGTGATGAACCAATCCTCGTATGCCGTCTGTGAAGGGAGGACATATGCTCTGTGTCATGCACAAAGATAGATTGCCAACCTGCTTTCTCTAAGCAGGACTGTCCCCTGCCAAGTGGGGACTTCTCGTGCCAGAGAAAACCCCCTTCATTACCCCTGGTGCAAAGCAGAATCCTATTTTCTATGCAGTGGGCAGCATTGCAGACCTTTGCACAGAAACATTCCCCTCTTCCCCATTCCTGAAATGTATGTGTAGGAATGCTCCAAAAGGGTTTGGTAAAAGACTCTACTCTGATGGATAATGTTAGGAAAACAAGTCAGTGTATTTTATCTTTTAATTATGTGGTTGTGTGAGTGCAGGTGATCACAGAGGTCAGAGAGGGCATCAGATTCCTTAAAACTGGAGTTACATGACCCATGATCCACCTGACATGGGTCCTCTTCAAGAGTAGTATGTGCTTGAAGCTGGAGAGATGACTCAGTGGTAACCTCCTTGAGCAGCAGTAACACCTCTTGCAGAGGACCTGGGTTCAGTTCCCAGCCCCCACCTACCTGGTGGCTAGCAACCATCACTAACTCCAGTTCCAGGATATCTGATGCCTTCTTCTGGACTCCATGGGCACTGTACACATGTGGTGTACTTATGTACATTCAGGCAAAACATTCATATATATGTAAAAGTAAAATAAAAGTAAATAAAAATTTTAAAGTGTAGTATCTATTCTTAATCACTGAACCATCTCTTCAACCCTAGTGGTCATCATTTTTATACTCCCTTACTAATGAATTAAAATACTGGAAACTGAATTGGAACACTTACAATGCTTTTAATATTTAAAAAAAGAATACTTAAAACTAGTTCAGGAGGCCTGGCAAGATGACTCTATGTGTAAAAGGCTCTTGCTGCACAAGTCTGGCAATTTAACTTTGAACCCCTGAACCTATCTATATAAAGGTAGAAGAGGAGAACTGATTCTACAAAGTTATCTGACCTTCATATGCACACCCTCTCTCTCTCTCTCGCTCTCACTCACGCTCTCTTTCACTCTCTTGCTCTCTCTCTCACACACACACATGCACACACACACACATGAACATACATGCACATAACAATAAGTGAATATTTTTAAAAGAAGTAGCATTTTATTAATGTAAAGTTCTATTCAAAAACAATTTTAGAGGCTGGAGAGATGGCTCCACAGTTAAGAGCACTGGGTGTTCTTGCAGAAGACCCAGGTTCAGATCTCAGACCTGTATGGCAGCTAACAACCTTCCATAACTCAAGGTTCCATGGGATCCAGCACCCTTCTCTGTCTGCCACAGGCACTGCACAGGTGCATGAGACAGGTGCACTTACACACATGCAGGCATAACACACACCAAAAAATGAAAATAATTTTTGAAAACAAAAAAAAGCAATTTAAAAATAATGTTCTTTTACCTGTGCTGAGTAGCCATTGAAGAAGGAGTACCAGAAATGAACTAAAGTAAATGCAAAGTTTTTGTAAAAGAAGTATCGTAGGAACTTGCACATCCTTATGTAAGACCACCGGCCGTGCACCAGCAGCAGTCTCTGCAGATATCGGAACTGAGCAAAAGAATAGTCACTGGACATGACAGCTTGCATTCCTTCTTGTCCACTTATTCCGACACCAATATGGGCAGCTACAGGGTAAAGGGAGAAATCGTACATCAGATGCTGCTTTTAAGGAAAAGAATTAGATGATGTAATACTTTCCATAGCGAAACAGAAAACAAAGACACAAATTCATGGAACAACACATACATAAGCTCTTGCTCACCATCCCTCACCCCCAGCTCCTAATCCCAACTCAATATCACAGGTCCATGTGTGCTAGACAAAGTACACAGTAGAGTCTTTATAGACACTTCTGAGGGGACCTCATGTGGGTGGTGAATTCCATTTGGATTATCTGCCCAACTCATAAACTGCCTCTTCCACCCACGGGGTGAGCCCCGGGCACCCATGTGTACACTGCGTGTGTCTGCCTCCTGGGCTACCGTTGAGTCAGCCTACACATAATCTGTGGCAGATACTACAAAACTGGCTCTCTTAACCTCCATTCTACCCTGTTCTAACTGGAGAAGGTGGAATAAAAACTCTCACATTCTGGGTGTAGCTAATTTCCCTTTGTGAATTAGGTCCACTGTTTAGATCCACTAATCTGTGGCAGATACTACAAAACTGGCTCTCTTAACCTCCATTCTACCCTTGTTCTAACTGGAGAAGGTGGAATAAAAACTCTCACACTCTGGGTGTAGCTAATTTCCCTTTGTGAATTAGGTCCACTGTTTAGATCCATTCATAACTTAGAAACAAGTAAACTGGAGCCAAGCATCTCTTTCCCTTTTCGATATTTCTGTAGCAGAGTTCATGTCACTTCTTTTTTTAAAAATTTATTATATTTTATTTTATGTGTATGAGTATAATGCCTGCATGTAGGTAGGTGCACCCACGTTGTGCAATGCCTGCAGAGGTCAGAGGAGGGTGTTGAATCCCCTTGAACTGGAGTTATGGACAGTTAGCCACTATGTAGATGCTGGGACTCAAACCCAGTTCCTCTGCAAGAGCACCCAGTGCTCTTAACCACTGAGCCATATTGCCAGCCCCTCATATCCATTCTTTAGCTGCCCAGATGTTGATAGGCAACTGCAAAGTTTTTTCAACTGGGAAGCTCTTCAGAGAGGCCCCAAAGGTAGAAGTTTTTCTAGTGAGTAGCCCAGAAGTTAGAGACTCATCCTAGAACTTTCTTCAGTCCATCCAGAGCTTTGGAAGGCACCTAGTACCATGTATTAACTCAATGTCTACAGGAGTCTGTTTTATGTACTGAGCTCTAACTGACAGTCTGAACCAATCAGTCTCTCTCTTTGGGATCCTAAAATTTTACCATGGGATCCTAATATTTTACCATGTAAAATTCTTGAAGAGTGGAATGGATATATTTCTTTCTGAAGGTCTCTGACAGGCAAAGAAATAATGTAGAGAGAGAGAAAGACAAACAGGCAGGCAGGGCAGGCAGACAAAGAGACTGCTTCCCATGCAATCCTAGGTCCTGATTGCAATGTCTTTGTGAAGTGTGGCTTCTTACCAAAGATTAGACACCATATTTGCTTGTTTTAAACAGATTTTCTTTTTAAAACACACAATCTTATTTAGCTCATTCACTATGTAACTACATAACTATTTAACTCACTATGTAACTAAGGATGGCCTTGAACTCCTGATCCCTTGCCTCCACCTCCTGAGTGCTGGGGTTACAGGCATGCTCTACCATGTCTGGTTTATGTGATGCTGGGGATTAAACCCAGGGCTTTGTGCATGCTAGGCAAAGACTCTACCAACTGACCTACATCTCCAGTCCCCTTATATCTTCTTAAAATATTTTATTTTTATTTTATGTGTATGAGTGCTTTGGCTGCATATATGTAAGTGTACCACATGCATACAGTTCCTTACAGAGGCCAGAAAAGGGCATCGGATTCCCTGAAACTGGAGTTACAGATGGTAGCTGCCATGTGACTACTGGGAACTGAACCCAGGTCCTCTGTAAGAGCAGCAAGTGCTCTTAACCACTGAGCCATCTCTCCAACTCCACCTTTAGATCTTTTTATTTTTTTCTTAGCTAGCTTCATTTGTTACCTAATACTCCTAAAGAATTTAACTGAGGCCTTCAATTTTCAAAGGCCCAGTATGGCCTTAAGACACAATTTTTTATGGAGAAGGTTTTCAGAATGAACAAAAACTCATAATTTTATTCATCTTTCCAATAGTCACTAAATACCACTTTCAAGGTAAGAGAATTAGGAATTTTATCCAGGTCTTAAGTCATGACTGTACAAATGACAATCAAACTATTTAGAGAAAATGTGCTGGCAAATCCAAGCAGCTAGTCCTCAAACCCTGAGAGAGGGACTACGAGTCTCCAACTAGAAAGAAGTTTCAAAAATCCTGCCCCAGTTGCAAACAGAGTCTAGAAAATTCAAAGTATAACCGTAGTAACTTGTCCAAACCTATGTTTTCAATTATACTTCTCAGTTCTAAAAAAATCAGAAAGTGCATCTCACTCGCTACTTATGATCTTTTAAAAAATATCTAAATAATTTTTATGACCAGTTGTGGTTGCCAAACTACTTTCCTACCAAACCTTGGCCCTCTTTCCTCCCTGAACAAGCAACAAAAGGAAATGTTGTGATTCCCAATGTGCTGCTAGAGCCAAGGAGGAGGGACCCCACTCCAGATCTTGGTCTCTAGTCTTTCAACCTCACGGAGCAGTGTACGAAATGAACATCAGCACAGCTCATGGGGAAACTGGAGCCAACTGAACTATAAGGCAACATTAACACTGTTTTCCCCTAAAATCTAAATACAGAACTTACTACTGTGGTTTTGCTAAATTGTCATATTGTCAAACTGCCTCCTAAATATGTTTATACCCATAGATTAGTGCCACTCTTGACCTTGGTCAGAGAAGCTTCTTTTTGCAGTGGGCTTCAGTTAATGTAGAGCCTCATAACTGCTCAAAGCACCGAGAATTAGTGACTCTTGACTGCTCATCCCTAATTGGGACATCTATGAGTCATCTTGAGGCACAAGAAAGAGAAAGGGAAGCCTCTGAGAGAGTCTGTGGATTTTTTGCTAGGGGTAAAAATGCAGTAGTCCTTCCTTCCATTTCTAGGACAGACACTCCTCAATTCCACTCTCCATTTTCTGTATATCTTTCTTTTAAAAACTATTTGTGTGTGGGGGGGTATGTGGGGGGGGGAGAGAGAGAGGGAGACAGAGAGGGAGAGGGAGAGGGAGAGAGAGAGAGGGAGAGAGAGATAGATAGAGAGAGAGAGAGAGGTGTATACATGCCACAGTGCATGTATGGCAGTCAGAGGACAATTTTTAGGAATCAGTTCTTTCCAACTTTACCTGCTGAACC
>NW_008357638.1:1465986-1483270 GCF_000622305.1 Nannospalax galili | reverse complement strand
TTAAATTAAAAAACTATTTTATTTATTTTTATGTATATGCATGTATTGCCTGCATGTAGGTAAGTGCATCCGTGTTGTGCAATGCCCATGGAGGACAGAAGAGGCTGTCAGATCCCCTGGAACTGGAGTTACAGTTGTTAGTTGCCATGTAGGTGCTGGGATTTGAACCCAGGTCTTCTGCAAGAACAATCAGTGTTCTTAATCACTGAGTCATCTCTCCAGCCCCAAATGTATTAAATTTTTAAAAAATTGAAAACAATTAAGAAAACAGTATACATGAGGTTTATTTTCGTTGACTTTGCTCTACCCTTTTGATGAACCCAGGAACAAAAACTTTCAGTTCTAAATCATAAAACAAAATAACAAATTTTCAAGGTCTCCTCCCTTCTGCAACATCCAGAGGTCTACACCGCAGCAGGATAAAAATCGTGCTTGAGTTACCTTTTTAACACAGGTAGTTACAGCTATGTTATAGGTTTCATATTAGAAACTAGAATAAGACTGACTACAGAGGAAAAACAGATGTAATTCAGAGCAGGAACGCCATTCCTATGGTAAGACAAGCACCAGAAAAAACATCGAAGGGGAATGAAACTGGCAGTGGCAGCAGACACATGCACTGATTAAGAAGAAAGAAGACATACGTCATACAGATGGCTCCTGCCGAAGAAGATAAAGTTGGAATACTCTTAGCATGTACCAAGGAGGAGAAGGAGGAGAAGACTCTAAGAAAAGAAAGAGATGGATTCCGAGTCAAAATAGGCTCAATTAAATTCTAGTTAGATGAGATGTACTTATGATACCCAACACAATAGATCACGCAATAATTCATCTTAACAATAACAAGGATAATACATCACAGAATTAGAGATGACAGTGGAGATAATAATCCTGTTTTCAGAGGAGCAAACAGGCCTGAGCTTAAGCCCCAGCTGACACAGGAAGAGGAGTGGTAATCAAGTTTTGATAGTTTGGGTATTTTCATGACATGATGCAAGTTGAGCATCCCTAATTCAAAAATCTAAAATGCTCCAATATGTGAATACTTCTGAACAGTATTCAAAAAGTAAAACCTATGCAAAAATTTTCAAAATCTGAAAATTTCACAATCTAAAGTCTACAAAAGCTGAAACACTTTTGGTCCCAAGTACTTTGGATAATAGATAATTGATCTGGTAACTTATAGTAATATAGGGAGGAAAAAAGGACCAGGACTCAAACACATGAGTAAGATCCATGGATGGTCTGTATGCTCTATTAGCAATGTAACTATATTTCTGTATGACAGAACTCAGTCTGTCAGAGGTGAGTACCTGGACTTCTCTAACCAGAAAAATGACCCTTGGCAGTCTGCTAGGGGAATCAGGGTAGTGAGATTGTGGTATAATTTTTCTTTAGGGCTAAATATACTTAGGCGAGAGAGAATAATAATCTCAAAACAAATACCAGAGAAAGTTTAACAATTTATGCTGAATACAGATTTTTTTTTTACAGAACTTATCAAACATCAAAGTTTTTTAAAATTACATTAAGAAAAATTAATTTTATTTGTAATGCCCCTAAGTTTTTAATCAGAATAGAAACAACAGTTAAAAATATTAAAGTTTTAAAAAATATTTATTATTTTTATTTTATGTGCATGAGTGTATTGCCCGCATGTATGTAAGTGCACCCATGCCATACACTGAGGTCTTCTGAAAAGAGAGTCTGATCCCCTGGGACTGGAGTTACAGATTGTTGTTAGCCACCATGTAGGTGCTGGGAATTGAACCTGGATCCTCTGCAAGAGCAGTCAGTGCTCTTAACCTCTGAGCCATCTTTCCAGCTGCCCCCCCCAAATATTAAGGTTTTTAATAAGCTCATAGGAATATGGGAGAACTAGCCAAAAGGCAAAGACCACACTGCACATAGGAAAAAGGAGATGACAATAATTTTACCAGCTGGAACTCACCTTGCACTTGGCATTAAGTGAGTACCCTTGCAGGGACTTCCCCCTCCTACTGGCTGCTTCCTAAGGGTAGGGCCTAGGCAAGGCCTGGTTAAATGCCTTCACTGAAGTCTGCTTTATGAACACCTCAGCAAAGGAATCTAAAGAAACAACCCCCCAAATGTTCCTGCCACTTCTCCAGCAAGCTGGGTGTCACAGACCACGTGTGCATGACTCACTTTTGATCATGTTCACGTCATTGGCCCCATCTCCAATGGCCAGCGTGATGGCCTTCTTGTACCTCTTCACCAGGTCCACTACCATGGCCTTCTGCTTGGGGGTGACGCGGCAGCAGATGACTGCGCTGCACTCGCAGGCCAGGTCTACAAAGTTCTTCTGTCGCTGCTCTTTCTTCACCTCCAGCTTTCTCTTACTCTGAGTCCGCATTCGCCTCTCTTCTTCTGTCCTTGGGAACTTAAGCTTTAGAATCTTACTTCTCTTGGTCTTTTTCTCTAGAAGGATTTCATTCTGTGACATGGGAGGAAGAAGGCATCACTGACCACTTTAGTTTTTATACCAAGAGTACCGTTCCCAAGACTTGAATGATGAGAAGGAAAGTTTGTGGATTATAACACTGATTATATTCCTCTGATTCACACACACACACACACACACACACACACACACACACAGAATATAGAACAAACAAAAACGTATAAGGAAGAAAGTGAAAATGATCCATTGATATACTTGGATAATCACTTATATCAGTTTTCTATAATTCCTTTCAGATATCCTCTAATATTAGGACTCAAACTTAGAAAACCACACTTGCATTTATAGGTTGGCTCTCAGACAGCTAATAAATAAGAAAAACCATCAAGAACTGGACCCAAATGAACTTGTTTCATTTGAGTGAAAGATGAAGAAATTACTGATACTTACCAACCAAGAACCAGTGATGATTAAGGCTCGGTTTTCTCCAGGTGGAAAGAAAGGCTCATGCACAGGGGGTGTAAATTTCGCATAGACTCCACCTCTGTTTCTCTGGTTCTCCATCCTGGTGTGAAGAAGAGAACTGGGGGAAAATAAATTTAGATATTTAAAGCATAAGGCCATAAAAGGCTCTAGACTGTAATTCTGACATCATTTTAAAGATGGTGTTACAAAGCACACAGCATGACATTCAACTCACATTTTTTTTTCTTGAGACAGGGTCTCCCGGTAGCCCCAGCTGTTGTGATATTGTTTTCTTAGACCTCTTTTTTTTTGGTCTTTTTGAGACAGGGTCTCCCTGTAGCCCAAGCTGTTCTGGAACTCACTATGTAGACCAGGCTGGCCTTGAACTCACAGAGATCTTCCTGACTTTGCCTCCCAAGTGCTGGGATTAAAGGCATGCGCCACCACGCCCGGCAACTCACATTTTTTTAAGAGTGCTTAGATAGCTTAGGAGAGTTAAGTATATTTTCACAGTTGTGTAACTCCTCTCTAGAACATTTTCATCTTGTAAAACTTTGTGACTGGCATTTTTATTTCTCTTTTTATGACTGGTTTAT
The DNA here is from genome assembly GCF_000622305.1 of Nannospalax galili. Lineage (NCBI taxonomy): Eukaryota > Metazoa > Chordata > Mammalia > Rodentia > Spalacidae > Nannospalax > Nannospalax galili. Next base: position 1,479,787 of record NW_008357638.1, on the reverse strand, counting down.
GTCATTATGTCTTCAAATTTCATCAGTATTATAGGATATGTCATAATTTCTTTTTTTTAAAAAGGATGATTCCTCTGTATGAATGTAACGATTTTTGCTTATCCAACTCATACATGAGTTGCTTCTACCTCTTGCCTATTTTGAATAGTACTATATAAATGTGAGATTTATATATATGTATACATACATATACATACATATATATATTTAAAATCCTGCTTTCAATTCTTTTGAGTAAATACCCAAATATAGGATTACCGAATAATATGGTAATCCTATTTTTAATGTTTTATTAAAGTGTTTTTTATTTATCATTTTATATGTGTATATGTATTGCTTGCTTGCACATATGTAAGTGTACCCATGTTGTACAATGCCCACAGAGGTTAGAAGAAGGCATTGGATTCCCTGGAGTTACAGATGGTTGTTAGCTGCCATGTGGGTCTTGGGAACTGAACCCTGGTCCTCTGTAAGAGCAGATAGTACTCTTAACTGCTGAGCCATCTCTCCAGCCCCAACTTTTAATGTTTTTGCAGAAATTCCCCACTGCTTTCCTTCATTTCCTTAACTGCTTTCCTTCATTCCCATAACAGTACACAAGAGTTCCAATTTCTCTACAGTCTTACCAGTACTTGCTGTTTTTTTCCTTTTTTCTTGTCATCCAGAAACAATGATTAAAGTGTTTTCTTGATTTACATTTTCCTAATGATTAGAAGTGCTAAGCCCTTCCATATGCTTATTAGCTATTGTGCCTCTTCTATAGAGAAATGTCTGCTAAAGTTCTTTACCATTTTTGTTTTTTATTTAAAGATGTATTTTTGCCAGGTGTGGTGGCGCATGCCTTTAATCCCAGCACTTGGGAGGCAGAGGCAGGCGGATCTCTGTGAGTTCAAGGCCAGCCTGGTCTACATAGTGAGTTCCAGGACAGCTGGAGCTACAGGGAGACCCTGTCTTGGAAAGACAAAACAACAACAACAACAACAACATCAACAAAAAGATGTATTTTTATTTATTAGTCCACATGAGTACAGTCCCTACGGATGCCAGAAGAGCGAGTTGGATCCCCTGGAGCTGGTGTTACAGGCTGTTGTGAGCCACCTGATATAAGTGCTAGGAGTCAAACTCTAGCCCTCTGGAAGAGTGTGAAGTGATCTTCAGCTGAGCCATCTCTCAGCCTTCTTTGATCATTTCCTAAATCTTGATTCTTCCACTGTGGGGCACCTTGTTCTTGATACCTTACTACTTGCCAAAGACAGCCAAATGAATGAAGACTGTGTTCATAAGCAAGAGAAGGAAGGCAGTCTTGATAGGAATTTTAACATTCTGACTACTATACGATAGACAAAAAAGCCTGTTTCTTCATAAAATTGTAACTGCTTTTAAACTTTTTGGTGCTTTGTATTAACACATTATTGCAACATTTTCATGTGATGGAAAATGAGTTATGGAGTTTGATAGTGGAAGAGGTCTTCAATACCTTGCCCATTCTTCTCGTGTAATAAATAAGGAAATGGAGTCAGAGAGAGGTGATGTGATGTGCTTTCGGGGAGTCAATGGAAAATCTGACATGTCTCCCCACTCACCCAGAGACTTTCTCCATTCCACACACATCACCATTATTCTTTAACTATAGAAACAGGTTTCTCAACCTTGGTATTATTCCTATTTTGGGCCAGATAATTCTCTATTGTATGTGGCTGCCTATGGTAGAATATACAGTCTTTGAGAGGCTTTAAATACCCTTAGTATCTGTCAACTGGAAACCGGTAGGATCCTCAAATCCTGTTGTACCCACCAAAGATGTCTGTAGATACTGCCAATGATCCCTGGCAGGCAAAACTGGCCCCCATTAGAGCCACTGACCCAGAGTCCATGAGATGGTTCAGTGGGTAAAGCTGTTTGCTATTCAAGCCTTGTGACTTGAGTTCAATCCCTGGAACCTACATGAAGATGGAAGGAGAGAGAGAACTGACCCCACAAAGTTGTTCTCTGACCTCCATATATATATAGTATGGCATATCATTTCTCTCTCTCTCTCTCTCTCTCTCTCACACACACACACACACACACACACACACACACAAATAAAATAAAACCAAAAAGTTAGAATCACTTCCCCAGAGGATTCAATCTAATTCTCACTTTTAATTAAAAAATGAGTGAACATGAAGGAGGTGTGGTGGCACATGCCTTTAATCCCAGCATTTGGGAGGCAGAGGCAGGCAAATCTCCGTGAGACTGAGGCCAGCCTGGTGTGCATAGAGAGTTCCAGGCCAGTTACAGCTATGGGGCGACTGGGAAACCCTGTCTCAAAAAGACCAAAAAAAAAAAAAAAAAAAAAAAAACCCAAAACCAAAAAACAAAAACCAACCAACCAACCAAACAAACAAAAAACCCCCAAAACCTAACAAAACCAATCATTAAAAGGCTAGAAGAGAAAAACAAAGTTCCTATTCAAACCATTTGATAGGAATAGGAATCATTTCAGAACCATCTAGAAAGACAATTCATCTCTATAAGTAGAAAGTTGGCTAGGAGCATAATGACAAAGTCTACAACTTGTATAAATGTTATCTTTTAATTTAGCTTTTACAACACTTTTAAAAGAGATCAGAAATTTGTTAAGGTCCCCATCTACAAAAAGTAAACAAAACTGCGTGGTAGCGCACGCCTTTAATCCTAGCAGAGGCAGGCGGATCTCTGTGAGTTCAAGGTTACCTTAGTCTACACAGTGAGTTCCAGGACAGCTGGGGCTACAGAGAGACCGAAAAAAAAAAAAAAAAAAAGAAAAAAAAACTATATGGTCATTAACAAAAAAGAACTTAAGAAAAAAAAAAAAAAAAAAAAAGTAAATAAAACTATATGGTACTTAACAAAAAAGTACTTAAGCAAACACAGTAAGCATTTATTTGCCTATTGACACTTTTTGAAACTTACAACTTATAGAGGCATGGTTTATATGCTTTTTCTTAATTAGAAGTGATTTCAGTCATAGGTTACTAACTCCGTCTAATTTAGCAGGCTGTCTAATATACTGGAATGATTTGCAGAGTTGATCATCGAAAGGCCTATCAACTCTCTCCTCATATTAGGAGGCCTGGCAGATGTGTGTATTAGCTGCTTAATTTGACCTTGTGCCATCAGACACAGGATTGTTAAGAAGCCTGAGGAATAAATGGAACTGTTAAGCCAGCAGTAAACACATCACAGGAACTGTTATAGCTCATAATGAGATGGAGTGTTTACATTGTACATTTCCAGGTCTGCTGCAACCAATTTGAGGCTAATGAATGTTCCAGCACAAGTGAAGGTCTGAAACAGGCCTACCCTCTCTAGAGAGACTACAGATGACCTAGCTACATGGTATGACCCACTAAAACTGTCCTGGGGCAAGATTTTTTTTTTTTTTTTTTGCCTATTATTTGTTTCAAAAGATAAAATCTCTAGAAAAGGCAAAATATAATTCATTTTAATTTGCTAGTGATGGGCTGGGGAGATGGTCAGTTGGTATAAAGTGCTTGCCACACGAGAATGAAAACCTGAGTTTGGGTCCCCAGCATTCATGTAAAATTCTAGGTATGGCAGTTTGTACCTGTAATCCCAGTACTGGATGGCAGAGAGGCCATCCAGTCTAGGCAATTGTAAGCTCTAGGTTCAATGAGAAACCCTCTTCAAAAAAATAAGATGGAGGCACTGGAAAGATGGGTGGCTCAGTGGTTAAGAGCACTGGGTGCTCTTGCAGAGATCCAGGTTTGGTTCCCAGCACCCACATGGCTGCTAACAACCATCCATAACTCTAGTTCCAGGGGATCTAACACACTCCTCTGACCTCCATGGGCACAGCACAACCCAGGTGCACTTATATACACACACTCATATATACACTCATGCATAAAATAAAAAATAATAAAAAAATTAAGATGGAGAGTGATAGAGGAAGACAACCTTTGGCCTAACTCCTGCATTCACATGTGTACTACACACACACACACACACAGAGGAACATATGCTATCACAGGCTCACTTCTTTTTCAACAGACAAACAAATACAGAGGCTTTCTAAAGAATAGAGTGAAAATGGCCTCTTAAAGCTCCCAGGTCTCTCTAAGACTGAAATCTGTTCAGAGTGAGCTGAACCATGGTAACATGGGATGCCTGTGGTCCTGGTGCTTCACGTGAACATGAAGAAAGTGTCCCAACTACAGCATCTAGCTCCTGTTTCTCCATATCGTTAGCCATCTGTATCTAATCTTGACTTTGTAAAAATGAGCTGCTATCTTCTTGTGCCCCAGTCCATTACTTACTTTATATCTTCCCCATAGCAGATAGTGGTGTCTTCTGTCAGAAGTTCACAAGCAAAACCTATGTTTTCAGCAGTTTCTACAACAGACAAAAACTAAGTCAAATGTTGTTTCTACTTTATCTGAACATGTTGAGTATCCCTTATCTGAAGTGCTTGGGACCGAAAGTGTTTGAGATTTTGGATTTTGGAGTGTTTGCACACACACACAATTAGATATCTCGAGGATGGAGTGCAAGTCTAAACATGAAGTTCACTTACATTCCATAGGTGCCATATACACACAGCCTGAAGGCATTTTATACAAGTCATTTAGTGCAAATGTATTCTGACCATGACTTTATACATCATCAGGTCAGGTGGCATCATGCCAGGGCTCAAAAAGTTTCAAATTTTAAGTGTTGGGGATTTTCAGATTAGGAATACTCCACCCATAATGACATTTTCAGCTCATGAATATAACCACATTCAACCAAATATATTGCTTTTCTGTAGCAATGTACAGAAACCACATAAAGAAGAAAAATCTCTCTCTAATACAATAAGCCAAACACAATAAGGCAAAGCCCAGTTTGGGTTTGGGATGCTTTTTTTTTTTAGAGACAGGGTCTCCCTGAAGCTCCAGCTGGAGAGACCAGGCTGGCCTTGATCTCACTCACCTGCCTCTGCCTCTCAAGTGCTGGGATTAAAGGCATGCATCACTACATCTGGCTAGTTTGAGATGCTCTTAATAATCAAGTGTGCTATGTTGTCAAGCACAGAAGCTGGTTATATAATAAATCAATGTTCATTAAAATGCTAAACCTGAGGCTGGAGAGATGGCTAATAGGTTACGAGCACTGGCTGCTCTTGCAGAGGACCAGGGTTCTGTTCCCAACACCCACATGGGGGCTCATAACTGTCTGTAACTCCAGTTCCAGGGGGGGTTCAGTACCCTCTTCTGGCCTTTATGGGCACTGCATGCATGTGGTACACTTATATACATGCAAGCAAAACACTCATACACATAAAATAAAGATAAATAAATCTTAAAATATTAAACACCCCAATCATGTGGCTTGATCACTTTGTCATGGGCTGGGGGAGGGATGACCACTTCCATTGACCCTCACATACTGAGGATGTTTTTCCTTTTTCCAGTACCACCTATTTGGTATTTATCAAAAGGCCAAGACTGTACTCTTGGAAGAGTGTGTCGGAGCAAGAGACCTTTGATTTTCTGAGAGAGGCTTAGGGTCTCTCAGTATCAATGCTGAACAATGACTTATTTGGCTCTAAGTTTAAATGCTAAAATTTTCCTGGGGCATAAAAATGTTCATTATAAATTTTGAGATATGAAATAAGCAAGAAAATAAAAGTTGTTGTAGTTCAGCATTTTATTTTGTTCAACAAATGGAAAAGTGCTGGAAAGACAACAGGGAAGGGCATGGCCTTTCCAGGATAGAAGTTCTCATCTGGCTGCAGAGATAAGGGTAATAGCAACCAGCAAGACAAAATCAGGAGCTAGCCTGGAAGGAATAAACTCTGCTGAGGGAACTTAGGGAAGGATGAGGTCAGGGTGGGCTGGAACAGGAGCACAGGGTTAAGAAGAGAAAGCATCTCCATTCCCACAGGATGGAAAGTCAGAGAAGGTCATCTTGGGCAAAGGAAACAGAAGCTGCATCTATTTATGACTTAACACATTTCCCGACATGATGAATTACCCTTTTTGTCGCCCGTGAGCACCCAGATCTTAATGTCAGCTTTTGCAAGCTTTGAAATGGTCTCTGGAACTCCATCCTGTAGCTTGTCTTCAATAGCAGTAGCTCCCAAGAGCTGGAGTGGACATTTTAAAAATTAAAAAGAATTAGCACACAAAAACTGTCTTTAAATATAGTTGCCAGCCTCAAAAAGAGCTAATTATACACCCAGTTAGTACTGCGCCAGGGAAGTGGCTGGCTTTGCACACTTGCCTCAAACCAAAGCAGCCAAAAATATGTTTCTTAAATAATTTACTTTATCATACAGAAAATGCATTATAGACATAGTTTGTGGGGCCTTACCCTGTAAGCCCAGTACTCAAGAGGCAGAGGTAGGAGGATCACCCACAAGTTAGAGACTAGCCTAGGCTACATATTGAGTTCCAGGGCAGCCAGGGCTACAGTGGGACTACAGTGAGATCCTACCTCAAAAAACAACAACAACAAAAAGTACAAATACAAAAAGATGTTAAAAGCACACTTCCATGATGTATGCTCTGTTTATACAAACATAAACCAGTTTCAGTAGCTAAAAGCATTCTACCAAATATTCACTTCTTAGGATGGGTTGAATATTTTCCATTAATCTAAATTCAAGAACGCTATGTATTAAGTTCTGAAGCATTTCATTTTATGTTATGGTAGGCTTTTCCATAACATAAATTATCAGCAATTCTTACAATGAAATCACTAAATACTAATTTGTTGTCATTTAAATATCAAATGAATTTTCTTAAATGATATAAACGATAATGGAATTAGATTAGAAGTACTCCAAATGTTTTTTATCAGTCAGGTGTGGTGGTACATGCCTGAAATTCCAACACTTAGGAGGCTGAGACAGGAGGACTTCTATGAATTCCAGGCTAGTTTGAACTACATAGTGAGTACCAGGTCAGCCAGGGCAATGTAGCAAGACTCTGTCTCAAAAAGAAAAATAAAAGTTTTTTCCTCTTTCGGTTTCTTTGACCACAACTTTTATTCTGTTTGTTAAGCAAAATAAATTCAACTTATGAGCTGTTTGTACCAATTAAGATCAACAATGTAATAAAATTTAATAGAAATTTGAATTCTGTCTATAGAACGTCAAGGTAAAAGTTACCGGTAAAACTCACAATTAAATCTTTCTCAATCTCTTCATACACTTTGTCCAGAGCTTCATCCCGGTTGGTTGAAGCCACGCTGGCAGCCATAAACTTTTTATTCCATTCTGCAAATTCTTTTTCTTCAATTTCTTTGTAGCATAGGCACAAGGTTCTAAGAGTTTCACTGGCAAAGATCTGTTTTATTTAAAAGATAATCCATTCATGCAAAGAAGAGTTGCTTTTTTAAAATTATTTTTTAAAATACACTTACTTTGTATACGTATGTGTGTTTTGTGTATGTGTGTGCCTCAGCACCCATATATGGCAGTCAGGGGACAACTTGAAGAAGTCTGTACTTTCCTTCCACCATGTGGGTCCCATCAAGCTTGGCAGCATTTGCCTTCAGCAGCTGAGCCATCTCACTGGGCCCCCAAAACAGTTAATTTTTGTAGATGAAATTTGAAACATTATTTTGAAGTACTATACTGATAAAAGTAAAAAAGAGACCATGAAGTACAAAGGCTTCTACAGGGGCTGGAGAGTTGGCTCAGCAGTTAAGAGCACTGACTGCTCTTGAGAGGACCTGGGCTGGATTCCCAGCATCCACATGGCAGCTATGAACGGTCCTTAACTCCAGTTCTAGGGGAATCCGAAGCCCTCTTCTGACTTCCGTGGAACTGCACGACATGGGTGCACTCACATACATGCAGACAATACACTCATACACATAAAATAAAATAAAAAAACCAAAATATTAAAAAATACTCCAAAGGATTCTACAGAGAGATTAACCTTGCCTTCTAGTCAATTTGTTTTTCTAAGCAATCCTAGGTTCCTAGGACTGTATTTCTAGTACTCAAATTAGATGAAGCAAAACTCTGCCTTTCTTATAAATCAGGTCACTGGAGGGAAGGAAATTTTTGCTCTTGATGCTAAGCAAATAAGGTATAATCATGGTGTACACAGAGACCTGACAACTGTAGAATTTGTTTCCACAAACTATCACAGATCCAACCAACTGTGTATTCTCAACCAGACATTGTCACTGGAACCAACACTGAAATCAGTAAGCTGCCATGAAAGCTGGGACCAAACATCAATGAAAAAGGGCATCTGGAAAGTATCCTGTGAGAATAGATTTAATCCACTTTTCCATAGCTTCCATACAAACCAATAAAGATCTTCACTTCACAGCATCGTGTTTTATAGCAAGGTACCAGATCTGGTTCTACCAAACGTTCACTTCCAAAGACTCTTAGGATGGGCCTGCATTGAATTGATTAGACTGACATATTTTTCTCATCCTCACGAGAACGCATTCACTTTAAATGCATTAGTATCAGTACATAATCTGAAAACGACCTCACTCAGTAAATCACATGTTCATCAGGCTTCTCTCTCAAAGGACTTTTGGTTGACTCTAAACTCCAATAGACTCTTAAAGAGAAGAAAAACTACTCTTTAGGACACACCTACTTAGTTCGGGGAGCACTTTCTCTTGCAATAATATCCTGCCATAATGGGATTTTTTTCTTCACTCTTTCACTTAGAGAGCTAATAATTCACATAATATACTAAGCATCTTTCCCAGAGTCTCAATATAAGCAAAGGGGCAGAACAGGGGCACTGTTCTGACTGATTTCTGGGTTTCACCACCATCATCATAGAAACCCAAAACAGAACTGGTGGGAAGTTCCCAAAGTACAGGTTTTAGAATCATTCTAGTAGCTATATCATCACTGGACTAAACACGTAGCTTCCGAAGGTGAAGGCTTTAAAGCTATGAAGACCATACTGGGTACTAACAAAGGCATCAGAACTCAATGATCCAACATTTTAGTTCCTTGTCCTGTCATATTCCTATAGGAATGCTTTCTTTCCTTCACTCTACGCCTAGATTTGGTAGAATTCCAAGACACAACGAAAATAGGAAGACTACAGCTTAGTGCAGTTGTCACTTGCTCAGGGTCACTGGAAGAAAGATGAGCCATTATTCGCTTACATCAGCCCTGTGGGCTAGGATGCTAGAATGGGCTTTACCGTCATTTCCTAGGATGTGGGCAACAAGGGCAAAACTGAGACCCAGTTGACATTTCTACTTTGGTGTTTTTTCTACCAAAGCAAAAGGAGGATCAACAGAGAGCATATAGCCTTCACATAGCTGAAGAGACAATCTCGGAAAACAAGAGTGGAATCTCTAGCAGGAGAGTGAAGACTTACATCCAGGGCGTCCTGTGTCTCTTGCTTTGTAGGATTCATCTGATGTAGCCGTTCATAAATTACAGTGTCAGCACCTTTACAGTATAGCCTGATATTACCTTCTGGGGTTCTCACTGACAGCATGGGAAGGAAAAGGACAGAACAAAGTTAGGTTTGATTTCTTTATGGAAAAGTACATTTATAATGTTAATTGAAGTGCTATCCTCAACAAAATTGGCAAGCTGCTACCTACATCAAATGTATTAATAAAGTAAGTATGAAAACATTCCTTCAAGGCCAGATCGGTACTATACAGCCTTTCAACAAATATTTATGGACTCCCTACTATGTGTTATGCTTTGTGGTAGCTAATGTCTTCCATAGAATTTTCTTTGTTCATGCCAATCACTAGGGATCTTTCTTACCTATCGTTGAACTCGAAATATTTACTGCTTTTAAGATGCTTCTGGGACCACTTTCTTACACTGTTCCATCTAAGCAATAATAAAGTCACAGAATGTGCCTTTTTGCTAAGTAGATTCTAAGTTCTCTAAGGTAGATGCCAGGCATACTAACTAGTCCAGAGCAGTTAGGCACATAGAAAGTACAATGTAATTCTAAAGGTTAAAAATTCAGTATCAGAGGCTGGAGAGATGGCTCAGCAGTTAACAGTACTTGCTGCTCTTGAAGCAGACCTGAGTTCAGTTTCCATCACGCTCATGGTGCCTTAGAACCACCTATAACTCCAGTTTCTAGGGATCTGATGTCCTCTTCTGCTCTTCATAGACACCAGGCATGCACATGGTGCACACACAAACATGCAGGCAAAACACTCATACACATAAAATAAAAATAAGTCTTACAAAAGAACTCAGTATCATATAGGGAAGGTTATTGGTATCACCTTAGCCAAGTGATAGTTAACATTAGCATTCATCAGATAAAATACCCATCAGGTGCCTTTTTAGAGAAGGCACAGCATTACTTATGTACTCTTTCTGTCAACAACATGGATATAGCATATAGTCAGGAAGGACAGGAGACAAACCCAAACTGAGAAACATTCTGGAGTATACTAGGAAGAAATAGTAGCCTCGACGTGATCTGCCTCAGCAATTAGATGTGTGTGTGTGTGTGTGTGTGTGTGTGTGTGTGTGTGTGTGCCATGTACATATGGGTATCTGCAGAGGCAAGGAGAGTGTACTGGATGCCCTGGAACATAGGCAATTGTGAGCCATATGGATGCTGGAAATTCAGGTCCTCTGCAAGAGCAGTAAGTACTCCTAACCACTGAGCCATCTCTCCAGCCCCCTTCACTTTTAAAAAATGCTAATATATGAAAGATCAGAAAGGGTTGAAGAATTGTTTTTGATTCAGAGTCATGATTATCTAATTCATTTGATCTCTGAACCAAATATCATAGAGATGGAAGGAAGGAAAGGAGGGAGACGGGGAGGGGGTGGATAGAGGAACAGAGGAGGAAAGAACCAGAAAGCCAGAAAGAGAGTTCTTGGTAAAATTTGGAAATGTCTGCAGGTTAGTACTACAGGCTACAGATGATAAAGCTGAATTAATGAATCTGATCACACACACAGGCACACAATTAAGTTTCTTGTTCTTAGGAAATACCTATAATGTACTTAGGGCAAAGGAGTGTTGGGTCTGTAATTTATTCCAAAGTACTTTGGAAGACACTAACCTGTATATATAATGAAACTGGCAAAGAAACTATGGGAAATGTTACTGATTGATGAATATTAAAGAATATACAAGAGTACTTTAAATAACCCTTGTAACTTTCTGTAGGTTGGAAATTATTTAAGATTACTGAAGAAAATATTTTAAAACTACAATGAGATCTCCATCTCTATGTGGTGACCTGTTAAGAGCTTAGATCTGAAGTAAGATTGGGACTCATCAACAGTAACCCTTCTCTGGCATCATGCACAAAAGAGAAGTGCTTGGAGGGTCCCAAAATAAACAAGCACATGCTTGGGACAGCACTACACAAGCTGCTCCTGCCACCCCAGATTCGGCAACTGGAGGCCTTATGGCTACAGAATTTCAGTAGCAACTTGCAAGATTCAGATATACCACAGCTTTCCCTTTGTGTCATGGGCACGGTGAAGAACAGAGAAAAAAAACATGAGTTTTAGTAAATCTAGACATCTTCCAGGAGCCAATGATCTAATCATTTTCTCATTTGTCCAAGTGTCACTACATAAAATGGAAGGAAGGCAACATGGAACTGAAAGATTCATGGAGTCTGAGGAAGAGACCTACCAATGATTGACATTCGCTTCCGGTCGCTGTTGAAGTCTAAGATGGCAAGCACACTGTAGGTCCTTTCTGTGCCCAATTCGCTGACAGTGATGGTGTTCTGTGTCCTGGCGAGGAAGACAAAGCCGAAGTTCCTGGCAGCGTTTACCAGAGCACCTTCATCAGGAGAGGCTGCCTGGTAGTTGAGCTGACCTGACAAGGGACGTGAGAAATCTCAGAACAGATGTGAGACTGAGCTTGGAACTCAGGAGGCCTGAGCTCTGGGTCCAGGGTTCTCTGCAGGTCCAGCACATCCCCAAGAGAACAAGTCAATGGCTTTAAAGGGTTATGACAAAAATCAAAACTTTTTAAGTCTTAAAATTTTCTTGAAAATTTAGGGCTGGAGAGATGGCTCAGTGGTTATCAACACTTGCTGTTCTTGCAGAAGACCAGGGTTCAGTTCCCAGTACCAACATGGCAACTAACAACTCACCATAACTCCAATTCCAGGCCCTCTTCTGGCCTCCATGGGCACGTCACAAATGTAGTGCACTTACATACATGCAGGCATAATGCTCATATATATAAAATAAAAATTAAAAATAAACTTTTTTCTTAAAAATTCAAAGTGGTAATAGAAATTGAAAACTCCTGACTAAAAATAAAGGAAATATTCCCACAATTCCATCATCTGTAAAAAGCAACACCATTCATGTTTTACTGCTCCTTTCCATCTTCTCTAGCATGCCTATTTCTATAAGTTTCTAATATGCCAGGCAGATATTTACATCCTGATTATTCTAATGTCATATTTTGAGCCTGTCAGCATATATTTAAGGATTATTTCAGATACATTATTTTAATGATTGTAAATATGTTACTATTTTTGAAACACCATAGGCGCTTGGCTTATTTCCAAAATTTTTGGTTCTCAAATATAGCATTATAATAGTATTCATGTGTACATATGAAGTATGGAAGAAAGGAGGGAGGGAGAGAGAGAGGGAGAGAGAGAGAGAGAGAGAGAGAGAGAGGGAGGAGAGAGAGAGAGAGAGAGGTATGAAAGAGAAACAGACAGATAAAGAGATTTTGAAACCGGGTCTTATATAGCCCAAGCTAGCTTTGAATATAATATGTAGCTAAGAGTGGATTTGAACATCTGATCTCCTGCCTCCACATTCCAAATATTGGGCTTATAGGCAGTCAGACCTACATGTAGTTCTGTTTATATTTTTAAAGGACAGATTTCTAGTAGTGAAAATACAGAGGTACAGAATTTTGATTGACTCTCTCTCTCTCTCTCTCTCTCTCTCTCTCTCTGTGTGTGTGTGTGTGTGTGTGGTGGTAGGAATCAAACCCAGTGCCTTGTGCTTGCTAAGCAAGTGGTCTATCACTGAGCAATACCCCCATCTTACACTGTTTTTAATCCCTTTGGTATATATTACTAATATGTTTTCCAAAAGGGTTGTCAGTTTATCCTACTTCTAAGAGTTCTTATTTTACCACAACTAAAATCTTACTAAAAAAAAACAAAATAGAACAGAACTTTATCAATCTGATCAGCACCTTACAAATTAAAATTTAAATAATGGAAAACTGCCTTCAAGTCATAGTAACACTCAACAATAAGTTTCACAATCTTGGCATGTGTGTGTATGTATGTACATGTGTACATGTATATGTTTTTATAAATCTGAGTGTTCAATACAAGGCTCTATTTATTGACAGATATACAGTGATATATAAACTCTTTTTTTTTTTTTTTTTTTTTTGTCTTTTTGAGACAGGGTCTCCTTATAGCCCTAGCTGGCCTGGAACTCACTAGGGAGACCAGATTGGTTTCGACTTCACAGAAATCCACCTGCCTCTGCTTCCAAAGTGGTGGGGTTAAAGGCATTCGCCACTACACTGGCCAATAAAAAGTTTTCCTTTTGTTTTTTAAAAAATTCATCTACTCAATATTTTCTGTTTCCTGTCCTAATTATTCTGCCTCAGGGGAAAAGTAGTTCCACAGCCAGATGAGGTTTTATGGAAAAAGTCATGTAGGATGCAGGCCACAGGTATGGGACAGCTTTTCTCACTTTGTCTACTTGAAAGAGTATGATGCTCTAGGGTGGACAGCTGGAGGGGGACCAAACACCCCTTTCTTCTCATGCTGGCTCAGAGAATTCATTCCAATCAAGTAAGTATTTGTGTTGTTTTTGTTTTAATCTTGGGAT
>NW_008357638.1:1456457-1465963 GCF_000622305.1 Nannospalax galili | reverse complement strand
GTGTGTGTGTGTGTGTGTGTGTGTGTGTGTGTGTGTGTGGTGGTGGTGGGGTCTCACTATGTTCCCTAAGCTGATCTTCAACTCCTGTTCTCAAGTCACTAGGAGTGCCACCATCCTTTGTTTACGTCAGTACTAATCACTTTCCAATTAGTAATTAGAGAAAACACTGTAGACTTTCTATTTGTCCACCCAGAAAGTCATATGTGAGAAATTATCGGTGTGCCTGCTAAATCCAGCTACTTTACAAACACACAAGTGCAGCAGCTGACTGTTTACTCGGCGCTATGCAAGCAGCAGCGAGAACAAAGCACCTCCCTTCACCGCTCTAGCTTGGCTGGCACCTGAGTATCTAACACAATATTGACATATTGACAGGAAACCTGTTTCCAACAGGGAAAAGAAACAAAATAATGAAAGGTGGTACAGTGTCCATGGCTTGGACAATCCTAACTGCAGCCAACACCTTGATATTTTTATTATTAGAGGAAAAAGATTCTGGCCGGGAATCACAGACTTGGAGACTAACAGAGAAGGAAAGAACTTCCAACACTTGATCCAGTTCTCAGTTTTATGTTTACAGAAAGAAATGCGGAGTAACACTTCTCCGAAGGAAACTTATTTTATTGCACTCTGAGACTCATCAGTGGATTAAGAAGGTGCTACAATGAAAACAACAGCATACAAACCACAAATGCCACCTCATGCCCTTCACCAGTCCCATTTCCTAGCTCCTGACTGATTCCAGTACCATGGATCTTTCACTCACCAGCCTTAAATGCAGTTTCCTTTCAGACATCTCTTTACCCATCATCTTTTCACTCCCTTTAAATCATTTACCAAATGCTTCTACATTTATGCTTTTTCATTCTTCCTGAGGATCTTGCCCTAATCTAGGCCTTCAGCCTTCACACTAACCCCCCTGTCACCAGGATGTCACACCCAGCTCTGTAAGCACTGATTAAAGAGGGCCAGGTGAGACAGAGTCCTCATGCTCCAAGTTCCCACACCAGTGGTGCCTAGTCACCTTCTGCTAATAATTCAATCGAGCACCAACACAGGTGGTACTATGAAGGACTTGGCAGATTTGATTTTAGGTCCTGATGAGTTGACTTCAAGAAAAAGCAATTGTTACTGGGGATGCAACTCAGTGGCAGAGCACTTATCTATCATATACAAGCCCTGGGTTTGAAACTCCACACTTTAGAAAAAGAAGATTTTTCAAGTGTTCTGCAGCTAACTAGGTGAGCCCTTAAAGAGGACAGACTGTGTGGAAAGGGAGATTTGGAGCCTAGAAGGAATTCCATTTAAGGAAGACTCCCCACAATGGATTTGAAAATGAACCAATTCAGAAGGACTGAGAAGAGAGCAAGTTCAGCTGTCAGTTCATACAGAAATGGGGACCTCAGACCTACAACCACAGAAAACTGAATCTTGGTCTAATCACATGAGCTTGGAAGAAGACACTGCGCACCAGTTCATGGCCCCATGGTGATCTTAGTGGGATGCTGAGCCAGGAACCCAGTCATATGATGTCCAGACTTCTAACTTAGAGGACTAGGAGATAAGAAGGGGCTGTTTTAAGCTTCCAGGCTGCACTAATTGATTATGGAGCAACAGAAAACTTATGGGAGTATCTCTAAACTTGGCCTCTTCGGTAATCATCTCTTAGGCTACACAGATTGTTTGTGGAGGAAGTCAGATGGTTCATGGTCACAGATATGAAAAGACTTCTTCCTCTTAACAATGTTATACATAATAATAGTTTTTAAAGCCAATCTCCAATCTCCATTATTCTGTAGTACCAGGAATCAAACCCAGGACCTTGCACATGCTAGACAAGTGCTCTCTCACTGGGCAACATTCCCAGCTTGTTATTCTGATCAGAGACACAAGAGTCTATAATCAGACAGCCACACAGTGAAGAACTATGCTGGACTGACCTCTGATAGATGACATCAATTAAGTCTCTCATGCTTTCTGCATCTGGATTGCCCTATCTGTAAAAATGTGGTCTGGTGGCTGAAGAGATGGCTCAGCAGTTAAGAGCACTTGCTGCTTTTGCAGAAGTCCTGGGTTCAATTCGCAGCACCCACATGGCAGCTAACAACATCTGTAGCTCCAGTTCCAGGGGGATCCGATGCCCTCTTCTGACCTCTTAGGACATTACACCACTCGGGTGTACTTACAAATCTGCAGGCAACACACTCATATGCATAAAATAAAAATGATAAATAAAATATATTTTTAAAATGTGGTCTCCAAGGTCCATTCCACAGAACTCTCTCATGGTTCTTAGGAGCCCAAGCCCAATTTTTTCCTCTTACTTTCTATACCTAGAAATATAGCCTGCGTCTGTTCTCAGTGGCTTTTGCTTGTCAATTACTGGGCAAAGAAGACTCTCAGGATGTACAAATGTTTACCCCAGCTGACAGTGGGACCAAGAGCTGCAGAATCACATTGGAAAAAACTTGGAACATCCACCCTTCTTACCGCAGTGCTGAGAAAGATGGTGGTCGGACAGGAAACAAAAGAGACTGACTTATCTCCATAACATATAGGCCATGGTTCCACCAATAATAGCCCAGTGGGGAAAATAAAATAGACTGTACAATTAATGTACATTTGCCCAAGCTGGCCAGTTAGCACCCCAAATATCACTAATATGCTCAAAGAATAATTAAACTAATGAATCAAAACCTAATGGAAGAAGATGCTTGAAAAGATCCTATTTCATGATTGTTGTACAAGTCAGATTTTCTTGACTAGTCAGACTCTGAACTCTGCCTTGGCAATTTTCTCCTTTCTACCCTTTCTCCCTGATGGTTCCTCTCTTTGCTCCATCCAGCCTGAACTTTTCTGCACTATTTATTGCATTTTTGGAGAAGGAGTTTCTCCAAAACTTGTTGAAAGACAGCGCAGACAGTGTGTACCCATTTAATTTTTATGCATATGCCTTCCCTGGAGATTTTGTATTAGTTATATATGAAACCTCAAGATTGAGGCTTCATCAACAGGTGCCTCCCTGTGCTGAGGTGACTGAAAACACAGTGAAGTAGATGGATGACGTGCAGGCCGACTGCTTCAAAGGAGCTACATCAAAAGAATTCCTTGTACTCTTTCTACAATGAGCTTGTCTATCTATATAATTTATTATGTCCATATATGATAAAATGACTAGGTTTCATTGATACTGGACAAACTCGTTCTGACAAAACTGGCACAAACCGGATTTAAGACTACTGTAAAGGTATCCAAACTCCTTGCTGTTCACACACAAATTCTCATACATTTTGCTCCGTCCAATAAGAAAGTCAAGAGGTCAAGGTCTTAGTTGATCTGATTTCAAGTCCCAAACATAACTGAATCTAGAAAATAAAAGCAGATCTCTAGAAGCATTTTATAGAACATACTGCTTAAGTTTAAAGCCCATTGTGCTATAAGGCCTGATTTACATGCTCAATAAACATTAATATGATGAAAAAAAATTGGTTCTTCTATTTGGGAGTCAACCATAATTTTTTTTAAGTTGTGCTATAAGGCCTGATTTACATGCTCAATAAACATTAATATGATGAAAATAATTGGTTCTTCTATTTGGGAGTCAACCATAATTTTTTTTTAGATTTAGTGTGTGTGTGTGTGTGTGTGTGTGTGTGTGTGTATGTGTGTGTGTGTGTGTGTATGTGTGTATGTGTACATGCACATGTATTTATCAATATATAAATACAGGTGTCAGAAAACAGTCTGTGGGAGTCAGTTCTCTTCTTCTATCATGTGGGTTCTAGGGATCAAACTCAGGTCTTTAGACTTGGTGGCAAGCTCCTTTACCAACTGAGCCAGCACACCAGCCCACCAACCATTTCTTTTCACAATAAAATTTCATTTACAAAATTGATAAACACATTAATAGTTATGATTAAATCCACTATCAACTTTCAGAGACAAGAAGCTTTTTCAGTATGGGGGTAGAACACAGCAGCAAAGCACTAGACTAGAGTGCACAAGAGCCACATTTCAACCGTAGTACTGCCACAAAATAAAATGAAATAAGTAATAACTTGTTTCATGCTTTGTTACTCTATATACATCCAGTGTCAGGGCTCACAAATGATTAGTGCTTGAGTGAAGGTAAGACAGACTTGGCATTTGTACCAAATAGTATGCACTTGAACCATAAACATGAATCACCTGCCAACTCCAAGCTGTCCTCCAGTGCCCGAGATGCCAGAGAAATACTCACCATCAATTCTGTCCACCATGACTGTGTGGCAAACAGAAAGCAAGAAGAAGAATTGCCGGACTTCTGGCTCCTTCCCTGACTGGATTTGTTCAATAAGATAATGGTCATAAAATGCAAGCTTCCCATCAGCAAACGTATTCCAGCTAAAATCCACCTGCTGAAAGAAGTGAAGAAGGAAAGAAAATGCAATTTAAAAAACAGAATCTGTATCAGGGCCAGTGAGAAGGCTCAGTGGGTAAAGGTGCTTACATCTAAGCCTGATGACCTAGTTCAATCCCCAGGATCCACATGGTATAAAGAAAGAACTGACTCCTGCAAGTTGTTCTCAGACCTTCACACTTGTCCTGTGGCACATGCACAAGCACACATACACATATACAAACACACACAAGTAAAAAAAAGGCTAAAAAAATCTATATTAATAATTGGCATCTACTTTTCTTTTTCATATGTTTTTGCTGTTGTTTGTTTTTTTGAAACAGGGTCTCCCTGTAGCTCCTGCTGTCCTGGATCTTGCTATGTAGAGGCTGGCCTCAATTTCACAGAGATCTGCCTGCCTTTGCCTCCCAAGTGTTAGAATTAAAGGCATGCACCATCACACCTGGCTGTAGCCAAATTTTTAATTATCCAAAATTCACCTTTGTCTTGACAAAAAGCATGCTGTGATGAGTTGAACTGTGTCTCCCTAATAGTATATTGAGGTTCCAACCTCAAGTATCTATGAATGTGACCTTATTTGGAAACAAGGTCTGTGAACATAATCAATAAGATGAGGATACAGAGGATTAGGATGGAAGGGCAGATGTCTTTGTAAAAAAGACATTTGGACAGAGCCCAACACATGAGAACCCCACATGACAACAGAGACTGAGGCTTGGTGTCTACAATCAGGATCTGACAACCACCAGAGGCTAGAAAGAGGTCAGGAAGGAGCCTTCTGTAGAACTTTCGGAGGGAACAAAGCTTTGTCAACATCTGGATTTCAGGCCTTCAGTATCTAGAACTGGAAGAAGATTAACTTCTCTTGCTTTGAGTCACCCAATCTGAGGTAATTTGTTCAGGCAGCTCTAGGAAACTAATACACTTCCAACAACTCCTTACCCTGGACTCACCTCTATTTTGCTATGGCTGTGCTGAGAAGCATCTCGATGGTCTCCTGAGAAACAAATGGGACAAAACAAGTTGAATCTCCATGTGTGCACAGCTCTCCTACCTGGCTTTGCATACATGGTTACAGTGTTAACAACTGTATCTGTCGTGGCCTGGTTTTGGATGGTTCTTGGGTAAAGAATGTTTTTCATGAGTTGGAAAAAAAACCATAATATTAGACCCAGGCATTGATGGCTCATGCCTATAATTCCAATAGCTTTGTAGACTGAGGCAGGAGGATTACCACTAATTCAAAGCCAGCCTGGACCATAGAGTGAAACCCTGTCTAAAAAAAAAAAAAACCTAAATAACTAGCTAACTTACTAATAAGTGAATAATATGAAGAGTATTTGGTAGCGACCATATATGGTTTACACAGGCTAAACTAGCTCTGGGTCTTCAAAGAAAAAGGGCCAAAAACCAGCCAACGTTGTTTCAAATACTGGTACCTAGACCTCTATACTTCTTTAGAACCTGCATGATATCCTTTGATGAGGTTTATATAACCCTCCCAGGAAGTACTGTCATCACCATGGGGACAAATTCCTCAGCCCATGGTGTCTGGTCTTCCTCACTGATGAGGAAATTCATGCACACTATAAATCTTTCTAAAAGTGGAAAGAATGTGCATACGTATATATCTGTTACAATCATATTTTAAGTCTTAAGATTAAAGTTCTATATTTTAATGCAGTATTAGCTTTAAAACTGTTTATATGCATAAAGAATGTTTCAGAAAACTAGACTGGAAACCAACATTTAAAAAACATTGGGAAGCCCAAGTGTGATAACACACACCTTTAATCCCAACACTCAGGAGACAGAGTATGAGTTTGAGGCCAACCTGGTCTTTAGCAAGTTCCAGGCCAGCTGGGGCTACATAGTGAGACCCTATCTCAAAAAATGAAAGAAATCTGAAGTCCCTCTTTACTATGTAAGGTTTTCAGGTAAAAACAGGTAAAAAGTATTATGATGAAACACTTATTTTTAAAAATGTACTATTCTACCCATTTCCAGTGGACAGCTTGGTGACATTAAGTACAGTTACCTTGTGCAGGTATGACCACAATCTACCTCCAGATTGTCTTTATCTTGCATGGCTCAACCTCTTCACCCATTAAACACTAATGTTTTACTGCCCTACCCCAAGTCCTTGGCAACCAACACTTTGCTTTGTCTCTATGACTTTAACTACTCTAAGTGGAATTGTACATCACTGGCTTTTGGGTGCTTGTTTACTTTAGCGTAGTGTTCTGAGGGTTCCCTCATGTGCTACATTTTTCTTAATCTATTCATTCACTGATGAACACTTTTGGCTACTGTGACTAATGCTCCTATGAACATGGATATGCACATATCTCCTTGGGTCCTTCTCAATTACTATACTCTTTTGAGTACAGTATATTCCTAGAAGCGGACTTTCTAGAGCATATGGCAATCCAGATTTTAACTTCTGAGGGATGTGTATTTCCGACTGTTGGCTTTGCCACGTATGCCTTCCCAACACCGCCATGCTTCTTTGGCACTTGGTTGGGCATGCCCACGGGAGCAGGACTCCACTATGGAGGACACCAACAACCCTAGGAAGGCAGGCTCTGCTCTAGGCAGCACTTGGAGAATGCTGCTTTTAGCACAACTCAACAAAAAATCACTCCTGTTATTTCAGACCCAAACCTCTGAACCCACTAACTGAAAGAATATCTCTGGAGTTATTTTGCGGAAGGATTATCGAAGCTTCAAGTGCACTTATGAAATGGATTCGGTCTGACTTTTCCCTCTCCATCCCTTATACGCACCGTAGATTTGCCCATTGATGGAGCACTTTTTGAAGGTCATGATGTTTTGTGTGAGTGTCCCTGTTTTATCAGAGAAGATGTAATGGATCTGCCCTAGCTGTTCATTCAGCGTGGTGGTCCTCGCCTTTGCAGGTGTGTCCTTCTCAGTATAGTACATCTGCAGGTCCCAGTTGATGAAGTGACTCTGTCCCAAACGGATCACTTCCACACTAGGAGGACAGAAGAAGACTTCAATGGCCAGCTGAGAGGGGAGTGGCAGGAAGTAGATTCTGTCCTCTCTGTGCATATGGGAGTGAGCTGCTTATCTACTGCTCTGGTCTAAAAGTTACTGTCTACTCCTATAATATTAGGTTAATCTTTTTTTTCAAAGCCTTATTTTTAATTGTGTGTGACTGTGCAGGTAAGTATAGGTGCCTGTTTAAGCCAGATCCTTGGGAGCTGGAATTACAGGTGGCTGGAATCTCTCTGATATGGGTAGTGGGAACCAAATTCAGGTCCTCTGCAAGAACAGTAAAAGCTCTTAACCCTGAACCATCTCTCCAGCGCTACAATGGTTAATCTTGATGGTCAAGTTGATAGGATTCACAGTGACCTATGAGACACACCTCTTATGTCCACAGGAGTGTTTCCAGAGAGGTTTAAATGAGATGGAGAGACTCATTCTTAATGTAGGTAGCCATTTCCAATGGCCTGGGGTCCCAGACTGAATAAAAATGAAAGTTGAATGAGGCCATCTCCCTCTCTCCCTTTCTCTCTCCCCCCTCCTTCCTTCTCCCTCTCTCCCTCTCTCCATCCCTCCCTTCTTCCTCCCCTCCTCCTCTCTGCTTCCTGATGTGAACTACTGTGACCAGCCTGCTCACACTCCTGCTGCTATGCCTTCTCCATGCCCCCAAACAATGAATGTGTGCTGGGTAGCTTTAGTTGTCAATCTGACACACCTGGGTTTAGGGAGCCCCAACTGGGGGATTGCTTCTATTGACCAGCCTGCTCACACTCCTGCTGCTATGCCTTCTCCATGCCCCCAAACAATGAATGTGTGCTGGGTAGCTTTAGTTGTCAATCTGACACACCTGGGTTTAGGGAGCCCCAACTGGGGGATTGCTTCTATTGGACTAGCCTGTGGCCATGTCTGTGAGCATCTTCTTGATGAGTGATGTGGGAGGGCCCAGACCACTGTGGGTGGTGCCATCAAAAAAAGTAACTAGTATACTCCCCCATCCCATATATCGAAATCTAATTCCCAATACGATATTGAGGGAGGGCCTTTAGGAGATGTTTAGGTCCTGAAGGCAAAGCCCTCACAAATGAGATAAACATCTGTATTAAAGAAGCCTAAGGGTGCTCACAGGCCCCTTTTGCCCTGTGGTAATGTAGCAAGAAGGTGCCATCTGTGGAGCAAAGTTTGTGCTCTTAGCAGACAGCATATATGCTAGTCCTTGATCTTCCCAGGTTCCTGAATGGTGAGCAATACATTGCTGTTGTTCTGAGTTGCCCAGTTTAAAAGTCACATCGTTCTGACCAAGCAAGCCCTCACAAATGAGATAAACATCTGTATTAAAGAAGCCTAAGGGTGCTCACAGGCCCCTTTTGCCCTGTGGTAATGTAGCAAGAAGGTGCCATCTGTGGAGCAAAGTTTGTGCTCTTAGCAGACAGCATATATGCTAGTCCTTGATCTTCCCAGGTTCCTGAATGGTGAGCAATACATCGCTGTTGTTCTGAGTTGCCCAGTTTAAAAGTCACATCGTTCTGACCAAGTACATCACTCTCAGATTCAGGGTCAAACTGACTTTAGGCAAGGCCTGTTCCCTCATAGGACCTCTTCAATAGAATTTTCCACTCACTCCAGAGCACACCAGGCCACAGTCATGGAACTCTGCATTCAAAACACATAGCCCTGGGGGAACAGTGACACTAAAGAGAGCACCGCAGTTATCTTCACTTGCTTTTCTCTCATTGCCTGTCATACCGAGGAGCAACTGGGATGGCCAAGTTCACTTCTGCAAAGAGAACGAGGGTTCACTCGGTAATGTATCACCATGTGTCTTAAATGGGGCAAGGGTCTTTTGGAAAATTACTCATTTGGGGTTGTCACACTGGGAAAATCATATTTTTAAAAATTCTTAGTAGGTTATAGGATATCAAAAAGACGATATTAAAAAGATGATCTTGAGCAGGGCATGGTGACATGCTTTTAACCTCAGCAGAGGCAGAGACAGGTGGATCACTGTGAGTTCAAAGCCAGCCTGGTCTACATAGCAAGTTCCAGGCCAGCTGGGGCTATAAGAGAGCTGCTATACACCCAGCAACTGTTAAGTGGGAAA
>NW_008357638.1:1436957-1455666 GCF_000622305.1 Nannospalax galili | reverse complement strand
TTTTTTTTTTTTTTTTTTTTTTTGAGACAGGGTCTCTCACTGAATCTGGGGCTCACCATTTTGTCTAGTCTTGCTGGCCACTGAGCCCTTGGGATCCACCTGCCTCCATATACCCCACCAACTACCCCTCGTGCTAGGGTTATATATGCACACTGCCACATCTGGCTTTTATGTGGGTACTGGGGATCTGAACAAGCACTTTGTCCACTGAGCCAGATCCTCAGCTCCATCACCTTATTTTCTTTTAAAGTGATTCCTGAACAGATGGCAGCCCCAGGGATTTACTACCTATTCAGAGAACAACATGTAATAAAATCAAAACCAAAACAAATGTATATGTAATAAAATTAAATAAATGCTTCTAATAACAGGTGGGTATGTAAAAATCCCATGTGCCTCTAGGCTGCTATTTACTGGAGCTAAGAACTGACTAGCTACTGAGTATTTGCCAAGGCACAGTCTCTCCTCCAAGGTCTAAAATCCAATTGATTAATGACTATGATCTTTAGTATGAAAGGAAGAAAAAGGAAAGACTCATTACTGAACAAAAGGATTGCAACCTGTAGGAGACAATGACCTTGACATTTTGTTTGGATTGGGATTGGCATTGAGCAGAGACAGCATTGAAAGATGGTGAAAGAAGGCAGGGATCTTCTCTCCCACTAGGAAGTAGTGACAGGAAGGAGGTGCCTGAAAGCAAGCAAGGTTGCAGCAGGGCAATAAAGAAGGCTCTGATAGGAGGGCAGGGAGACTGAAAAAGGAAGAATTGTACCTTGTACCATGGCATTCTAAATCTCCTCCTTTTCCTGGGCTCTTTTTAAAGCCCAAGCTGTGGAACCCACTGACAAAGAATCTCACCAAGCAAATGACTATTGCTTTGACCTTGGAACATCAGTGGCCTTATCAGTAAGAGGACAAAACAGAAAGTGCCTGGCACAGAGGAGATATTCAAAGTTCATGTCCTTCCCCTATCTCAGCCTCAGTTCCAAAGCAGTAATTATTTTCTGGTTCCTCTGGACATTTGAAACAATTATT
The DNA here is from genome assembly GCF_000622305.1 of Nannospalax galili. NCBI lineage: Eukaryota > Metazoa > Chordata > Mammalia > Rodentia > Spalacidae > Nannospalax > Nannospalax galili. The sequence goes on along the minus strand of NW_008357638.1, from coordinate 1,454,631 downwards.
GCTAATCACGAAAGTGCTACATTGAGAAAAGATACTAAGTTCTTGCCTGAAAGCAAATGGCCAAGGAGAGGCCAGCCTTACCTGACATAGAGAGAGATGGGCACCATGGTGTTCAATACAATGATGTAACCCCAGAAATTCAGGAAGCCCCGGTAGGAGGGTGTGGCATTTTCTCCATCATAGAGGTACCAGGAATAATTGCCAACTTGTGCCTCCCAATAGGCGTGGCCAATGGCAAGGCCGGCCGAAAGCAGGATGAGCACAATAAAAATCTAGAAGACACAAAATATTTAAATGGATTCCAAAACAGGATTTCCAATTGTATGCAAGTTGGGAAGACTAATAAGTTTACTCAGTAATTTATATGCTTATGATCATAATAGTCGGTAAAAATAATACATTTCAAATAAAGCAGGATCATTAGAATGCTTTGAAAGCCTGTAACATGATGACTGATTGTTTTATATATGTAAGGCAAGATTTTCTTCTCAAAATTTACTAATCCCCACCTGTTCTGAATATATATATGCATGCCAGTGGCTCACTTAAAAGTAAATTTGTCTATTTTCATTTAATTTCTTTTTATTTTTATTTATTTATACGAGTGTTTTGCCTGCATGAGTGTAAGTGCACCCATTTCATGCAATGCTCCTGAAGACCAGAAGAGGACATCAGATTCCCCTGGAACTGGAGTTAGGGATGGTTGTTAGCCACCATGTGTGTGCTGGGAACTAACCCAGGTCCTCTACAAGAGTGACCAGTGCTCTTAACTGCTGAGTCACCTTTCCAGTTCAGAGAAGGTAATGTTTTATATTCAAATCCTTAAAGACTTTCATATGACAGAGCAGTCTCTCAATCATTACTACTTTGAACAATAAATACTGTTGGGAAGATACTTAACCCTAGCATGAAACAACTTTGAAGAATTCTGAGAGGCTTATCAAAAATATTGGATGGAGGGGCTAGAGAGAAGGTTCAGCAGTTGGAGTGCATACTGGTCTTGGAGAGGACCTCTGTAACTCCAGAGGGATCTGGTGCCACACAGACATACACATAATTAATTTTTTAATAGAGAGAAAAATATTGGATTTTTTTGAGACAGACTTTATTTTCTGGTTCCTCTGGACATTTGAAACAATTATTGCTAATCACGAAAGTGCTACATTGAGAAAAGATACTAAGTTCTTGCCTGAAAGCAAATGGCCAAGGAGAGGCCAGCCTTACCTGACATAGAGATGGGCACCATGGTGTTTAACACAATGATGTAACCCCAACTAATAAACTAATAGTTTATTAGTCTATTAGTTATAGACTTTATTATATGGGTTTCATGAAGCCCATATATTCCTCAAACTTTCTATATAGCTGAGGACGACCACCAACTTTCTGATCCTCCTGCCTCCACCCTTTTAAGTTCTAGGATTTCAGGCATGCATCACTACACTCTGTTTATGTCATGGTGAGGAGCAAACCCAGGGCTTTGTGGATGGTAGGCAAAAACCCTACCAACTGAGCTACATCCAATAGCCCTATTTTGTTATTGAGACAGGATCTCTGTATGTAATCCAGGAAGGCTTTGAACTCTCAGTTCTGTCTTAACTTCCAAATGTTGGAATTACAAGGATGAGCCCCACATAACAGTTTTAAATGTTTAAAAAGTATTTTATTATTTTTATTTTATGTGTATGAGTGTATTGCCTGCATGTATGTAAATGCATCCATGTCATGCAGTGCTTGAGTAAGTCAGAAGAGGACATTGGATCCCCTGGAACTGGAGTTACAAAGAGTTGTTAGCTGCCATGTGGGTGGGTTCTGAGAACTGCAAGAGAAGCCAGTGCTCTTTACTGCTGAGCCATCTCTCCAGCTCCTTAATATTTGTTCTTAAGAAAGGAATAGAAATATCACGCATATTTGGGTAATAATTTCTAAAGGAATGTTATAAGAATTTCATGACATTGTAGACAAGATGACATTTCATGACAATGTAGACATTGTTACTTAAGAAGCATTACAATAGGTACTATGTTATAGACTTTATTAGAATAGGCTTAAGGGACAAATAAAAAGTCAACTGTGGGGCTAATTTCAATACTTGGGAGGAGAAGCGGGAACATCTCTGTGAGTTCAAAGCCAACCTGGTCTAAATAGTAAGTTCTAGGCCAGCCAGAGCTACAAAGTAAGACTTTGTAAAAAAAAAAAAAAAAAAAAAAAAAATCAACTATGAAGTCAGGCATGGTGGTAGACACCTGCAATCTCAGCACTTGGGAGGCTAAGGCAGGAGGAACTTGGGATCTCTAAAGAGTTCGAGCCAGCCTGGGTTACATATCAAGACCTTGTCTCCAAAACAAAACAAAAAACAAGGGGTTGGAGGGATGGCTCAGAGGTTAAGAGCACTGATTACTCTTGTAGAGGACATGGGTTCAATTCCCATCATCTGCATGTTGGGTAACAACCATCCATAACTCCAGGTCCAGGGTAATCCAATGCCCTCTTCTGATATCTTTGGGTATTGTATGACACAGGTGCACTTACATACATGCAAGCAATACACTCATACGTATAAAAATTATAAATAAGGGGCCGGGCATGGTGGTGCACGCCTTTAATCCCAGCACTTGGGAGGCAGAGGCAGGTGGATCTCTGTGAGTTGGAGGCCAGCCTGGTCTACATAGTGAGTTCCAGATCAGCTGGGGCTACAGGGAGACCCTGTCCCAAAAAGACCAAAAAAATTTTTTTTCTAGAAAAAATCCAATTGTTCTAGTGATATTTATGCATTCAGAGTAGGAATAAAATTTCCAGGGAAAATTTAAAATTCTGAACACAGATTCTCAAAGTGCAGCTAAGGAGAGATGGACTCACTATGAGTGCTTTAGCCGTCTGACAGTGATGAAAAGATAAAGATAAACATGCCACATTCAAGTAATAGTTTCATGAAATTTGAGGGTGTTGGGAGGGAGGGAGCTGTTCCTCAAATCACATTATTACTTTTAGATGTCTTTAAGTGTACATACACAGTTAACAAATTGTAATTACACACCCCTAAGAGTTTATATATTCAAATTGAACTAAATATTTGAAAAGCAATTCTGATTAGGAAGTAGGGGGACTGCTTATACTTGGATCCATTGCATGCAGAAAATAAAAATAATAAATAAATTTTAAAAAGAGAGAAATACTCAGCCCCTCCCTTTACCTGTCAAACTATAGAAACAATGGTCCCCAAGGAATTAGACTTTTCCCCAGAATCTAATGCTGGGAGGAGGAAAAGGCTGAAGCTTGGTGCCAGCCAGAGGATTGGAATTGGGGCCCAGATGGTGATGGGTCAATGATGGGTGGGACCACACCTTCACCAGGCCAGCTTAGTTAAGTTTCTTTGCTTCTTTCCCTCTAGCTAAACCTAAACCTCAAGTTAGGTGTAACTCAAAGGTGACTGGGCTGCTTTGTTTTTCTTCCCAATGTGGCCACACTAAAAATAAATCTCTCTCTCTCTCTCTCTCTCTCTCTCTCTCTCTCTCTCTCTCCCCTCCCCCCTCCCCCTCCCTCTCCTATGTCTGTTTAATTGACCTATTGAGGACAAGTATCTAAACCTAGCTTGCTAGGGCTGTCAGGGCTCAGGCTTTGACCGTAACAACTCCAGTAACAGCCCCATTAACTTAGGTAGTATTCCCCAGGGTTTAACTGATCAATACCTAACCATCAAAACACCCAGGAGAGCCTCTGAAATTCCTCTTTTCAAAGGGACTCTCCTGCTCAAAGTATGACATTTTGGAAAAAAGATGAGGCAGTCCCCTCCCTCTTACTCCCTGGGCTTGATGCACCCAGGCTTCCTTGTACTAAAGAGGGAGGACCTGGTATTAGAAAAATATACATCAAAATTAGAGCAAAAGACAACAGTCTAGCCTCTCAGCTACTGGAAGGGAAAATAAATACCGTGTACACCATGTAGTTCATCAAGTAATCAATTTTAGTTCTTTTAAATCTGGTTTTCCCACTATTCTTCATTATCTTAGTGTCAGCACCTAAAAATGGAAAATTCAATGAGATCAGTAATTGGGAAAATCAATTAACAAGCATGTCAATAAAAATTATTCTTCTTTTGGTTTTGATGGAAAAAGGAGAAAAAGCAATTTTCCCTCCATCAATATTCTAAAAATTCTTTTGAGACAAGTTCTTGCTTATAGAGACCAGCTTGATCAATACTCCTGCCTCCACCTCCTGAGTGTTGAGATGATAAGCCTGAGCCACTGTGCTCAACTTTCTTTAAATCCTAAGAATTTATAGCACATTCAGAAAGTACCTGCAAAAATGACCAAGCCATGGCAGATATCAGTGTTCCTAATGACACAGCCACGTAAGAGGATTTTATCAGCATCCAATGGAAAACTTCGATTTCTCCAAAACAGTGTTCCTGTAAACTTGTCTAGTCGATTATTTGGTTCTTCACATTCAATAAGACCTTTTTAAGAAAGTACGAGTCACATAATCAGTAAAATACAAAAGATCTGGGTTCAATCAACAGAGGCCAAATAAAACAATTGGAATTTAAAACGAAGATAGTTCTATACAAACCATCAAATATTGCCAAGTTATCTTCTCTTTGGAGATACTGGTCTGTGATTTCAAGAGCCATTTTGAACTTTAAATTGGTTTCCCTACAGGGAAGGGGGATTAAATGAGCAAGTTTTAGAGCTCAAAAAAACAAGAAGAAAATTCCACCAAGTAACATTAGGCATACCTGGAAGTGAAGGCTTAATCATTAGCTTGTTCTATTTTCAAACTTTAACTGTGAATTTGATGAAGTAATCCACTGCTAGAGCAAACTTCTAGACCTAGGACATGCCCGTTCCTTTTGCTCTTTGCTACTGTGGCAGTTAAGATAGAAAACCCACAGCCTCCTATTTGTTAACTGAACTTCTCATCACCAACCTAGTCTACAAAACTACTACCATAGTAAGATGCTTATGAAAAACAGACCTATTACAGACATCTTGTTTAACATCTTCTGCCAACTTACTTTCTAGAGTAGACAATTAGAGCATGTTTCTGAAAGGCACCTTTACCTGGAAAAGGAGGTGGCAGGCTCACTCCCAGTGTTTGGCCTGCCCCATCAAGAGTGCAAAGGAAAGCAGCTATGTGTGGATACCCTGGGGACATCTACTCAGGAGGGCTATACTGCCTTCTCAGGCTAGGCCCTTTACAGGCCTCACATATTAGTCACTCAGGAGTCTCCATCAGTTAGGAAGTTGCCCAGTGATCTCAGTTCCATTATGTGATTCTGACAGGGCATGATGGGATTTCCTGTGTTTGTGAGTCTTCAAATCTCTCAGTGCTGGGAATAAGAGTTGTTTTACTACTAAGATGGGACTGTCAACCAGCTGATCTACAGAGCAAGGAAAGGCCAGCTTTTACCTCATGTGATTCCAGCACTCCAAAAAGTAATGAGTACATCTTTAGGGTGAGAGAAACAAGGGCCATACAGAACAGGGTCCCAGCTGTCTCTTCCTATGTGACTTGACAGGTAACTTGACCTCCCTGGGCCTCAGTTTCCTTATATAATAATAATACAGAGTTGTTAAAAAGATTAAATGAGCTAATACTTTAAAATGTCTTCACCCTCTTAGGCACTCAACAAAATACTGAAAATTGATTTTAAAAAACAACCCAGAACTTTATTCTCTTCTAAACGGTAAGAGAATAGCTAAAAATGACAACAGAATTCAAAATTGCCTATTGACAAAGACTATCAAAACATATTCTCATTTCTGAAGAGATATCATCACCCACTGTCATCCCGTGGGTCTAGTTATTGCTTGGCAGTTTATAAGGGCCCCAGGCATGCACCCTCGCTGATAGATGGGGTACAGCAGGTAGTGGAAGTTCGACTTTATAGAAAAAAGGAAGTCAGTCCACTATGGACACTGTCAGACTTCTAGCAAGTGGCAGAGGCAAGGCTGTGTCTCAAGGTGTCATCCCAGGATGTGCAATGGCTGTGCCTTTCCAGGCCACCTCTGAAACAGGCCCACCAGAGAGACACACTCACCCATCTAGCTCAGCAGTTTCCACGTAGCAGAGGCTGTTAGGTTCTGAGCTGGACAGCAGCAGAATGTCAGCCTGTCCAAAATAAAAGGTACCTATCATGCAGGGTCCCCAAGGTGGAAGGAGCATGGGAGTGGGGGTAGAGGATGGGGTAGGTATGCATGCCTAGGATTAGAGAGGCAAAACTTGTTCACTTACTGGAATAAAATCATTCTTTTTCAGACGAATGACATCTCCAACTTGAATATCTTTCCACTTGGTGACTTTGAACCTAAGTATTAAAAATAATGACACGTGGGTTTTTAAGTTTCTGGCCAAGGAATTATCATTCTTTGTGGATGAAGATTCTGGACAATGTGTAAGGCATAGCAAAAATGTTGCTATAAGTTCATCCTCCTAATAACATAGTCACATTAAGTAGTCACAAGAACCCCATCATGCTCTCCAAGAGCGTTTGTTCTTTCCATCCTTCATCACATAAGAATCCACTAGGGGCCAGTTCAACATGCTGGGGGGGGCACTGGTCACCCCTCTCTTTGTGCTCATGTCTTAACACCCCTCTCTGCTCTCTTCCTTCTCTGTCACCCAGCACTTGCTCAGTGCTGGTATAAGGACAGGGACACAATAAAGATCCCCCACAGACCACCTATTTTCATGGGGCTTTAGAGCTGATCTTTTCTCCTTGTTTAAATTCTACAGGATATAACTACTTCCATTTCTAATGAACCAATGTTTTGAAAAGTTTCAAACGATAATACTCTGTCCTAAAGGTTTCCACATATGTGAAAATTGTACTAATGTACAAATGGGCACATTAGCAACTTCTTTATTAATTATTTTTATTTTTTTAAGTGTATGAGTATATTGCCTGCCTGTATGTATGTGTGTGCACCCATGTCAATGTAATGCCCACAGAAGTCAGAAGAGGGCATCAGATCCCTTGGAACTAGAATTATGGACAGTTGTAAGCTACCATGTGGGTGCTGGAACTGAACCTGGGTCCTCTGCAACAGTAGTCAGTGCTCTTAATTGCTGAGCCATCTCTCCAGCCCTGACATTAGCAGTTTCTTGTCCTAGCTCTTTGGGAACAGCAGAGGCCATTCTATTGGACTTTCTGGGTGATGTGACAATTTCCCTGGAGAGGTTTCTGTGCCCTTTTTCCCTGAAGTCCCAAGTTTTTGCAGGCTTTACCCACTGTAGGAGCTGCTGGGATCATAGCTTCTGGAGAGGCATCCCCAGTTCCAAGTCCAAGGCAGCTCAGAGGAAATGGGGCTCTTCAGGTGAGCCACAGACCTTTGAGAGGAACCTATCTAAAAAAATAAGGTGAATGGCACCTATGGAAAGACACGTAAGACTGACTTTGGATCTCCACATGCACATGCACTCATATGCACCTGCCCATATGTATGTGTATCCCCATACACAAACACACAAAGCCAATGTATTCATAGACTTCTAGGTTACAGTAGCTATCTCTCAATATGTTTCTATATACATATCTTTGTAGCTATATTACAAACAGATGAATGCTAGGTACCTGCCATCCTTAATGACTTCACACGTCCTATTGTTGATTTCCTTGTCCATTTTATGGCGAGCCTTTGGAAGAGAGATGAGGAAGTATTATTTTAATCATTTTAATATAAAAATATAAATGATAATACAGAGTAGTGAAGAGAAAGTTGCATGAGAAATCCTTACCACGTCATCTACCAGGTCTTTGATTGCAGTAATGCCCAATACCAGAAGTAAGGGCACAAGTGTGGTATACCATGCCAGGGTGGAGATTTGAGGAATTGCCTAAAAGAAAAGGAAAAAGTTGCAGATATATACATATATATATCTCCATGAAAGCATATCTAACTCATAGATAGTAGATTGCTGATTCTAAGCTCACTCATTTTAATGTCCATCAATGAACAAATCTACAACACGTAGCACATATGGGAAAAGACATTTAAGTTTCTTTATGGTGGCTCTCTCCAACTTCTGGTATATGAAACAGATCCTGGAGACAGTGGTCCCTGAAATTATCTCATTGTTGCTTTAACTGGACGCCAAGAAGGTTTTGAAGCATAATACCCCAAAAAGAGTTATTCTGAACTATTTTGTGAAAATCCTAACTGAACAGGGTCAGGTGAGGAGGAAAGAGCCCTTAACTTTGAGCAGCAATTTTCTTCTCTAGTCCATACTGTGGTTGGTAGGGGAAGATGATGATGTAGGGAATGGCTGCCTCCTAAAGCAACTCAGTAGGCAGAACTCCCTCCATGGTCATCGAGACTGGTGTAGTCAACAAAGGGGCTGGCCTTGAGGAAGCTCCAGTCCATCAAGATAGTGTCTCAGGTTGAATAGACGGGTTTTTAATAAAGGTCTCTCATAAGCATTTTGCTGATCGTTGGGCCTCCTCATGAGGTGGTTCTTTGAAGTAAAGCTCTGGATGGAGTCCATCACTGTTCAGCTCTATGGGTTCAGGCTTTGAGATATTGAACAAGTTATACTACCTCACTAAGCCTCCTCTCTTTTCTGCAAGATGGGGGTTACGCTGGCGCTTACCTCATAGAGCGTAAGGATTAAGTGAGTGACTGCAAGTAAAGACAAGCAAATAGCTTATTACTGTCACCCTGATGTGTACTGCTGCGCCTTAAGAAAAAGTAATTAGGTTGAAGTTGGAAGAAGGATCATTTTCCATGACATCAAGAATATGTGAATCTGCTGGGGGTGATGGCACATGCCTTTAATCCCACCACTCTGGAGGCAGAGGCAGGATGAGGATTTCTCTTGTGAGGTCAAGGCCATCTTGGTCTACATAGTGAGTTCCAGGCCAGCGAGAGCTACAGGGAGACCCTGTCTCAAAAAAAAAAAAAAGAAAAAAGAAAAAAAGAAAAAAAAGAATATGTGAATCTGAATATGTGAATCTGCCCTTTACCTTCTACAAGGAAGTAAAAGAATCCCACTGATCACAGAGCAGCATTTTATGTAACTTACAGTATTCCCCTCTACACTTCTCTGTAGCAGGATCATCCTTTACAATCAACGGAGTCTTCTGTTTCCCCACATCTGTTGAGCATCCACTTCTTCCTAGTGTCTTCTCTCCCTTTTCTGTCAGTTCTGCTCCACACATCCTACATCCCTCTCAGACAAACATGCTACCACATTTTAAAGCTTTATCAGTAAATCCTAGTAGGGAACTGTTGTCCAATCCAACCCTTGAGATAAAGAATCTGATAGAGCCAACTGACTATTCAGTCTTTCTAATCTGCCTATCAGGTACTAAAGGTTGATTCTGAGTACTAAAAGAAGTATTTACAGTCCCCTTGATTATAGTAACTGTTTCTACACAGATTAAGTCTTACTCTTCAGATAAGGAACTCTTTTACTTAAAAAAGAGTCAGAAACTTTTTTTTTCTAATGTAAAACCAATTCGCAAAAATAACTTAGATTTATGACTAAAATAACAATATCCTTAAGGAAAACAGATAATAAGTAAAATAAAATAAAAGTGCAAAACATCAGCTAATTTTATTTTATTTTATTTTTTGGAGGGGGGGGTCTTTTTGGGTCAGGGTCTCCCTGTAGCCCCAGCTAGCCTGGAACTTGCTCTGTAGACCAGGCCAGCCTCTGCCTCCCAAGAGCTGGGACTAAAGGCATGCGCCACCACTCCCAGTACATCAGCTAATTTTTAAGATAGAGATAATTCTATAAAGTGAAGATTTTAGTTTTATTTCCTTTAGGGACACAGTTTTATCACTCATATCAGTACAAAATCAGTGATTAAAAAGTAGAATTAGGCCGTACCTAGTAGTGCAGGCCTATAATTCCAACTACTCAGGAGGGTGAAGCAGGAAGGTAATAAATTCAAGGCCTGCCTAGACTACAGAAGGCCAGCCTGGGCAACTGGGTGAGATTTTATTTTAATAAAGTAAGAAGAGGGCTCGAGATTAGCTCAGTGATAGAGCATTATGAAGTCATAAGCTCAATACTTCAAATCTTTTTTAAAAAGCAGTAAAATGAAAATTAGAATCAGAATAATATTCTCATTTGTTCCCTCTAAACACTGACAAGCCGATTCTGCAAATGAGGCACAGATTCCTTATACAGAAAGCTCTGATATTAATATAGAATATTTTCAAGCTTACATATTACTGTCATTATTATTTACAACAGATTAACAGATTCAAGATATCAAAGGACATTACCTGTAAGATAAGGAGGATCAGGAAATAGAAATTGGCTGCTCTCTTAAATTGCTCAAACAAATTCATTGGTAGAAAGGTAAATGTGTTGTACTTGTATGTTTTAATTGCATTACTCTGTTGAAAAAACATAAGACAGTCATTCTAAATGATGCCACACATACATACACCTGCACACATCACCATTTCCTATGACCTGCAAAAGACAGAGGGCCATAATCCATCAGTCAGAAGGATGCTGAGAGTCCCTGTAAGTTTTTAATTCTAGCCAGGGTCAGAATGACTTCTTAGAGTCTATATTAGAAAAAATAATAACTAGGCTTTGCCCTCAAAGATCCTGTCACATGCCTTCATCCATTTAGGGCCTTTTCAACTTGGGGCAAAGGTAGATGCCAACACAAGCAGAATAGGAAAGGATCTTTTATTAAGGGAGGGGAGAGGTCACTGTGTAAGGAAGAGCAGCAGACTCCTTTATGGGATGACTGTTTCCTCCAGAAAGGTAGCTCAAGTCCTAACTCCAATACCTGTTAACATGATCTTACTTGTCTACAGGGTTTTGTAGACAAAATCAAGATGATATTATTATACTGGATAAGGGTGAATCCCAAGCCAGTCAGCAGTGGCGTTATAAAAAGGAGGGAAATCAGACACAGAGAAATATGGGGAGAAGACAGAAGCAAGAATTGGAATGACATATTTACAAGCCACGGAATGTCAAGAAATTAGGACAGACATGGATTTGATTCTGAGATTCTCCAGAAGGAGCCTACTCTGTCAACACCTGGACTTCGGACTTCTCCTGAACTGTTAGAGAATAAAGTTCTGTTTTCTAAGCCACACAACTGTGGTACTGTAATAGTCCTAAAAGAAGAAAAAATTTCTAGGGACAGACACTTAGCCCCTTCCCTTTGGCTAACATACTATTAAAACAATGGTCTCAAGAAACTCTAATTTCCCCCAGGAATCTCAAGATGGGGGAGAAGGAAAAGACTGAAGCCTGATGCCAGCCAGAAGAGTAACTTGTCTCAGGGAAAGAGATTTCACACAGTTCTGACAATTTGACAGATCACACTGCAGGAGAGACTGGAGCCAGCACAAAGATGGGTGGGACCATACTGACCAGCAGAGCTCAGTTTCCAAACTTCCTGCCTTGTAGTAAAACTTAAACCTTGTATGAGGAACAGGAAGATGGACTTGGGATGGGATGGGGCTGCTCAACCTCTTGTTTCTCTTCCTGAGGTGGCCCCACTGAATAAATCTCCTTTCTCTGTTTTTAACTTGTCTGTTTAAGTGCCCTATTGAGGACAGGTGTCTGAGCCTGGCTTGTTAGGGCAGCCAGAGCCCAGGCTCTGGTGATCCTAATAACACCATTAACAGTACTTTGCTTAGTCTTAAGAAGTCAAAACAGATGCCTTATATTTCAGCCCACACTCGGCAGGTATTCTTTAACATGTTTCAAAGGATTCAAGCCATTTTTAGTGAAAATGTCTTTAATGTCTCTTAAATCCATCCCAAGCAGAGGCAAGGGAGAGAAAAAAAAATTAATTTATATCAAACTTGATACTTCAAACAAAAGGCTTCTTCTGACAATATTTTATAATCTTCCACAAAGTATTTTAAGGAGAGCTCCACAGCTACATAGGGAAAGCGTCCATGGACATAATTCTGCTTTGCTTCAAGTCATAACTTCAGGGTAGTTAAACTTCAATAAAAATGACATTCTATAGAACTAAGGAGGATTATCAATAGCCCCAGGCTACCAGTTACTTAGAATGTAGGTATTGTCCGAAGGCAACAGGGACTAGGAAAAAACTGGGTTGTCATAAAACCAACTTGGTAGTCAACTTACCGAATACTTGCTCTCCTTAATACAAAAGAACTTTGTGTTTATAAAATGAGGTTGTTCATGGAACTTTCGGTCATTTGCTTTGACTTGCCAGGTGCAATCTTTAAAAAAAGGAAAGAGAAAAAATGAATATAAGTAGAAACCAGGGTAACTTGGAAAGGAATAAAATCAAAGTGAAGTCACTGGAGCAGCCCCTAATTCAATATGCCGTGATGGCCTTCTTCAAAAAGGAAATTGGTGTGCTGAGTTGGAGGTATGACGGTGTGAATTCATTTAGAGAAGATGGAACTCTATAACCCACAGAGCCGGTGATGGATACTGTGATGGTTAATCTTATTTTTCAATTAGGTGAAATCTAGAATCACCTGGGAGTCAGGCCTCTGGGCATGCCCATGGGGAATAACTTGATTGGGTTAATTGAGGTAGGAAGACCCTAGCTGCAGGCACACTACATGAATGGGTCCTAGGCTGACTGAAAAAGGAAGCTGAGCATCGTGCTTCCTGACTGTGGATGCAATGTGACCAACTGCCTCAACTTCCTGCTTACAGAACTTCCCCACCATGATGGACTGTACTTCAATCGGTCAGGCAAGATAAAACTTTTCTCCCTTAAGCTCCTTTTGTCTGGACATTTTATCACTGAGACAGGAAAAGTAACTAAGACAGAGTCTGACCTCACAACCCTTAGAAAGAATTGAACCTTTTGACAGCTTAATCTCAGACTTCCAGTTTCCAGAACTGTGAGAGAATACATTTCTAATGTTAAAACCACCCTGTTTGCAGTCTTATCAAGTGAATGCCCATGTTATGACTTGACCATAGAACATTAAAGTTAACATTAAATGCTCATAGAACATAAATGCTCATTAATGCTCATAGAACATTAAAGTTACAAAAGAGCAATCTATATCTAAATATGACCCAAACAAAAATGCCAGAGGTCTGGTTTACAGTTAAATTACATTTTTTTTCAGTCTCATTGATTTGATTTGTAATAGTTACACTGCTCTAAATGTTGAGTGAATGAATGAATAAATCAAAGAGGTGGATATCATCAACTAATTCCACACTTGTTAATTATGATCTTAGTAGATCAGCATTATGTGTCACCTTTCCCTGGTGACCAATGTCTGTCATCTTTCAAAAGTTCATTTCATCTACCTTATACCACATCAGCTACTGGGTGAATTCAGTCTATTCCACTGTTATGTCTAAACCCGGGGAACTTTAGAAAGTCCACAGCATCTCTGCTGCTGGGAAGAACAGTTCTCACCCATCAGGAATCTCATTAAACATGTCTTCCTATCTCTGTCCACCACACCATTATGGCTAACTTGATTCTCTGGGGTAGAACCCCACCCCCCCAAGATCATTGGAAGAGGTCATCTCCTATTTAATACTATGGTTCACAATTCTGCTAAAGTCTCTCTATGTGCCTTTCTGTGTACTGCCGACCCCATCTCTGTGATGGGCAGTTGTAATTGTCAACATGGCACGATTTAGCATCTCCTGGGAAGAGAGTGTCAATGAAGAATTACTAGATCAGGTTGGCCTGTGGGCATGTCTGTGGGGGATTGTCTTGATTATATTAATTGATGTGGAAAGACCTAGCCCACTATAGGCAGCACCATTCCCTGGATTTGTGTCCTGGACTGTATAAGAGCGGAGAAAGTGAGCTGAGTAGCAAGCACACACACACTCATTTCTTTCCTCTTGACTGTGGATGTGATGTGACTAACTTTTTAAAGTCCTGGCCACCTTGACTTCCCTGCTATGATGGACTGTAACCTGGAATTATTAGTTAAAATAAACCATACATATTTGCTTTCCTTAATACAAAAGAACTCTGTGTTCATAAAATGAGGTTTTTGGCCAGGTGTGGTGGTGCACGCCTTTAATCCCAGGCAGAGGCAGGTGGATCTCTATGAGTTCAAGGCCAGCCTGGTCTACATAGTGAGTTCCAGGCCAGCTAGGGCTACAGGGAGACCCTGTCTCAAAAAAAACAAAACAAAACAAAAAAAGAGGTTGTTGTGGAACTTTGTACTGTTTGCTTTGTTTTACCATGTATAATCTTTAAAAGGAAAAGAGAATAAAAGTATCTTAATTAGAAATCAGAGTCATAGCTTTGTGTCACATTATTTTGTCACAGTAACAGAAATGAACCAGGACACTATCCTTCCCACCCCGTAGCCAACCTCACTCCTAACCCTGCTTATCATCTGATGTCGAGACTCTTGTGCCAAGTCCATCCTGAGCTCCCTTAAGTCCTGCAGCTGCAGGACTCTTCATGCCTTTGCTACAAATACAGGTATGTCCATGGTTGCTCACAGTTGGGATGTCCTGAGTTCTCCTGAGGCCCTTCATGGTAGCCTCATGAGACACATGTGTTTTGAGGACAGGATCATCTTTCCTTTGTCACCACAGTCTGCAGCCATGCTTGGTCTCCTAATAGGAAGGCACAAGTATGTTGCTGCCAAGAAGGCTCAAGACAAGGACCTTATTAGTTAGGAGTTAGGCCACAGGCAACAGCTTTTGGCATTGGGTTGTCCATGACCCTGCATGCAGATGACCTTCTCTTGAGTGACACAGAAGTGCCTGTAGATGACTTTCCCTTCAGTGACACAGAAGTGCCTGTAGATGACTTTCCCTTCAGTGACACAGAAGTGCCTGTAGATAACTTTCCCTTCAGTGACACAGAAGTGCCTGTAGATGAACTTCCCTTGAGAGACACACATATGCAATCAGATGAACATTCCTTGAGTGATGTTCGAAAGTGGGTGGCCAGGTTTTGATGAATTTAACAACTAGCATGACATGCCGTTTTTGAAGGAAGAAATAGATAAAAGAACATTTGTAAGTAAGGGATTATAAAATGATCAACTGCATGATAAATTACAAGAATCATACTTGAAAGTACTTCATTTTTTTCAAATTATCTTCTTGAAAAGACTCCCTTTTCATTCTCATGGAAACAGATATTACTTAGAAAACAGATATTACTCTGGGAGATCAAATGTGGACTACCAAAGAATGCAAAAAATTAACTTGATTACTTTTGTGAAATGACAATAGTATTACAGAACATAGTTTTTGCTTAATTTGACTGTCACTCATCAGGTGATCATAACTGTTGCATTATCAAGTTCAAGAGTAATTCTTTCAAAAGGGAAAATGGAAATGAAACTACAAAACAACCCACGAGCGCTATAACATCTGCAATCAGAATGTTTCTTTCTCACTCAAAGAAGAGCTTTAAAGGAAAGTAGATGAAAAGGACTTTTCATAGGATAATTTTCAATCCATTCCATTCTATGGCAATTTGAAAACACATCTGATTTTTACTTTTTTTTTTTTTAAGATGGGGTTTCACTATGTAGCCCAGGCTAGCCTGGAACTCCAATCATGCTGCATCAGCCTCCTGAATGTCAGTTAGAGACGTGTGTCACCACACTTGGCAGCATGTGCTTTTGATGTTTTATTTCAACTGGCATATAAGTAGTGACACAGTCTAGACACTGATGATTCAGAACATTACTGAGAAAGTTGTCCTAAATTTCAGGAAGGCCAAGAAGAGAAGATGACAAGATTCTTGGAGAAAGGAAAGGCTAGTGCTAAGGATTAAAACTCAATTTTAGAAATATCCAGAAGGGGGCTGGTGAGATGGCTCAGAGGTAAATACACTTGCCACCAACCCTGAGAATCTGAGTTTGATCCTCCAGATAAACATGATGGAAAGAGAGAACTGACTCCTATATGTTGTCCTCTGACTTCCACAAGTGTGCTGTATCATGTGCCCCTGCCTCCATGAAAAAATTAAAATGTAATTAAAATGTAATTAAAAAATGAAAAAATAAAAAATAAACCCAGGAGGGGCCTGTAGTGGTGGTGCATACCAGCAATCCCAGCACTCACTCAGGAGGCTGAGGCAGGAAGATCAAGAGTTGCAGGCCAGCCTAGGCTACATAGGGAGATCCTGTCTTAAAAGATCAAACCCAGGCTGGAGAGATGGCTCAGCATTTAAGAGCACTGGCTGCTCCTGCAGAGGACCCGGGTTTGGTTCCCAGAACCCAAATGGTGGCTAACAACCATCCACAACTCCAGTTCCAGGGGAATCTGACACCATCTTCTGACCTCCGCATTGCAAGACACAGGTGCACTTACATACACACAGGTAATACACTCATACACATAAAAAAATAAAAATAATAAAAAAAATATTTTTAAAAGACCAAACCAACCAAATATACAAACAACAAAACTAAAGAACTCAGGAGGAAAACCTAAGCTATCCTATTAATAAACTGAACATAATAAATTTTCCTGCCTTCCACTGGTGTGTCCTATCTAGCCCTGTCCCCAACCCTTCCAGCTCTTTAATTTCTTTCTATAATGGACCCCTCAGCAGGTGGTTATAGAAATCTGGTACTATCACTAAACCTTCTTCCAGCCTATCTCTGTTTGGAAGCCTTAAACAGAGGGTGATTTCTAACCCTAAGCAGAAGCAATGAGGGGGTTCTCAGAAATGACCTTGGTCTCTTTACTTAATATGTGTGATGATACCTTGAGGGGCCTGGAGAAAGTGCCCCGTATGTCCTTATCTGAGCTTTAGCCACAAGAGTACCTCTGCTCAGTTTCAGAAACCTGCTTGCAGTCAAGTACTCAATAACCCTCCTTCAGTTAAGGCTCCAGTTGTGCCTAATTCAAGCAAATCTGTGGGCAAACTGATGCTTCTTGATCTTCACTGAGATTAGAGCTAATTGTCTGAGAGGTATTACAATCAGAAACCATAAAAGATGTGAGGCTTGTCTTCTGTGGTTAAATTTACGTACAAAATATATTTTCATCCCTCCCCTCAATAGCCTTACTGGCGCATTAAAATCTCTGAGAAGTCCAGAAGAAACTAAAGAAACTTATTAATTCCAGCTTTTACAAAATTAATGCAACTTCAGTCATTTTAAAAAATAATCACAGAGCTCTCTCCTACCCGCAGGCCTCTCTCCAGGGTAAGTCCATTGGGCCCTCTGCACCTTGACTCCCTCAGCCTCATTCACCCTCCCATCTCCACCTCAGTTCTCTCCTCCGAGTTTAGGCCCTACCTCATTCCTTGTTTTGGGGCCCCAGACACCTGGGGAACCAAAAAGACTTCCTGATCCTTTTCATCCAGATCAATGGTAGTGCCTTCTCTGGGCCCCAGGAGCACTGCTTCTGGGCCTGCCCTGGCCCTCAACTCCCTCTGCTTCCCTGGGCCTGCACCACCCACCAGCCTCTTTGGCTGGGTTGCTGGGGCTGACCTTTCCTCTTCCTGATCTTTTGCATCCAGACCAACCCAGCTCCTCAGTGCAGTCCCCAGGAGGCCTTGGGGCCTCTTCCGGCTCCATCTGCCTTTGCATCTCTTGGTGGCACAGCCACCAGCTGCCCTAGACCAGCATCTTCCTGGGGCAGGCTCCCAGGCCTGTCCAACCCCCACATTCCTGAGGCCAAAATCATTCCTGGAGAGATCCAGACCTTAGGAGAAAGCCTGAAAACATCTGACCCTCACCTGAATTGAGCCTCTGTGGGAACTCCTGAAGACAAAAGCAATCTGGCCACTCCAATATAA
>NW_008357638.1:1433718-1434566 GCF_000622305.1 Nannospalax galili | reverse complement strand
AAAGGCATGGGAACCACCAAAACTAAACCAAGAAGAAATTAACAGCTTAAACAGACCCATAACACAAAAAGAAATTGAAACAGTAACACAAAACGTCCCAACTAAAAAAAGCCCAAGACCAGATGGATTTACAGTGGAATTCTATCAGACATTTAAAGAAGATCTATATCCAATACTACTTAATTGATTAAAAAAGATAGAAATGGAGGGAGAATTTCCAAATTCCTTCTATGAAGCCAGCATCACTCTAATACCAAAGCCAGGTAAAGATACAACCAAAAAAGAAAACTATAGACCCATATCCTTAATGAACATAGATGTAAAAATTCTCAACAAGATATTTGCAAACCACATACAGACACACATCAAAAAGATCATCCAGCATGATCAAGTCAGCTTTATCCCAGAGATGCAGGAATAGTTCAATATACATAAGTCAATATACATCATAAATCATATAAATGGACTCAAAGGCAAGAACCACATGGTCATCTCAATAGATGCAGAGAAGGCCTTTGACAAAATTCAACATGCATTTATGTTTAAAGTCCTAGAGGGAATTGGACTGGAGGGAACATACCTCAACATAATCAAAGCCATATATAACAAACCCACAGCCAACATCATTCTAAATGGAGAAAAACTGGAAGCATTCCCACTGAAATAAGGAACCAGACAAGGCTGTCCACTATCCCCATTTCTCTTTAACATAGTACTTGAAACTCTTGCAAGAGCAATAAGACAAGAGAAGGAAATTAAAGGAGTAATAATTGGAAAAGAAGAGATCAAATTATCCCTTTTTGCAGATGATATGATATTATATCTAAGGGATGCCCAAAATTCCACCT
>NW_008357638.1:1431902-1433182 GCF_000622305.1 Nannospalax galili | reverse complement strand
GGCCTTATAAGGGAGATATGGATAAAAATCGGGTTAGTTTAAGGGAGAGGGGGAGGAAGGGTATACAAAGAACCTAGGGGATAAAGGGAGAGAAGGAGCTCAAGAGAGCTAGGACCATAGGAGAAGAGTATTAGCAAGGGAGAAAGGAGGGAAATGGGGGCACCTTACGTGGGAAAACCATGATGGAGGGGTGAGACAGTGTGAGAGATAAATAATGCCTAGCTAGTTTTAAAAACCAGAGGAACCATATTACTCCAAGAACCTGAAAGAGAAGAACAGTAGGAAACAGGCCTTAATAAGGGAGACATGGATAAAAATTGGGTTAGTTTAAGGGAGGGCGGAGAAGGGTATACAAAGAACCTAGGGGATAAAGGGAGAGAAGGAGCTCAAGAGCGCTAGGACCATAGGAGAAGAGTATTAGGAAGGGAGAAAGGAGGGAAATAGGGGCACCTTACATGGGAAAACCATGATAGAGGGGTGGTGAGACAATGTGAGAGATAAACAATGCCTAGCTAGTTTTGAAAACCAGAGAGAACCATATTACTCCTACAACCTACTGACAAATTATACATAGCAGATCAAGAAATATATGTCTAGGTAAGGTTTATCTGAGAACTGATCTTTGCCCAAGATTTATCTACATGACACACAGTAATTAAAAATACCAGACTGGTGGAACTAACTTTCTTGGGTGTTTAACAGACATACTTTGAGGTCTATAATAATTTGGTCAGAGAGACATAAAGGCCACTCTTTGCTCCTTGCCCTCCTAGGTCAATTAGTTCCAGGGGACTATGAACATCTCTCAAAATGTCCTATAATGGTGGTGGGTCACCTGTCCTCTTGATCAAGGAGTCCGAGGAGACCCCACCAGATGGACTGAAACCAGTGTCCAGTCTACAAAGAGGAGGGTCAACACAGAAGAATCGATAAATCGGTTTTCTCTGGACCAACTGTATGGCCTTAAACACCCAAAAGGAAAGTATAACCAAAGATTAAATGGGCCAACATAATTTCATAAGAGTCTATATGTATAGCTAAAGGCTAAATAACAAGTAACAATGTCAGACAAGTGATACCTTCTTTTTTGAGTTGATGGCCAGGGTGGCCAAAGGGATTCCCAGATAGTAACCCAGCATAGAACTGGGAAAATGAACAGCAGACCCCAATCTTATCCAAAGGAATATAGACAACTGATTACTGCTAGGTGAAGAACAGCTGACCTCCTAAAACAAAGACCTCTAGATAGGCTGACTAGATTCACCAGCAGGGAAAGTAGT
>NW_008357638.1:1411744-1431680 GCF_000622305.1 Nannospalax galili | reverse complement strand
GATGCAAAGGAGCTCAGAAAGTAACCGACTGTGACTAGTAATAATCAGATAGAGACTAGAAACACATGTGCATCATAGTGTCAATTGTATTAAAAATGAATTTTTCTGTATGAAACTGTATTTTAATAACGAAATGGAGATCTTTTTTAAAGTTTAAAACCTCATTTAATTTTATGTCTTATAGGGGTTATATGGAGTACAATATTGTATAACTGTATCAATTCAACTGTAAACCTAAAAATTTACAGCCAATTTTGAAAGAGATGTATCTTAGCTCTGGAAATTGTTATGGAATATGTCAATGCTGTTGTAATGAAATGCTTCTTCTCATTATATGGTTATTAAATAAATAATTTAAAAAAGTATTTTCCAAGGTAACTCAATCCAATTTCATGTTTACAAATTAAATGCACAAGTACATTAAATTTAGAATAGAACCAATGGAACAGATACCCAAGGAAAAGTATGCAAGAAGCAAAACTGAAATCGTATTCCCACAGATTGTTCCCCAGCATGAAGGCTCATCACTGCATTAGTTGACAACACAAAATTAGACACTGCCACTAAGAGCTGCAGAGCTTAGCATCGGGCTCCTCCACACACTCCTATTAGCAGTTGCTGCTGCTGCCACTGCTGCTGCTGCTGCTGCCGCTGCTACCACCACCATCATCACCTCCACCCACTTTCACTGCCAGGCAGCTGCTCATTTCCTTCTTGCAGTCACAGGAGATGGGTGTTACAGTGTCCACTGCTGTGCTGAGGAAGTTAAGGCACAGGGAAAATGTCACCTAGCCAAGGTCCCAGGACATCCACAGCAGAACTGACATCAAATCCAAGCACATCTGATCATAGAGCCAGGACACATTTACATAGTATTTCCTGAATTCTTTCCTCCTTCCTTAAACCCAGGTACATCTTATAGGTCAATTAATGTGAAAGCATTTCTTTACTTTTTAAAGGCTGTTGCTAAGTTAAAGGAATCTCTTAAAGTCGACAGTACTAAGAAAATAAGCAATGGTGCCAACTACAGGCACATATCAAACACCAAACTGTTATCTATGCACACAGCCTCACCTCATCAGTAGCACCTTAAAAAGAATTCATTTTGTGACAAATGCTTTAACAATCAGAATTCAAAATGATTATTTATTCAGTAACAAAAATATGAATTCATAATATATATTTACAGAAATCCAGGGCTTTAGAAAATATTTTTTAAAAAATAGATATCTTGTTATTGAATATGTCAATGCTGTTGTAATGAAATGCTTCTTCTAAATATGTGGTTATTAAATAAATAATTTAAAAAATAATCACAGAACACCTATTAATATGGTTTGAAATGCTGTGTTAATGTGCATGCTTTTAGGAAGGAAAGCAAAACATCACTTGGAGGGACATTTTCCTTTTTGGTCAATATAAATCAAGCTCCCACTTGATTCAGAGACTTTTACTGGACACTTGTACCACAGTACTAATTTATAGTCAAAGAAAATACCTTATCCCATTTTCTACAATGGCAATATTGACAAAGAAAAAAGAAGAAATTATAAATTTACCAGCAACAACAAAACATACCTTCAACATATGACCCTGCAGAGTTACTCTAGCAAAGCCAACAAGGTATATGTCCGAGATGCACGTAACATCAGCCACATGTGGCTCAGTATCACCCTGCAGTCTGCTAAATACTTGTGTCATCAATACATCTAAGCATGGCTACGTGATGTCCAGAGTGTTCCCACAGACACAGAGTCCTTTGATCAGCACCATCTGGCAAAGGAAGTAAGCATGGCTTTGTCCCCATCCTCTTTGCTGGTCTGAATTATTGTTTACAGAGGTACCAACAACCTAAAACCTGCATTAGTAGGTACAAACTGCAACAGACCCAAGAGATAGAAAGATCAAAAGCTTAGCAACATTATAGCAAGAAGGGAACAACCAACCAACCCCAGTAAGAAATGGGTACAGGATATAGACAGACAGGTCACACAAAAAGAGATGCACATGGCTCTCCCTTGGGTGAAAAGATACTCGAGGTCATCAAAGAGAAAATAAATATTCACAAAGGAACCAATGTTTATTTTAAAATGCTAAAATCCTGGCAATGAATAAAGACTCCAATGCCACTCTGGGTTGAAAACAATGAAGAATAGGTCCTATGGGTAGCCTCTGTAGAGAACATTTTGGCCACATCTCAAAATTTCACACACACACACACACACACACACACACACACACACACACACACACACACACTGCAATATACTCCCAGTTCTAAGAATTCTCCTTGTCTATACTACTCCTTCCAGGGAGAAATGGCATGGTACAAGGCTTCTGAATACAGCTCAGTTTTCCAGAAGGATTAGAAACAAATGAAATGCCTACCAGGAGCAGTTGGTTAAACATTCATACAATGAAAGCCTTAAAAAGAAAGCAAAGCAAACAAACCAAATGAGGTGGCTTCATATGGGCTATAGGGGAATTCTCCAGATCACATGGCTACTAGACAAAGGCTGAGGGCACCTGCCATCCCATGCTTTCAACTGTGCGACATGTAGAATTGATACACAGTATGAGTGCATGTACACACTTCCCTGGGTACATAAGAACACAGGTGTGTAAGCATTTGTGCATACCCATGTACGTGCTATATATAATACAGAGCAAGTTTTTTTTTTTCCTGGCAAAGGAAAATGCATAGCTACGGAGAGAACATGAGGAAGGGAGGTTTCATTTTCACTCTCCAGCTGTGTAAACTGGATTCATTTGATGTATTACCATTTAAAAATGCAATACTATTCCTTCTATCAACTTATGTAAAAGCAAACATGTAAGTTGCTTAAATTTTATGGTTATTATACCATTTACTACTATATATGCATATATGTAAATTCTAAAGGTGATGGGGTGGTGGGTATGAATAAGCCAGGAGTGGAATCTATTGGGGTAGAGATGCAGCTTAGTGGCAGAGTGCTTGCCTAGCATGAGTGAGACCCCAACACTAAAAAAATAGTGGAGAATATTCTAAATGATACAATCTTATATAGCCATGGAAATAAATATGAATAAATTTTTAAAATGTCTTTGAATAAGAACAAATACATACTGTATAGATCCATGTAAATAAAAAATTCAAAAGCATGCAGAACCAAACTGCAGCATTTAAAAACATGGATTTAGGTAGCATAACAATATAGGAAATAAAAGGTCTTGTGGCTATGAAAATAAGAATGGGGCCAACATGATGGCTCAGAGGGTAAAGGTGCCTGCCACCAAGCAAGATCAAACTTGAGTTTGATCCCCAGGACCTATATGGCGGAAGGAGGGAACTGACTCCCACAAGTTGTCCTCTGACCTCCACACGCATATGTCATGGCACAAATGTTCCATGGCATGCATGTACCCCCCAACATGCTCCACATACATGAAATTAATGAATAAAATGTAATAAAGTTGTTTTCAAAAAGAAAAGAAGGATGGAGTTTACCTCTGAGGAAATAGGGACAGAAGAAAAGAAAGCCTTTCAGGTCACTGGCCATATGCTCATGCCTCACATGGGACAATTACACTTGTTCATATATTAACTATTAAACCAGGCAGTTGTGTTCTATTCCTTTTTTTCCATAACTTAAAATATGTAACAAGAAATCAATCAAAGACAGAGGCGGCAGTACATGCCTGTAATCCCAGCATTCGGGAGGCAGAAGCAGGAGGATCGCCACTGCAGATTCAAGGCCAGCTGGGTCTATACAGAAAGTTTTAGATCAGCCAGGGCTTGCATAGAAAGACCTTGTCTCAAAAAAAAAATAGTCCCTAAAAGATTAAATTTAAAAATAAAAAGGTGGGGCTGGAAAGTTGACTCAGTGGTTAAGAGCACTAACTACTCTTGGAGAGGACTGGGGTTTTATTCCCAGCACCCACATGGTGGTTAACACCCATCTGTAACTCCAGTTTCAGGGGATCCAACGCCTTCTTCTGACTTCCGAGGGCATTGCATGACATAGGTGCATTTACATACATTTAGGCAATACATTCATATACATAAAATAGAAAAACAATATTTTTTTGGAAAAATAAAAAGAGAAAGAAAGAAAAGAGGGAAGGAAGAAAGGAAGGAAGGAGGGAAGGAGAAGAGGAAATACACCATGGGCAACTGGTGACTAGAAGAAGAATGGGCACAGGTGATACAACTTCCTCTTGCCTAAGTGAAAAACAGCATGAGTAACGCAACAGGTAGGCCAAGCCATGTGTCTTCAGGGGTCTGATTGTGTGGCCTGGAAGGGAATCAAACTATCCCAAAGTGGGAGGTGAGGGTGTTAAAAGAAGGCAGCCCTGTCCTCTCTCACCACATCTGTAGGAGGGCCCTATCGTTCAGGTTCTGAGCCCCAGTTATGCTGGGTTCCTCTACTCCAGTGTGGGCCTAGCATAGCAGCTGCTCAGCCAACAGGCCAAGAGGTAGAACAGGTGCCCATGAAGCCACAGAATGAGCTTCCCAAGGAAGGAGTGGAGCTTGCTTCCTTGTGCCATGGCTTCTAGTTTTCCTAAATTAGTCTCACCTCCATCCACATTCACAGTCTCTGAAATCTGTGGAAACACCAAGAGCAGGCCAGTTGGAGTAATGACCACAGCATCAAGGTTATCAAGGGGAGGTTCAAGACTGCCAGTAGCACCTGGAAGCTTGTTAGAAATACCAGCACTCAGGGCCCCCCAGAAACTGGGCAGCAGAAACTGCAGATAGAGCTCAGTGGTGAATCTTCACAAGCCATCTATGTGAATTGTGTGCACACTCCAGTTAAAAACCAAAGATAAAGAGACTAAGAAAGATAGAAACCCCTTCCAAACCATCTATGGGTCAAGCATAATCTCAATCCCCAAACATCAGATTGTCAAGCCAGGGTAGGCCATGTGGGGATACTTAAAGACACAATGCAATGACCATGTACTAAGTGTAAGAATAAATACTGGGTGGTCCAGCCAGAGTATAGTGGTGAGTGGAAACACTTTTTGAAAGAGATGCCTTTTGTGTTGACTACTGTATTTTTTTGTTTTTAATTTTTTGAGACAGGGTCTTTCCATTTTGGCCAGGCTGACCATAAATTTGTCATCCTCCTGTCCTATCCTTTGGAGTGTTGGGATTACAAGCATGAGCCACCACTAAAGATTGCACAATTCTTAAAAGTTCCTGATTATTCCAGTAAAGGAGGAGGAGAAAGTTCTGAGGGCATTCTAGGGAAATAGGATGTCATTAGTAAGAGTACAAAGGCAGGAGCAGCCTGGCCTGAGCTCACAGGTGAACAGTGGGGCACTGCAGACCACACAGTGGCTCCCAGGAGGGACAGACAACCAGCTAGGGACCCAGCAGATGGTGGGGGCCTGGAACTCCATGGCAACCCAAAGGAGATCTACCACAAGGCTTTCAAGCAGAGAGTGACACAATCCAGTTGAAGTTTATGAGTCATACAAGTAAGCAAGATATACTTGAAGGGAACAAGATTAGTGACAGAAGACCAGAGCAATCATTAAAGTAGGATGAAGGAGACCTATTCAGAGTTATAGTCTTGGAAACAGAGAAAAGAGAGTTAAGAGCTATAGGAAGCTTCCTGCAAATGGAGCCAAAAAAATGAAAATAAAACAAAAATGAAGAAAAAAGTAACTGCAAAATTCTGTGCTGCTTGACTGATGGATAGAGGAGCAAGGATGAACTAGACTCAGGTGTGTCCAGCATGTAGCCTTTGATAGCTATGAACATGGCCCAACACAAAATTTTAAACTTTTTTTTAACTTTTACAAAAATTGTAATGAGAATTTCTTTCATGTATTAAGGTGATTTGATCAAATCCATGCCTACTCCTTCCCCTCCAACATTCCCCCCTCTGAAGAGGCAACCCTAAAATCTCATAAGGATTAGATACAAGCTCCCAAATACTATTGACATTTTTGGCCTGGCATAGGCAATTTATAGAAGTAAGAGTTTATCTGGCTGGGAGGCATGGCAAGAGGCAGATGGAGCAGAAAGTCGAGCACTCATATCTTCAAGCAGGCACAGGAAGCAGAGAGAGCAAAACTGGAAATGGGACAAGGCTATGAACTTTCAAAGCCAACCCCTAGTTCACCCATGAGGCTGCACCTCCTACAGATCCTATGACCTTCTCAAATCAGTGCTATCTACTGGGGTCAAGTATTCAAAACTTGGGGCCTATAGGGGACATTCTCATTCAAAATACTCCAGCTGGGGAGATGGCTCAGTGGGTAAAAGCACTTGCAGGGGAAAGCCCTTAAATTATAAATAGGAGATGTGAAGGAGAAGTAAAGGCAAGAGTAATTAGCATTACAAGTTCTAGACAGGGAACTAGAAAAAAGTCAGAACAGGGCAATTTTGTGGTTCCTAGCACCAAATCCTTTTAGATTCCAGGTCCTTTTAATAAGATGATGCTATACAGCAGCCCCTTCTTCATGAAATAACTACCATCATCATGACTTCGGCTGAGCCTGATCGCTAAACATAGTCACAATTGGGCTTGTTGACAGTTGTGCTCATTCATTAAAGGAGTGCCAAGCAGGGTCACTGGACCCTCACCTGAGTATTCAGCCACTCTTCCCAGCCAACTAGTCCAGCCTTGGAAGACAAAAGAAAAATGAGGAAGAACCCAATAGAGGAATGCTTTTGAAAGGCCTTGTCAAGAAACTCCAATGGACTCTCATATGAACATTTGAAAATTGCCCTGTTCTTAACTTTCTTAAAACACTATGAGAATTTTTTTTGATAAAAATTTTTTTTTGCAACTCAATAGCATGGTTGCAGAGTACAAACTTTTCAGATAACAATGTTGTACATGGCCATAGCACCCTGAACATGCCTGATCTCATCTGATCCTGGAAGTTAATAAGCAGGGTTAGTATTGATGGGAGATGGTAATGCCATATTGCAATGTCAAAAGGTTGGATAACATGAGCCTGATCCTCAAAGCTCTCATGGTAGAATGAGAGAACCAACTCCCTGAACTTGTCCTCTGATCTCTACATGTACACACCCAAACATACACACACGCACACACATACACACAAATAAATGTACAGGAAAAAAAAAGGTTGGACTTGCCTGATAGAATGTAGTAAGATGGGCCTAGTTGAAAGTTATACTAAATCAAAGACACCTATGACACCTGTGGATGAGAATGTCCATTAAGGATAGTAAAAACAAATCAACCAGAGGCACAGATATAAGAGAACTTGGCATAGGAATGGAAGTTGATGCTGTGAAGATGGATGACCCACATGGGAAGTGTGTTGTAGGAAAGCAATGCACCAAGAGCGGCCAACAAATATTTAAGTAGGGGTACAAGAGGATGAACCCATGAAGGTATCTATGAAGCCCAGAGGGAGATCTGGTGCTCTGAAAAAAAAAAGTGGTCAGAAGCACCTTAACAGGGCAGATATGCCCCATAGGAAAGAACAAAAGATTTCCAGTGATTTGACAATCAGAGAAGTGCTTTGATGATTCTCGAGATTACTTTCTTCCTGTAGGAAAACAAAGGGAATTAAGTTCAACAAAAGATTTTTTTAGTTTGGAGGAAAGGAGACAAGTTTGGAAGTTGGGGTAAAGGAGTGGGAGGTTAAGACAGAAAGAGGAGGTTGGCTAAGGGCAGGAGTGGTAGAGGAGGCAGGACAAAAGGGATCTCTGTCTCTGGCTTGGAAAAGAGGAAGATTCAATGAGGGTCTTAGGTACTAAATCAAAGACACCTATGACACCTGTGGATGAGAATGTCCATTAAGGATAGTAAAAACAAATCAACCAGAGGCACAGATATAAGAGAACTTGGCATAGGAATGGAAGTTGATGCTGTGAAGATGGATGACCCACATGGGAAGTGTGTTGTAGGAAAGCAATGCACCAAGAGCGGCCAACAAATATTTAAGTAGGGGTACAAGAGGATGAACCCATGAAGGTATCTATGAAGCCCAGAGGGAGATCTGGTGCTCTGAAAAAAAAAGTGGTCAGAAGCACCTTAACAGGGCAGATATGCCCCATAGGAAAGAACAAAAGATTTCCAGTGATTTGACAATCAGAGAAGTGCTTTGATGATTCTCGAGATTACTTTCTTCCTGTAGGAAAACAAAGGGAATTAAGTTCAACAAAAGATTTTTTTAGTTTGGAGGAAAGGAGACAAGTTTGGAAGTTGGGGTAAAGGAGTGGGAGGTTAAGACAGAAAGAGGAGGTTGGCTAAGGGCAGGAGTGGTAGAGGAGGCAGGACAAAAGGGATCTCTGTCTCTGGCTTGGAAAAGAGGAAGATTCAATGAGGGTCTTAGGTTTCTTATAACTCAGGAAGTACTCAGAGTGGGACATCTTGAAGAGGGGAACTATGATCATTAAACTGATTATCACTTGATGGGATCACAAATCACCTAGGAGACAAATCTCGGCATATCTGTTTCTAGAGAGGGAATTTCTAGATTGGGTTAATTGAGGTGGAAAGACCCATTCCAGATGTGGGAAGCACCATGTCATGGGGCTGGGGTCCCACAATGAACAAGAAGGGAAAAAGATAGCTGAATACCAGCTTTTGTCTGTGTCTGCTTCCTGACTTTGGAAGCAATGTGAGAATAGGCCTCATGCTCCTGCCACCATGCCCTTCCTGCCACCATGCCCTCCCTGCCAAGATGCATTGGACCCCTTCTTTTAAAATATTTTATTATTTTTATTTTATGTGTATGAGTGTACTGCCTGCATATATGTAAGTGCACCCATGTTGTGCAATGTCCAAGAAGATCAGAAGGTGTCTGATTCCCCTGCAGTTGAGGACGGTTGTTAGCCGACATGTGGCTGGGAATCAAACCTGGGTCCTCTGCAAGAGCAGCCAGTGTTCTTAACTACTGAACAATCTCTCCAGTCCCTGTATCTCTTCTTAAACTGTAAGACAAAGTAAAGCCTTCCTCCCCTAAGTTGCTTCATGTCAGGCACTTGGTCACAGCAATGAGAAAAGCAGCTAACACAAGAGCATCTGAGAAGTAGAAAAGGACAAGTGCCGACAGTGGGCTCAGAAATGTATCATGTCTATTTGCTTGAAATTTCTGTTGTCATAAATTAATTAACTAATTAATCTCAATAATTGACAGATGGAAGGCAAAGTAAAAGATCAAATATTGTTCTTTGCCTCTGGAGAAAGTAAGAGGAAAACCCCCACAATTGTACTCCTTGTCCCTGACCATGGATACTCAAAATGCAGAACAGTTGCATTCCTGGGATCTGGTGAGGGATGCAGGCTCTGCCACAGCCGAGTCTTAGAGCACAAAGACCATTTTCTAGGACTCCTACAGGCCCCATTAGAATCCCCAAAGGAAGAGGGTCTGTCCATAGTCAATGCCTGGGCTCCACCCAGGACATATAGCTTTGGTCCATCTGGGGCAGGCTCAGCAAATATCTCAGGTGATCTGAATCTGATTTGTAGGTGAGGCTGTGCTCCACTAAAGAGCTCTGATTCTCACCGTGCTCTGGTCCTCATAACTGAGGTGATAAACCTCTCAACTGCCTGTTTTCTCACTGAAGTGATACATCCAGAGGTCTCAGTAGGTTTGACAAGTGTGTGAAAGACTCCCTGGGATTCTTGAGAAATGGAGCAGTCAGAGGCTCTGCCATTCTAATTAGGATCCAAACAGTACTGACTGAATCAGCTTCCAAATCATGGGCCTGCTGGAGGATGAAATAAGAGATCACACCAGTTTGAGACAGAATCTGGCCCCTACCTTGTCCTTCCACCTCCTGTGGATCCTCTGCTGGCCTGACCCCAGACTTAATGTCTCTAGGAGTTGGGCTACATACTTAGAGTCTCCATGGCCCAGAAGTAATTCTGATGCACAGGTGACATTGTGAACCCCAAAGTAGTGCAAGGACCTGTGCCTTCCTAACATTTGAAATCTACATTTATTATTATTTTATTTTTTCTTATTGTTTGAGAATTTCATGTATGCATACAATATGTTTAGATCAAATTGACCCCCCCAATTCTTCCCCTCCAATTCCTCCCTACCACGTTTTCCTCCCAGCTTCATGCACTGTTTTTTTAAAATTTTATTTGTTATGTTTATTTTATGTGTATGTGTGTATTGCCTGCATGTAGATAAGTACACCAGTGTCGTGCAATGTCTGCAGAGTCAGAAGAGGATGTCAGATCCCCTGGGACTGGAGTTACAGACAGTTGTTAGCTGCCATGTGGGTGCTAGGATTCGAACCCAGGTCTTCTGCAAGAACAACCAGTGTTCTTAACAGCTGAGCCATCTCTCCAGCCCCAATGCACTGTGTTTTTAAACCCACTGAGTTCACCTAGTGCTGCCTGTATGTGCATGGGTGTAGGACCATCAACTGGAGCTTGAGTAGCCTCTCTGGGATCACATCCTGAAGAAAACTGACTCTCCCTCCCCTAACAACCAGCATCTACCAATAGCTCCTCAGCCAGGGATGGGACTTCATGAGTCCTTCCGCCTTCCATGCTGGGATTTTGGCTGATTTGATCTTGCATAGGTCTTGACCATTTGTAGTCATAGGTACTAAAAGTTCTTGTGTACAACAGCCTTGCCATTTCTAGCAAACACTGTTTTGCTACAGAAGTTTACTACCTTTGGCTTCTACAATTTTATCGTCCCTTCTCCCAAAATGATCCTTGAGCCTTGTGCAGAGGGAGTGTTTTGAATCAAAGGCTCATGTAGCCCAGGCTGGCCAAAGCTGCTTGAACTTATCCAGCAGCCAAGGATGATCTCGAACTTCTGATCCATCTGCCTCTGCCTTCCAAATGCTGGGATTACAGATGTGTACCACCATGCCTCATTTATGTAATTTAGGGATTAACCTCAAAGTTTTCTGTGTGCTAGGTAAGCATTCTACCAACTGATCTACATCCCCTGCCCTGAAATCTACAGTAGAGTCTCCAAACCAGTAATGAGGAAGACAGCAGCAGCATTCGGTCTCCACAAGCAAGAGCCGTGTATTCCAGGCTGGGACGTGAATTACAGTAGTAAAAAAAGCAAGTTCTATATAATGGTTAGTGACTGGAAGAAAGGAGTAGGAGCTGGAAAAATAGGAAAATGAGTAGTAGGGAGATTTTCACTGCCTTCTTTTATATACCCTTTTGTCTATGATTGGTATGAATGTCTACCTAATCAGAAATTGAAATTTATTCATTAAAGCAAAAAACAAAACAAAACAAAAAACAATGAAAAAAGCAAGTTCTGTAAAATGAGACACCGCTTCACCCCCATTACTAATCATTCAGTGCAGGAATATTACCTCCCCACCCTGCCTCCATTCTGCAAGTCAGGAGTAGCTCTGCTGTCCTTCAAGCTAAAGTGATAAACAGCCATTTACCACTAATCAGAGAAGGAAAATAAGTAGTCAGAGTGAAATTCCTACACACGGAATGTGTTAAAAATTTAAAAATGCATCTAACCTAGTGCACGGTTTCCCCAGATCTCCATGTTTCTTTTTTAAAAATATTTTATTATTTTTTTAATATGTATGAGTATATTGCCTGAATTATGTAAGTGCACCTGTGTTGTGCAGTGTCTGCAGAGGTCAGAAGAGCGTGTCGGATCCCCTGGAACTGGAGTTACAGATGGTAGTTAGCTGCCATTTGGGTGCTGGGAACTGAACCTAGGTCCTCTGGAGGAACATCCAGTGCTCTTAATCACAGAGACATCTCTCTAGTCCCAGATCTCTATGTTTCAATGCTCCAGCTTTGGAGCATTGGATTTGGAATCCAAATAAATACTATTCCGTAGGTACTCTACAGATCCACATCTTTATGTGGATGTCACTGTCAGCCAGGGTCCTTCCTGCTATGCTGGCTGCATTGATGTTACATCCAGTCTAAAATTATGCCAAGAGCAAGGAATATGTCCTCCCTATGATCTAATGTTCTTGATTATTAAACATTTCACCTTAAATACTGCCTACAATTGATTGTTAAACATTCCACCTTAAAAACTCTCCATCCACTGACTATTAAACTTTCATTGTAAAAACTGTCAACCTAGCTAGGTGTGGTGGCGCACGTCTTTAGTATCAGCACTTGGGAGGCAAAGGCAGGAAGATCTCTGTGAGTTCGAGGCCAACCTGGTCTCCATCGTGTGTTCCAGGCCAGCTGGGGCTGCAGGAGACCCTGTCTCAAAAAGACCAAAAAAAAAAAAAAAAAACCCAAATTGTCTAACCATTGCTTAAACATTTCATCTTCAGTACTGTCCATTAATCTCCACTAATGTCTTGAACAAAATTCCAAGTTAGAAGAGACACTCAGAAGAGCAGTTACATATGTATATATTTTTAAATTTTAATTTTTATTAATTTTTTTGAGACAAGGCTGTCCTGGAACTTGCTATGCAGGCCACGCTGGACTGGGGCACACAGAGATTCATCTGCCTCTGGCTCCCACACGCTAGGATTGAAGTGTGTGGCACTGTACTGCCAATAGTTTTATATTTTTGAGTGCAGAGTGTAAACCAACTAATCAAGGTGGCCGTTATGTAGTAAACGAGGCTGCAAACTGTGGGGAGCCAGACCAGTCAGGGCCGAGACAAGGAGCTAGAAAAGGATCCAAGTGCAGTTACATCTTTCTCTAAGATCAGGACCCCAGGAGAGGAGTGTGGGGGTTCAAGCATAGCCCTGGAGAGGCAGCTGTGGAAGAGGGCAGTGCTCACTTTACGCATTATTTTCAGCCTAAATGCTCCTGAGGCCTTCAGGATGGCATCCACACTGGTCAAGCATGGCCACCTTCCCCCTTCTTCCTCATTCAGGCTCCAAAGATGCCATGCAATGCCTGGAATCTTAGTCCACTGAGTCCCTCTTCACTGTCCAGTAATCACTGCTGCCTCAGCCTGGAGCATGCTGGGGGCCAGTCACCTGTCTCACTCAGGCGAACTCATCTCCAGGAAGCCTTTGGTGGGCAGGGAATTCCCCCACAGAGCTCAGCTTGGGCTTTATTGTGAAACACCCTGATACATTCACAAATACTCTCTTAAATCATGGCAGCACAGTGATGGGGGTTTCTGGAACTAACGCAGAGTAAGACAGGGCCTGGCAGGCCCCCAGTCCTCCACAGCACCCATTGATTGGCTAAGATATGACCAGTCTCTAGCCAGTCACTGTTTTTAAATTGTCCTAGGATAGGTACTGATAGGATAGGTACTCACTGTCACCCTTGTTTCTCAGGCTTGATCTCAGCTCCTTCCCATGCAATCAGAGTGACCCTGACCCTCCAGCCACAGAGCTGACCCTTATGTGAGCCCCCTCTTCTCCTCTTCCCTGATTAATTCCTCATCCTTCAGATGGCTGCTTAGAGATGCAATGATCATGAGGAAGCCTCCTGGGTCCAGCAGGGACATACTCTCTGCTACAGATCAGTCCACCAAAAGACAAGTCATTGCACAAAGGACACTTTCAGTCTCACTGTGAGCTTAATAGATCCCTGTCACTGTTTATGTGCTGAGTGGCTTTCTCACAGAGGTGTGCATGAAATCAAAAGCCTTTGACAAAGGCAGAGAAGTCCCCAAATTACCAAAACATTCCCAGTATGAGGAACTGACAACTGGGAAAGCTGGAATTCGTCCAGTCAGCTATCCATCCATTGCTTGTGGATTTGGGAAAGGAGGAATCTGTTAATAAGCGACTCTACAGCTTTAGTCTTGGAGGCCAGAAGAATACAAGCACTCCAAAAGGAAGAGAAGGGGTCAGGATGAAGATTTAATGATAGAAAGACAAGGCTGAGAAGATACTTTGAAGAGAGAGAGAGAGAGATTAGGAAGAACTGCTGAGTGGAGGTTAAAAACAGCTGGTATTTATTGATTACTTGATTTATGCCTAAAGCATTCTAAGTCCTTCATATTTATTTCAGATTTGATCTTCATAATCATCCTAAGGAATAGGTCCTAATATCAAGCCTATTTTACAGATAAGAACATTGAGGCACACAGAGAGGAAGTCCTTTCCATAAGGTTAGATAACTAGAAAGTGGTGAAGGCGGGATTTAGGTCTATAGACCCTGAGGCTGAAGTCTTCCCTCTTAACCACAACACAGTTGCTCTCTCAGAGTCACACAAGGACATGTGTTTAGGTCTTTTATGTAGGTTTCTTAAATATATATTTAAATTTTATTTTCGTGTGTGTGTGTGTGTAGAAGTTCATTCTCTCCTTCTACCTAGTGAGTCCGGGGATCAAACTCAGATTGTCAGTCTTGGCAGCAAGCACCTTTACCTGATGAGCGATCTCACTGGCCCCATGATGTGGGTTTTAAAAGATGAACTGGTCACATGAGAGTTTGCAGACACAAACAGGAACATGCAAAGGATAGAAGGAGGAAGAGACAGACAGAGGAAGAAGAGGGTTTCCTGAGGGAGACTCTGTTAGAAAGCTCTGACCAGAGGAAACAGAGGTGGAAAGATGATGGCTGATAAAAAACTCAGTGGGCTTGGCAGCTGGGTTCTCGATGCCCTTTAAGAATCCGTTATCTGTAAGTGGCAGGAGAGCCCAGAGAAGGAGGGGAGGGTGTGATAGCTGACAGTGGTTTTCAGAAGTTTAGCCATGAGAACAGAAGACACGCCCACCCCATTCAGAAGGTAGAGTTAAGTCAGAATGTGGCTTGGGGCATAGAAGTTGTGTGTGGATGGGGAAGCCAGCCAGAGCTGGAAGAGGAAGATGGGAATTAACAGATAAATCAATCGGCTTTGAAGGAGGCAGGAGGCAGTATTCCCATCCCATCCCTAAGCTCAGAAGAGAGCCTCAATTTGCACTAACCCAGAAACTCTCCAGAGCACCCATTTCTTCCTAAGGACTTCATCTCTGAGCCACTTCCAGAAGGCACAGAATTACCCAAAGAATTCATTTGGGAACATCAAGACCATAGGCTGGTCAGTTAAAACCCAGCATCCCATAGCTAAGGAATTATAGAAAGCTCTGAATCAGCAAAGTTCAACTGTTATCCTTTGATGCTAAGCAAGAATCTGAAACTCCAGAGGAGAAACAGAGCTCCAAGTTTCCAACCTCAGGGGTACCAAAGCCTGGTGTCCTGGCCACCAACACAACTGGTACTCTTACATGTTCATCAGGAAGCCAGCATGCCTATCTAGCAGGACAGCAAGTGTTCCTGTTAGATCCTGTCCATCCTCGCTCAAGGTGAAACAAGGGTAAAGTTACTTCAGTGACAAGTGTGGGCTTATCGCTCTTCCTGGCACATTCTAGCAGCATGTCAGATCTTGTTCTCCATTCTCACTGCACACAAGAATGGCTCTTCAAAGGAAAACTGTTTTCAGTGGGTCTCTCAAAACTGTTTAACACAAGTTTAATGTGAAAGCTTAGCTGGAAGGTGCACGTTCTTGCTTTAGTTTTTTTTGAGACAGGGTCTCCTTGTTGCCCCAGCTGCCCTAGAACTCAATATGCAGACCAGGCTGGCCTCGATATCACAGAGATTCATCTGCCTCTGTCTTCTGAGTGCTGGGATTAAGGGTGTGAGCCACCATGCTGGGCCCCATTTTCTTGCTTTAAAACAAGAAAATAGACTGTGTGACCATGATGTCACTAAAGAAATGACCATGGCTCATGCATCAGGTGCTGGTCCACTGGATCGGGGCTGGGGGGTAGGGAGGTGGGGGGCTGGAGAGATGGCTCAGGGGTTAAGAGCACTGACTGCTCTTGCAGAAGGCCAATCAAACCCAATCAAAATTTGATTCCTAGCACCCACGTGGTGGCTACGAACCATCCTTAACTCCAGTTCCAGAGGACTCCAACACCGTCTTCAGACCTCCGCGGCATTGCACGACATGGGTGCGCTCACATACATGCAGGCGATACACTCACACACATAAAATAAAAATAATACAAAATTCTAAAAATTTATTTTATAAAAGGGAAGACAGGTATCAGAACAATTGTTACAGAGTCATAGGAAACATCATTAAACAGAGGTTTTGGAAAAAAGAGAACCACTAAAATCCCTTATGAATATAAACTACCCTGGAGAAAGACTATAAGTAAGTCAAGATCCAGACTGAGTTCCAGTTCCAGGGCCAGTGAGATGGCTCAGTGGGTAAAGGTGTCTGTCACCAAGCCTGACCACCCAAGTTCCATCCCCAGGACCTACATGGTGGAAAGAAAGAACCAAGTCCCACAAGTTGTCCTCTGACCACCCAAGCATGTCATGGCCCCCACCACACACCCCCAACAACTAAATAAGTGCTAAAAACAACATATATAGGGCTGAGCATGGTGGTATATACCTTTAATCCCAGCACTTGGGAAGCAAAGGCCTACATATCAAGTTCCAGGCCAGCTGAGGCTACAGGGAGACCTTGTCTCAAAAAACAACACAACACAAACAAACCAAAACCAAAAAAAAAATCTGCAGAGGAATCACGTCTATAAATTTGCATATATAATATATAATATATATAATATATGACTAATTTCTAGTAGTGCCCATAGTCCAAAAGGGAGGAAACAATAAACAAGATGACCATCAAATCAAATGATCAGAAAAGGGCTCTAACCACCACAATATACAGGCTAAGTTGGAAAAAAACAGAAGTAAGAGATTTCTAGCCATTACGTGCTTTTCCAACATTTCTGTGGGCACCCAACCCCAGTCCCTCCACTGGACCATTTATCTGATTGCATGACACTAGGCACTAACTGCAAAGTTCACCTTATGAAGCTAAATCAACTGCCAACTCACCAGATATCTACATACTGCAGTGATTCCAAGACTGTGATAGCAGTCAGGGAAGGAATGAGGAAGAAGCAATTTTAATTACTCTGGGCAATCAGCTAGAACTCTCTTGTTAACTTGTCAGGCCACTTCAGCTTTGTCTCCACTCTACCAGTACTAGTCTGGACCTGTTGGGACAAGAGGGCACCTTGCTGTTAAGGTCAATGTGATTTTTATCTTAATTTCAATGAATGAATCCAAATTGCATATTTTCTACTTTGGGACAGAAAGCCCATAATACTCAAAAGTGTAAAACAACATCCAGAACTCACATTTAGCTCTAATCTGTCTAAGTGTCATGGCAAGCTGAGAAACAGGTCATGGAAATGGACAGCCTCGCTGGGTTTCAGAGGCTGCAGTGGGGTAGGAACTCCATAAATCCCTTTAGATCCTACATACACTGCAGCTCCCCGCATCTAGTGAGAGGGCTGGAGAGTGACCAGTCTTATTAGAACAGGAAGAAATACCATTGCAGAAAGGCTTGCCACATTTTCTTTTTCTTTCTTTTTTTTTAGGTCTTGGTATATAGCCCATGCTAACTTAGAACTGGCTTCAAATGTGTGATCCTCCTGCCTTAGTCTCATGAGTTCTTGTCACTTAAAAAAAAAGGAGGGGAGGGAATACCATTTAGAAAAAATAAAATGCTTAACCAGGCGCAGACTGCAGGAGGGTAATGGGCAGAGAATAGCAGGGGAGCAACAGAAGCTTGTGGGAAACTTGTAGGATAAAACAAGGAGGCAGAGACTTGGGGGAAAACAGAGATTCTTGTGATAAGCCAGGGAGACACCCTGGAAGGCTGGAAAGGGTATAGTGAGGCAAGTTTTAAAGAATGAAAAGTATTGGTTCTCTCACTGGAATCTGAGCAGCCGGGGGTGAGATGGGGTGGGGAGGGGATTAACCTGGAATGCTGGGCAAGTCTGGGGTTCGAAAAGAAAAGACCTAGATTTTTCAGGAGCAGACAAACCACAAGAAGGTCACATTTGCTTGCCAGGGTGAGACAACCTAAAGGAAGAAATAAAGCCACAGGGAAAAAGTGTAACATGGAAAGTAAGCCAGGCTTTGCTGCCCCAAGTGACCTACTGTTCACACTTTATTAGTAGAGTAGTTGTGACAAGGACTGTGGCAGGCAAATTCGAAAAAGTGTTTTCCTGTCTGTCCCTTCATGTGAAACGTTCCTCATCTAGATCCTGTATCCGAAGCTGGCCCAATTCAGGCAAGAGGTACAAGCTGCTGCAGACTGGCCCCTCATGACCAGCAGAGACCCATTAAAAATTCCTTCCTTCATATTCACAAGTGATGAACAAAAGGCATGGGGACGCTAAGGTCCTCTGAAATGCAGGACATACTAGAGGAACAGATTGATGGTGCTCAGAGGCTCAGCGCTATGTCCTGGTCCCCAAAATAGATGGTTGAGGGGAATGTTCCAATACCACGTCTCCCAGAGGACCTTTGCTTCTGAGAGTTGTTGGGGGGAAACGGCCCTCACTGTGTGGCACCTTGGCCTACAATGAGCAGAGAAAAGAGATACATTTTGAAGAGTGGCACCTACAACTGATATGTCAAAACACATTTATTTGGGCACAATGTAAGAGCTATTTATGGTATTGCTCTTGTTAATCCATTTGTGGTCACATGAACCCACACATACCCACACATATGTATAGTTTCTTTGTGTATATATATGTATGTGTGTGATATGTGAGCACATGTGTCAGGGGGCATAAGTGCTTTTGTGCAATGTGTGGAAGCCAGAGGAAGATGCCAGGTGTTCTGCTTTCTCAAGCTCTGCCCTATGCCCTCCAGACAAGGTCTCTCACTGACCCTTCAGTAGGCTAGAAGTCAGCAAGCCCTAGGCATTCTCTTGCCTCTGCCTGCCACAGTACTAGGATTACAGGCTTGCTGGCCACACTCCGCTTTTTACATGGGACACTGGATTCAAATTCGGGTCCTCCTACTTGTATATCATCAGGTGCTCTTACCTGCTGAACCATCTCCCCAGCCACAAGTATAATTTCTTAACAATGGATCCACTTTAGTTCATGTACACACGTTACCATGTGTACAAGCACAGGTGGCTATTCATAACATATGCTAGCAATTTAGTGATGCAAATCATTTAAATAAGAAAATTGATTGATATGTATACATTTAAAATTCCTGGGTGTGGTGGCGAGCAGATTCTTCTACACGCAATTCTTTTAAAAAAATATATACACCTGCTGGACATGGTGGCACATGCCTTTAGTCCCAGAACTCAGGAGGCAGAGGCAGGCAGATCTCTGTGAGTTCAAGAGACCCTGTCTCAAAAATACACACACACACACACAGACAGACAGACAGACAGACACACACACACATATATATATATATATATATATATATATGCACTAACCAAAGCTTCTATTTGCTCTACAGAACTTGTCAGATATGCTCTCTAGTCTTGCTGCACTGTGGATGACACACACTTGCCCAAGACCATTCTAGGAAGACATCAAAGAAAGGTATCCTGCTAGACTATGTAAAATTGACCGGTCATCTTTGGCACATGTCACCATGACCCATACAAACATCCACACTCATAGTGCAGTATAGACATCAAAGAAGGAAGGTATCCTCCTGGACCATGTAAATTGGGCAAGTCATCTTTGGCATATGTCACCATGACCCATAAGCATCCACATGTACAGTACAGCATTACCAACCCTTCCCTGGTTACCTTTTCGGAGGGTCTCCCGCTTATCCGCCACTTCTCTGTTGATGCGATTTTGTTCTGGTTCAACTGCAGGCCCCTGGTCATCAAGTTCATCTTCAGTTTCGTCATCACTATACGGAACCACTTCATCATTGGGCTGAGAATCCTCATCAAATGTTGTTTCTGAGTCTCTTTCTGTGTTCATTCTGCTGCCAAACTGGAACTACCTGAAAAGAGGGAAATGACTGTGAAGCACAATGTGCCCAGTGCTCAGTTGTATTTTGCTGCATCCTGTTACAATGCCTCTCTAACAGAACACCATTTCATTGACATGCAAGCATTTATGAATAATTTTTCCAAAAGTTTAACTTGACATGTAAACAAGAACAAAAACATTCATTTTTGGTTAAATACTGGGAAGGATTAGGAAAGAAGAGGAGGAGGAAGAAGAGGAGGAGGAAGTAGAACAGCATCAGCAAGTGGAGGAGGTAGAGGAGGA
>NW_008357638.1:1336932-1411732 GCF_000622305.1 Nannospalax galili | reverse complement strand
GGGGCAGGGGGAGGAGGGTGCTTGCCACATGGGCAAGAAGAACTGATTTGGATCCCCAAAGTGTACATTAAAGACAATCCCCAGGACCCATGTAAAAAGTTAGGCACTGCAGCACATTTCTGTAATCATAGCACTGAGGAGGTGGAGATGGAAGAATCATTGGGGTTCACTGGCTAACCAACCTAGCTAAATCAATGAACTCCAGGTTCAAGTGAGAGATCCTGTCTCAATATATAAGGTGCAGGAGCTGGAAGATGGCTTATGATGAAAAGGCACCAAGCCTGATGATGATATGAGTTTGATCCCTGGACCCACATGATAGGAGAAAACTGACTCCCATAGCTGTCCTCTGACTTTCATACCCATGATGTGGCATGAGCACATGTGCACAGACAAGACAGACAGATGATAGATAGGTTGGTAAATAAATAAAATTAAATAAATAGGTGGAGAAGTGATTGAAGAAAATATTTGAAGTTACCTCTGGCCTCTACAATCATATGCACACGCACATTCACACCTACACACACATGTAGCCCTACTCACTCATGTGCACACATACAATACATACAAAGGAAAAATATAGCTACAAAAATCAATCTCTCTCCCTTCTTCTCTAGACGAGCATATTGATCTTTTTTATTTTTTATTTTTATTTTATATGTATAAGTGTATTGCTTACATGTATGTTAAGTGCACCTGTATCGTGCAATGCCCTTGGAGTTCAAAAGAAGGCATCCGATCCCCTGGAACTGGAATTATGGATGGCTGTTAGCTGCCATGTGGGTGCTGGGAATTGAACCTGGGTCCCCGGCAAGATCAGCCAGCGCTCTTAACTGCTGAACCATCTCTCCTGCCCCAGAGCATATTAATCTTAAAACAATATTTCAAATTGTAGGCCTCTACCCACAACTTTGAGTGTGCTGTCATGTTATAAAAATGAAATATAGTAGATGAATATAAGGTGAATGTGCTGTCTGGACACCACAGTGTACTTGCACATATGAACCCACAGCACCTGTGATAGCATGCATAAGACCTGTGCAAGCCCAAGTCAGACAAATACCCAGCATGGATGAGGGAGGTGGGCAAGAAGCCCTAGACCTAGCTTAGGATCTACTGGCAATTGACAGCTGCTGGGAGAGGGAAAGTAAATATTCTTTTAAATTTATTTTTAAAAATAATTTACTACTTTTATTTTTATTTTATGTGTATGAGTGTGTTACCTGCATGTAAGTGTACCCATGTCATACAATGTCTGCGGAGGTCAGAAGACGGCATCAGATCCCCTGGAATTAGAGCTATGGACTGTTGCTAGCCACCATGTGGGTGCTGGAAATCAAACCCAGGTCCTCTGCAAGAGCAGTCAGTGTTCTTAACCACTGAGCCATCTCTCCAGCCCCAATATTCTTTTTTTTAAAATTGTTTTTAATCACATCTTATTCCTTTATGGAGGAGGGGTGTGTATGCATGTGTGTGCCATGGCACACATATGGAGTTCAGAGGACAACTTCTGAGAGTCATTTCTCTGTTTCTGCCAAGTGGGTCTCAGGATGGAACTCAGGTTGTTCAGTCTTGGCAATAAGTGCCTTTATCTGCTGAACTATCATACTAGACCAGAGTGAGTTCTCTTTAAGGATGTGAGATTTGGTAGGTTGACCAGACTCCAAGGGATGGGCCCATACCCAAGAGCATTTGGGGAACACAAATTAGACTCAATAGGCCTTTAAAAAAAGAAAATAATAATAGGGGGCATGAAGTGGGGTGGGAAGGTAGTAGGATGGGGGTAGAGATGGGGGAAGGTTTTTGAATATGATCAGAATACACTGTATGAATTTCTCAAAAACTCAAATTTTTTTAAATAAAAAATAGGTTAAACAACATCAAAGTATCATTCATGTAGTAAGAATAAGTACTGTTTGATAAAGAGCTTCACAATACTGAGAGGCATATACTCATCTGCATTATAGTAATATGTAGTTATGGAATCTTATTTCTTACTGTGGACTGCTGGCAGAGCTGGAAAACTTTAGCCCCAAGAGATCTCTTTCCTCTGAATACTAATACTTTGAGCCTTTCATTTGTGGCACATTTTAAACACAAGCTCAGGGCCTTATGGTTTTCTAATGACTTTGAGGAAACACTCCATGGCCTTCCTACCCTCCTACGGCCACTCTCCCTAGCTAGAATATGTGTGTGTGTCCCTCTGCATGAAGTGACTCTACACCAGTAACAAGGACACCCTGGGTCATATTTATATTGGAAAAATATTTTCAGAAATTCCTCAGGTTACTTGAGGACAGTCATACAGCCTGACATTGTTTACCTGTGTCACTCTGCCATGTACTCAGCATTGTTAGCAATAGCAGTGAACACTCATTCAGTGTTAACTGTACACCAAGTCCACAACAGGAGGTTCTACAGACAGTGCTCTCTTGAAACTTCCACAGCAACCTGATGAAGGTATCATTACCTGTTCTCAATGGAGAATAAAAACCAAAACTTTGGAACATTAAAAACCTCACAGCAAAAAACAACTGCTTTCCAAGAAAGATCCTCTATACTCTACTGATGTATTCTACCTTATTATGTATTTTAATTGAGTGTAAATTGCTTACAAAGGAACTATTTACTGATTACAAGTTTTATGCCAAATCTTTGCTATTTAAAACAATTTTATACCAACAAATGGACACTTAGGAATATTTCAAGCATTTTGTGGGAATTTTTGTTTAGTGTTACTTAAAACAGTAACAACCAGAAGCAAGTCAGATACCTAAAGAGTATCAGTTGTACAAATAGATCAAGGGTCTTCATATTATGGAATGGGGCATATCAATTGAGAACACAACTGGTAGCACATTGAGTGACGTCACAAAAGTCCAATTACATTGGGGTTAAAGGTGAATTATAAATCCATATATGCAAAGTAGTATGTTATTCACACAAATTTCACCAACTGACACGCCTCATTTTAAGTCAATGATTAGGGCTGGGGATATTGGCTCAGGAGGTTAAGAGTGCTTGCTGATCTTCTAGAGGCCAGGAATTCAGTTCCTGACACCCACATTGGGTGTCTCACAACTGCCTGTAACCAGCTCCAAGGGATCTGATACTCTCTCCTGACCTCCTGGGCACCATACACATCTCCCTACACACACACACACACGCACACACACACGCACGCATGCACGCACGCAGAAATAAGAACAAATCTTTAAGTGAATAATGCATACCAAGTATTCAACTTTATGGATCACCTGCAGCTGTACTCAATAAACATCAGACAGCATCATTGTTAGCACTTGTTTTTATAATTAGATAAGTGCTATTACAACAGCTAACAGAAAGAGAAATTTGGACTTTAATCCTTTCCATCTCCAAAATTATTTCTAAAACATATTCTCTCATTGGTAAGTGAAACATGGAATCTCCTTAGGGTAGTTAAGCACAGGCATGAGACCTTCTACACCTTGGCACGCTTCCTTTAGCATGCTTTGTTCCTCTCTTAGCACAAATGTCAATAGCTAGTAGACAGGTCCACTTGGTTTGACTTGGTTTTTTTTTTTTTTTTTTTTTTTGAGACCGGGTCTCCCTGTAGCCCCAGCTTGCCTGGAACTCACTATGTAGACCAGGATGGCCTTGAACTCACAGAGCTCCGCCTGCCTCTGCCTCGAAAGTGCTGGGATTAAAGGCATGTGCCACCATACCTGCCTGGCTTAGTGTTGATTTTTATTGTGGAGTTTATGTTTCTTTTTTTCAGATATCTTTGGATTTATCAATTGCTATTATTTGGGATTTTCCTTGTGTTGAAATCAACCTTATTTGTGGCTTTATAATATAAAGGCATCTATGCTTTAGTTAGTATATAAATGTAAGTGCCTCCCTTTGAAAAAGGTCCCAAACTCTAGAATTGTCCTGGGTAAGCTACACACACCTCTATTTGTTATTAATAAACCTATTTAAGATGATTGATTACACACAGCTGCAGAAAAACAGACCAAGGCAATGGTTGAAATGGAAAAAAATTGTTACATATATTTAACTACATAAAAATGTTTCTGTATGGTGTCTTTATACTTTTTAGTATTTTATACACTACCCCAATGGAGAGCTTGGAT
The DNA here is from genome assembly GCF_000622305.1 of Nannospalax galili. Classification (NCBI taxonomy): domain Eukaryota; kingdom Metazoa; phylum Chordata; class Mammalia; order Rodentia; family Spalacidae; genus Nannospalax; species Nannospalax galili. Next base: position 1,407,611 of record NW_008357638.1, on the reverse strand, counting down.
CCTGACTGACATTCACCCGCTGAACTTAGCTTCCTCATGGGTAACATAGTATAATAATATCTATTTAGCTCACCGGGTTGCTTAGTTCCTTAACCAAACACTCCTTTCCTGCTCAGAGCCATTGGTCAAGTTCTTCCTGCTGCTGAAATGCCTTTCCCCCAGTTCTATGTATGACCATTTCTCATTCTTTAGGCCTCAACTCTAAAATCCCCATCCACTGATGACTTAGAATAGGCAGTCATCTGGCCACTGCCTCTGCTACCACTGGCCTATAACCACTACCATTTGTTCCTTCCTAGAGTTACCACAAATTGTAAATATACATGAGTTTTACTTATTTCCTGTTTCCCCATGAGACTGCAATCTCTACAGAAACACAGCTGAGTCTGTGGATACCCAGCACCACACAGTTGGCATTCAAAGACCTGGAGGCAAAGAGCAAGCAAACCCCCCAGCAAAGACCTCAAAGCCTTCGAGAGTTGCCTGCTACCAAAGTCCTTTTCCTCTCCACCCAGCTCAGTCACTCTCTTAGCAGACTCCAGCAGTACTGGATGAAGGCTCAAAGGCCAAAGCTCAGTAAAGAGGGAAAAAAGGAACCACCAACTTCAGAAGTCTTACGTGATGAAGCTGTTTCAAGACCACCAAAAATGTAGCACTTAAGACTTTAGCACACATACAAAATCAAGGACCTCTGGTGAGCTGCTTAAGGCTGTGAAGGTGAGGGCCTTACCTTTCTTATTCATCACAATAGCCTAGAACCAAGTGCTCTGTCTACAACAGAAGAGGCAGCTTTGGCTCTGTCCTCACAGGGATAGTAGTCTAGACAGCAGTTGGCAAATTATAGCCCAGGGGCTACAGCTGGCCCATTGCCTTTTTTCTTAAAGTCCTATTGGAACACATTTTTGTTCATTCATCTGTATATTAGGGTCTATGGCCAGGTTAGCACTACAGGGGCAGAACAGACTATAGAACGCACTATGGAGACTATGCAGGCTCAAAGCCTTAAGTTACTTACTCTCTGGACCTTTATAAAAAAAAGCCCAATGACCCCCAAGACTGTAATGAAAGCAAATAAGAGTAATAAAAGAGCTGGTCAACACTGAATGTCCATAGCCAGACAAAATTTGTACTAATCTAGGTATATTGCACACACATTGGGAATGTGAAATAAACTACCTGGCTAAGTGGTGGGGAAATGTAGCTAAGTAACAGAGTTGTCTTATCAATGAGGAGGATATTACCTCCCTTAATTGTTTTATAAATGTGTAACCAGAAAAGATGCATGTCAGACAGCCAGTAGGATGACATCCCATTGCTCCCCTTGGGATGAGGGTACTGTAGCTGTGAACCTCAGTACATCATGCCCAATTCAAGATAGTATTTTCTTAAACAATTTATCTATCTATCTATCTATCTATCTATCTATCTATCTATCTATCTTCTATTATCTATCAATCATCTATTTATCTATCATCTATCTATGTATCAATCATCTATCTATCTATCTATCTATCTATCTATCTATCTATCATCTATCTATCTGTCTATTTGTGTGTGTGCATGGGTATAGATGCCACAGTGCATGTGTGGAGGCCAAAGGACATTGCAAGAGTTAGCTCTCTCCTTCCATCATGTGGGTCCTGGGGATTGAACTCAGGTTGTCAGGCTTGGTGGCAAGTGCTGCGCCATCTTGTAAGCCTCCAAGACAGCATTTACAAATTTTTGTTATTCATTCATTCATTTATTTTATGTGTATTAGTGTTTTGCCTTCGTATATGTAAATGCATCATATGTTCTTACATAGAAATGCTCACAGAGGTGTGAAGAGGGCATCAGATCCCCTGGAACTGAAGTTAAGAATGGTTGTTAGTTGCCATGTTGGTGCTGGGAACTGAACCCAGATCATCTGCAAGAGCAGCCAGTGCTCTTAACCACTGAGCCATCTCTCCAGTCCCCCAAGATAGTATTTTATTCTTCACCTGTGTACTTAAAATTGTGCACTAAAAGGAAAAGCAGATCTAGGCACTGTGGCACATAGCTGTAATCTTAGCACTTTAGAGACAGAGGCAGAAGGCTCAAGAGTTCAAGGCTAAAGAGATGGGGAAATGGCTTAGTTGATAAAGTGCTTGCTAAGCAAGCATGAGGATCTGAGTTCAGATCCCTAGCACCCACATAAAAAGCTGGGTGTGGCACAGCAGTGTGCCCACATAGTCTCAGTGCTGGGGAGGCAGAGACAGGAAGATCTCTGGGGCTTATTGATCGGCAAGTCAAGCCCAATTGGTGAGCCTCAGGTTCAGTAAGAGATCCTGTCCTCAAAAGCAAGGTAGAGAGAAAACGAAGTCAGAGAGAAAGAAACACAGAGAGATACAGAGAGAGACACTGAGCTCAAGGCCAGTGTCAGCCACTACATAGTGTTTGAGGCCAATGTGGGCTGCATGAAACAAACATAAAAAGGCTGAAGATGTAGCTCAGTTGGTAGAGTTCTTGCCTAGCACGCAAGAAGCCCTGAATGTTGACCCCCAGCATCATGTCAATGAGTGTGGTGGCACAGCTGGAATGGCAGAACTCAGGAGGAAAATCCAGAGGTCAAGGCTAGCTTCGGCTGCTTAAGCAGCTGAGACCAGCCTGTGCTACATGACACCCTGTCTCAAACACACATACACATACATACATATCATATACATAGGAAAGAAGGAAGAAAGAAAGGAAGAAAACAAAAGAAATAGCAAATAGACAAAGGATTTATAGGCATTAAAAAATATTCATCCATGAGCTGTAGCATTCAAGGGTTTTTCCAGTCACCTATCTTTAGAAACCACTCTTAACCAGCTTAGTTACAAGTAGCCACTAAACTGTTTGGCTTTTTGTAAAGACTTCACCCATATCACTACATAACTATATCACTGCTAGAAATGTGTACTGTGTTCTTAAAAAATGAAGATCATTTGATTTCAGTATTATAATAAATGCCATGTTTATCAAATAAATGTAACTGTACATTGACAAAAATAATCTTCCTGTCTAATAACACAAATGGACTTAATTCAGATCAAATCCTGCTCCTTCCTCCTCCCACGTCCCAGTTCAAGGGATTGATCCTTATTCCAGATATCAGCACAATGTAGATCATGGAAAAGTCACCATCCCAAAGGGCTAGATGGTTAAAACAGTGGCTGAGCATTCAAATCCTGATGCACCAGTCACCACAGAATGAAAGATACCCAGCAAGGATGAAGGTGGGTATGAGGCAGGTCCACTTTCAAAAGACAGATCTCAGTCTAAGATGTCCTGGATAACCAGTAGGTTATCAGGGGAAAGTGGGTGTCAGGATGGAGAAAGAGGCTGTGGTCATATAGTGACAGCATTCCTAGGTCAGGTACTGATGATGGTTTTATGTCACAACATCTCACTGCCAGAATAGGGGCTGCATCTGGTACTGCCTGTAATCCCAGCACTTGGAAGGCTGAGGCAGAAGGGTCACAGGCTTGAGGACAGCCTTGGCTAGATAGAGAAGCCCTAAAAAAAAAAAGGAAGGGAGGGAGGGAAGAAGGCAAGGTAAAAGGGAAGGAGGGAGAGGAGGGAGACAGGGAGGAAGAGGATTATAGGCCTAGATGCAAACCTTGGCTCTACTATTCACTAGTTTGTAACTTTAGTGTATTACTTAACATTTTAAAAGCTTATGTTTCCTATAGGTTAAAAAGCAGAGGGGAGATAGTTAACTTTCAGATATCGTTTTTTGTTTTTTTTTTTTCCATTGGACTTTTTGAGACAGGGTCTCCCTGTAGCTCCAGCTGGCCTGGAACTCACAATGCAGACCAGGCTGGCCTTGAACTCACGGAGATCCACCTGCCTCTGCCTCCTGAGTCCTGGGATTAAAGGCATGCACCTTCTCACCTGGCACCTTTCAGATATAGTAACAATTAATTTAGATAACTAATGCTTGAGAAAGCCCTTGGGATGCCTAATAGACAGTGTGAAAGCTAGTTCCATTTCCAGCTTTTCCTTGTTCTTGAAAGATATAAAAAAAAAACTTTCAAGACAAAGAATCAAAGGCAAAGTCTATTAGAGTTATGGAATTCCTCCAACCCCTGCCCCTCCCCCAGAGGAGGGTTTTGCTGGGTATGATGGTTAGGACCTGCCTGGTTTCTAATAGCCAGGTTCTATGATTTGGATATGGTTTTGTTCTACCAAGGGTCAATGTGTAGGAGGTTGGTGCCATTAAGAGGTTAGGCCTAGTAGGTTGGGTCCTCAAAAGAGACTGAGATAAACTCTTGAGAGGACTGTAAGGAAAGCCTTAGCCTGAACCACCCAGCCTCTCTCTGGCCTTCTGTTTGAGATGTGGTCATTCGCTACTACATGGGTCCCAGACACTACAATCCACCAAGAATGGATGTGGCCAGAGCCTGTGCATTGCCATGTAGACTGTCAGCCTACTTAAAACTGTGTACTACAAAAAAACCTCTTTACCTTATAAGGTAGCTCATCTGAAAGCACTTCATCACAGTAATGGAGAGTTGACTGATACAGTGGACTTCTCTAGAACTCTGATTTAATGCTCAGGACTTTATATGGGTAGCTCTGCCTCTCTTGCCCTACTTAAAGGAGCAGTACTCCAGGATGAACCTGCCTCTATCAGGACCAAACTTTCTCTTCTGTCCAGGAATGTCTCCTGCCAGGAAGTTCTCTTGTTACTGGACTCTAGACTTTTCTGCAGATCTGCCTAAAAAGAGCAGTGGGTAGGGAATAGGAGGCAGTGAGAATCATCATTGGTACCAAAATTTGGCATTCAACTTCCCATGTCTCTGAAGTATCCAGCCCTCAAAGTCATAAAGTTCAGAAGACAGAAGGATACATGGCAGGATTTCCAGACTTGCTCTTCTAACATCCAGCATTTGAGAGCTTGACTCCTCAAAACCTATGACGTGAATGAAGAAAATCTCCTATGCCCACTGCAGGGGAGGCGGGGATGAACGAGAGAGGAACTCAAAACTGTACAAGAGAGAATTGCTGCTCTGTCTTCACAACAAAATCACTCCAAAGTCAAAATAATAAAAACAGATGCTTTTGCTGCTACCACAGGTTTCTAGATTTAAATGAAGGGAAAATAGGAACAAAACAAAATTACATTTTCAAATACCAGGGCAAGATGATCTGTATGCATTCATAACAGTGATGGGAACTCAGAGATGGAGGAAGTCCATGGCTCCAGTCAACGCTATCTTTGTTGTATAACTTGATTTGTGTCCAAGGAGACCCAAGCTTAGACAAGGAGATTCAGAATATTCATTTTTGTTCACTCTTTGTCTTTTTCACAGCCCTCAACAAGAAAGGATATCTTTCTCCCTCTTCTTTTTTAAACAAGGGGAAGATTTGAAACAGTCTCACACACAGCCCTGGGTGGCTCAGGTTGACCTTAAACTTACTCTGTTCTCCTCCCTCAGCCTCTCAACTGTTGATATCATAGAAATGAACCACTATGCCAAGCTAAGAAAGGAATTTCTGAAATATAGTTTTCTTCATTTCACTTGCTTATGATTATTAAAGGTAATGCTGGCAAATGTTTAACATAGCACATGTCCTGACATATAAATGTATAATTATATTTCTATTTCCCAACATAGCATATATCATGACATATAAATGTATATATTATATTTCTATGTCCTGTGCCTTGTGTTCTTTGTTATATGTTCTATACCAAATAGAAAAAACAATTTACCTCTAACATAGAGCCTAAGATGGTCTCCAATGACCCCACCTCCTGGTGCCCACACCTGTAATAATCCCTTCCCCTAAGACTATAAGGTGAACTTGGTGCCTTGCCTCCAAGCAACAGAACAGGGCACAGGTGATGGGAAGACATGTCTATGATTGGGTTACAAACAACAGTGACTTCCTTCATGCCATGAAACATTCTCCCCTTCCTGACTTTGAAGAAGCAGTACCAATCAACACATGAAGTGGTATTAGCAACAGCCAGAAAGCACTGGGACCCCACCAAAGAAATAAAGTTAGCCAACAACCATGTAAAAGTGAAAGCACGTCCTTCCATAGTCCTGTATCTAGGTGAGACCCTGGGCCAAGCTGGCATCTTCATTGCAGCCTTTTAAGAAATCTTGAAGCAGAAAATTCAGCTAAGCTGTGCCAGGCACCTGTCCATAAGTTTGGAGATAGTATATCTGTATTAGCTTAAGCTGCTATGCTTTGGAGTAAAGAGGTATGCAGCAACAGAATACATACACCAATAATCTCAGTAGTCATAACTTTACAACACATTGCCTAATTGTTCACTATTATTTCCAAGTTACTCCCAAGAAGAGTTCTGCCTTAGTTTCATTTCTGTGGCTACGATAAAACTCTTTGACCAAAAGCAACTTTAGAGGAGGTAGAGGTTTATTAGTCTTACCATTCCAGTCCATTATCATGGGGAAGTCAAGGCAGGAACTTAAAGCATCACATCCACAGCCAAGAGCAGAGAAAGAATAAACACATGGATTCTTGCTTGCTTTCACTTAGTTTTCTCCTGTCTTTGACAGTTCAGGACCTCTTGCCCAGGGAAAGGAGCTGCCCACAATCACAGTCCCCCACAGACATGCCCACAGGCCAGCCTGATCAAGACAATTTCTCAATTGAGGATCTCTTCTGAGGTGATTCTAAATTGCAGCAAGTTGACATTTAAAACTAATCATCACAAGTCCTCATCTAAAAAGAAATGGAAATCTCTTTTTATCCTGGTTAGTCCAGACACACACTGCACCCAATATTCTTGAAAGGAAATTCTGAAAAGCCTGATGACAGTTGTAATTAGACAAGAAAGTTCATGAAGCAATAGTAATGAAGTATATCAAAGAGGAGATTAAATTTGAACTTTACACTGATGGGGAGACAATATGTCTGCAGTTCCTAACACACACATTTAACTTCTTCCCAATAGAAAACAAAGTAGCCATCAGCACCACCACCATGGGGGACAGTTCAGCAGCCATCCTCACTCTCAAGAGAAAAGGCCCCTGGGCCTCGGCTTCATCCCATTTCTCAGAAGCCTACCCCAGAGCCATCCATCTTTTCCTTTCAGCCTGTGTAGCAACCACGGGAAAAGCTACACTTCTGCCTTTCAGAGAAAACAGATTGTCTTCATCCACTGAAAGGGATTTCTTGGTCCAGCTCTGTCATGGACTACCCTCCACATGCTTGTACTGAGGACTCCCTCTTGGTAACATAGGACAGGCAGCCCTTCCTTAGAGTTCACAAAGTGTCATCCTGCATACACCACCTCATATAGTTGTGGTGGGAAATATTCTGAGCCATATTGCTAGGTTTACCCATGAGATAACTGAGGTGCCAAGGAACTTGCCAAGGACAGCTTATCTCCCAGAGGACTTCAGTTCTCTCCTCATATATTTGAGCTTTGGGCTACATGTGATAGAGTGAGCGAGGCAGGCATGGTTTCAGGCTACAATTCAAGTTCTGTCTAGGAAGCACTGGAGTTTGCTCTACCACGAAACCATTCCAAATATCAGCTGTTTTTCTTCCTCCACACAACTGTTGTTAGTCAGCTTTCCATGACTGTGACAAAAAAGCCTGAGGTAATCAACTTAGAATAAAGGTTTATTTTGGTTCAGTTTTGGAGGTTTCAGTCCACAGTGGTTGGCTTGTTTCTTTTGGCAGCAGAAACAGTACATCATGGTGGGGGCATGTCGGAAGTTCAGTGACTTCAAGGCAGCTAGGAAGAGAGACAGACAGGAAGAGAGTGGGGTCCCCCATATCACTTTAAGTATATGCTCACAGTGAACTAACTTCTTTCTACCTGCCTCCACCTCCTAAAGGTTCAGTCACCTCCTAATACCGCCATAGGCTGTGGACCAAACCTTTGACACATGGGCCTTTGGGAGATATTTAAGAGCCAAACTACAGACCTACATAGAACACCATGGCACACAAGAAGGGCTAGGCAAAGGAAATGAAGGACTTAATTAAACTGCATTGAACTTTCCACGGTACAAGTATGCCTGTCCTACACCAAAGAGCTCTACAAGTTCTAATGCTTTCCAATGTAGACCATGTAAGTCAATTATTATTTCCTCAGTGTTTTGGGGCTGGATTATGTGGGAGTTACAGAGATGATGAGGAACCCAGGGCTGGGGTGAGATAGGTTTTAGGAATGAGGAAGAACTAAAACAGAAAGGCAGAGGCAGAAATTGTAGAAAGACCAGCAGCACTCAGGGCTGTAAGAGCAGAGCAGGGCAGGGGGAGAGTGAGAGGCTGGCTACATTCACCTCTTCAAGCCCATGTGGCCTCAACAAGGCTTCACTTCAGGCACCAAGAGCAATACCAATGTTGTCTGCCAAGAGGAGGAATGTGATCCGCTCGGCACCCATCTGCTACAGGGTAGGAGGCTGGCACCCAGGCAGGGAGTGTGTTCAGAGTCACCGCACACTGAGCAGTTCCTGGTCCCAGAGATTTTCATCTACAAAACCTTCTTACTGCTAATAATTATTACTAACTACCTCTGCAGCAGCAATCAGCAACAATGTTCCGTGTGGGAAACAAGCTCCACAGCAAGAAAGAACAAGGCCAGAATTAGGGTGGTGGCAGCTAGAAAAAAATGTGTTTCAAATCAAGACAGGGTGGGGCCTCCATTCCCTTGTCTGGAAAACTAAGAGAGAGAAAAAAGGATACAAAAGATTAGACCAGCTTTCCAGAAGACAACAATGCCAGATTTCCCCAAATGTTTATTTTGGAGTCTTAGCCTGAATCCACAGTGTACTTTTCTAATAAATGATAAAAGTCACCAGGAGGATGGCATTGCTTCGTCCTTACTGGCTAGGGACAATAGTTCCATCTTTCAGTGCGTTACTACTGCTGCTGTAATTAGGTTTTAAAACTGTATTCGTGTTTCAATAAGAGAAAATCAAAAGGGGGCTGTAATTGGCAGTTACAGGGAAGAAAAACTTCCAAGGGAAAGTGCAACTGTGGAAGTTTGCTAAACTATAGTGTTGGAAGAGACATCAAGCTACTGGTGTAACAGAAAGACATGATAATTGGCATGGATTTCCAGAACGCAAACTGTAAAACTTTCCATCTGCAGGGAGCGAGAGTTTCTGTTCCTTACTCGCTTGAACAGGAACAACTTATTTCAATAGAAAGGCACGTGTGATATGTAATAAGAAGAGTAACCAGGCATGAAAAAGATGGCTCTGACTGGGAATCACAAGAAGGCAAGTGATGGACACAGAAGACATCTTGTGTTGATCTACAGTATTTAACAATGCTGACTAGTGTTCACTCAGATAAAGATGAACTCATTTGGGGCTAGAGAGATGGTTCAGCAGTTAAAAGCACTGGCTGCTCTTGCCAAGGACCTGGGTTCGGTTCCCAGCACCCACGTGGTAGCTAACAACCATCCATAACTCCAGTTTCAGGGGATCTGATGCCTTCTTCTGACCTCCACAGGCATTGTAGGACACAGTGCACTTACATACATGCAGGCAAAACACTCAAACACATAAAATAAAAATAATAAAAGTTTTTAAAAAGATGAACTCATTCGTATGCTCTTTCTTTCTCTCTTTATCTCTGTATGTGTGTGTGTATGTGTGTATGAGTATATGAGTCCCTCTCTCTGTCATACACACACATATACTCTGCTGTTTGCATTGAAATCTGTGTATCCCTTATATGAAACAATACAACACTCCTTTACCAAGAACACTAAAGATATATTGGGACCTAGAATCTCATTCAGTGACTTTTCTAATATTTCAACAAAAAGCCTTCACTCAAAAAATATTTGATTAAAAAGCAAGAATAGAAATCACTTCAAGTCCAATAGGATAATGGTTTTATGCATGTTGTTGCTCTGCATTTCTATAAGCAATTTTCTTTTTTAAGATTCATTTTATTTTCGATTGTGTGTTTGTGTGTATGCACACATGACTGCAAGTGCCTTTGGAGGTCAGAGGCATTGGATCCCCTGGAACTGGAGTTACAGATGGTTGTAAGCCACCCACTAAGGGTGCTAGGAACCAAACTTGGGTGCCCTGCAAGAGCAATAAGTATTCTTAATTGCTGAGCCATCTCTCTAGCCCCCAGCAGTTTTCTTCGTCATAGGCATCTATTTATTATGCATGAGTTCATTATGAGATTTTCATTCCTGTTTATGACGTATCTTGATGATACTGACCTTTCATCACCCTCTCCTCACTCTCTCCCACTCCTACTGATCCATTTCCTCTTCCCAACCAGTTCCCCTTTTACTTTCATATCTGTTTTTTGTTGTGACCCACTGAGTTTAATTAGGGTTGCTTACATAAGCATGGGTGATGAATAATTAACAGAATTGGCAATGTATCAATGGATACACTACTGAAGAATGTCTCCCCATCTCCCAGCAACCATTAATTGCCAACAACTTCTCAGGGAGGGGTATGGTTTTAAACATTTTTATTATTTCAATATGGCTACCTGAAATGATAAAAGTAGAAACACAGGAAATGCTTTCCGAAACTCAATGGGGGAAAATGCAATACTCATATGACTGCAGCTTTTAAAATAATACATGTAGGGCTGGAGAAACTAGCTGACTCCTCCAGTGTCACATAGTGAGGTTTCAACCAGGTTTGTCCCCAAATCCCTTATGATCTCTCACAGTGCTGTTCGCAATATAGACGAACAATTCTATTGGGCTATTGGGATTATGCACTATTTAATGACCACTAAAGCAAAAACATTGCCATAGAAGTCTCTGAGCTCAGAATATGGCTGGTTTGCTGGTCAGGGAGGGAGAAATGAACTGTGACTTTTGTGCTTTGTGTTGGACCATCCTGGTGCATTAATGAGTATAAGAGTCTCTCTCTAAGGGTCAAAGCTACGAGAAACTCAAACTGTATCCATGTCTTCCTCCCCAAGCAATTGATGGTCCACAGGTCAGTGAAGGTCCCAAACCTCCACTCGATGTCTTCACTGTGTTCATGAAGGATAACTGGCCTTGAGTGCCTAACACAGGTCCTGTGACTAAGATGACTAAGGAGCTTGGGGAGATTGAGGCAGGTAGATCCCTGGGACTGACAGCCAGCCTGTCCTACCTGATCAGTTCCAAACCAGTAAGAGACTCTGTCTCAAAAATAAAAATTGAGGGGTCTAAGGGTAATTGTACTTGCCTCCAGGACAGGTGGTAAGTTTGATCCCTGGGACCCACATGATAGAAGGAAAGAATCAAGTACTGTAAGTTGTCCTCAGACCTCCACAGTGTACCATGACACTCACATGCCTTCCCCACACATGCATAAGTAAATGTAATAGTGTTATTTTTAAATATGGATAGTGCCTGGGTAATAGCAGCTGAAGCTGTCCACACTCACACGTACATCTGACATACAAATATGCACATGCAAACATACATACACAAAGTTAGCAATGTCCCTTAGTGATCCCACTCAACTTTCTTTAGTGATCCACACTGCCATGGCTTCAACGGAAAATACAGCCATAAACATAGGCCAGAATTTAAATGGCCACTAAAAAGCACAGCAAGCTTGATTGGGCACCTACTTGAGGCTTTATCCAAAAGTTAGCACCTTCATAAACTCCAGAGTCCAGAAGTCTAAGGGATGAGGGCCACATCTGATAGGGAGCAGTCTTCTCTGCTGTATTTAACTCAGGTTACAAGCACATCCACGACAGCAGAGTTCACACCTGAAGTTTTGGACCTGATCACACTACAAACACAAGGTTGATACTTCCCATGTCCCTTAGAATACTTGCATTTGGCTTGGAAGAGCTGCAGAGTTTTCCCCCAGTTCTATCTGGGCTTTCAGATTTTAAACAATTAACAGAGTGTGTCTAAGTCTCTCCTGTATATCTGATAGACTGAAGGACTCCTGGTAATGCTTCTAAGCAAGATCTTCTAAAGCTCTCAGGGTTTTCCTGGGATGGAGGTAGTGGGTATTTTCAGAGGGCTGATGACATATTCTATGCATTAGGCTCTGTACTGTTTGATATGCATTGTTTTATTTTAGAAAGGGTCAAATTAGTGCCCCCATTTTGCAAATGAAGAACCTAACATTACAAGAGGTGCAGGGCTTTACCCAAGGACATAGCATGGTATAAAGTTTCTTTCAGAAGTTTATGGTTTTAACCACTATACTCACTGCCCTAATTGTCTTAATACTACTGTGGTGTAAACTGAAGAAAATATAATTAATCCAATTTATAGCTGGGAAGACAAATGACTCAGAGATACAAAGCTGAATCTATGTTGGGGCTAGAAAAGATATCCAGCAATCCTGATACCCTCTCATTCTCCACTCAAGGGTCTACCTGTGTGGAAACTGACGGAGAGGAATATCAAGGGGATGTCACAGCCTTGCATACACATGTGCATGCCCTCCTGGAGAATTCCCTCTATTGTGTGCTAGAATCCAGGCATAAATTGTCTCTGCCCACTGTAATAGTGGAGGAGCAATCCATACAGCTGACTGTTCTTGCTCCAGTTTCCTGTGACCTCCTGTTAGTTTCTCTAGCCTGCCCCATTACTGACTGGCCTGGTGGTGTCCCACAGTGGCCTCTGGTAGTGCTTCTCTGCAGAGCCCCAGCAGGTCAGTGCCATCTTTCCTAAATCCAACTTTGGAGTGCCACACAGTTGCCATCTGAAGACTAAATCAGCAAGGCCAGGGGTAATGCCATGCCTGTAATCCCAGTGCTTGTGAGGTAAAGGCAGGAGGATCACCTGCCTGTATTGAGACCAGACAGGGCTACAGAGTAAAACATACACTGACCACTGTCATAGCCCCACCTCAACCCCAAGAACAGAAAGTGAGAGATCATGTAACTAATCCAAGCTCTCACAGTTAGTCAGGGGCAGGCTACCACCATGGGGTTGGAACTCACAAAAAGCAGAGTGTGGGGCGGGACACTGGCTAAGGACTAGGAAAGTCCAGCAGCTCCCAGGCAGTAAACAAGTACTTCCTCTATAGGATTCAAAACAATGGCAAAAGGAGGAAGGTTACTTGATTTTATTATTATTTTTTTGATGTTGATCAATTGGCTGACTATATAGACAAGATACTGATTGATTACATGTTGAAGAAAACATACAATACAAAATATAGAAAAAGTTGATTCCATCCCCTCCCACATTCCCCCACCCTTATCCACCCAACTCTGAATACTCATCACTGTGATTTGGTCACTGATTTTATTATTTTATTATCATACAAATGGACATCATTGATAAAAGATTATCCCCTGAGGTCATTTTGCTACAGTTAACACTTAGGTTCAACAATGTGTACACTTCTTTAAATAAGCATTTTGTTAAAATGACTTACCTTTTAAATATATTCTGTTATTTTTATTTTATGTGTATTGAGTGTATTGCCTGCATGTGTGTAAGTGCACCCATGTCATGCAATGCCATGGAGGTCGGAAGATGGCACTAGATCCCCTGGCACTGGAGTTACCAAGAGTTGTTAGCTGCCATGTGGGTGCTGGGAACCCAACCCTGGTCCTCTGCAAGAACAGTCAGTGCTCTTAACTACTGAGTCATCTCTCCAGCCCCAACTTACCTTTTTTAAAAAGATTATTTTATTTTTAATCGTGTGTGTGTGTGTGTGTGTGTAAGGGGTATATGTACATGAGTACAGAGAACTGAACTGAGCTCCTTTATAAGAGTAGTGCGTGCTCTTAGCCCTTAGCCATCGCTCTAGCCATTAAATGACTAATCTTTTAATATGCTCTAAGGTCTATGATATCAAATTCCATGAAGTCCTGGTTACCAATTGCCCATCAGTGGCTCAGCTCCTCCTGGTGCTGCAGGGATATGTTGCTTTGAGCTATGGACGCTCTTGCTGCAATGTCTCTGGTCCCCTGCTAATATGCCTTGTGTTTATAGAGTAGATGTGAAATCATAACAATAAACAAAAGAGGAATGCTTATTTTAATTCCATTATCCTCTGACCACTTGGTATTTATATTGTATATAAAATCTTAAATATTTTTTGAGGTTTTTTTCTTTTTCTTGGCAGTATTGGAGATTGAATCTATGGCCTCATGAATGCAAGGCAAGTGTTCTTTCTACCTCTGATCTAAACACCCTCTGTATTCAAAATCCTAAACAGTGAAACATACAGAGAAAGCCTATCTGTCTCCAAAACTTTAAAATGAATTCAAGGTCAATATAAGAAATAGCACTGTCTGGATTTCTTTTCTAACCATTATTATTATTATTATTGATTTCATTTCATGATTGAGAATGGAAATTAATTTTACTTTATGGAGGAAGAGATTATAAAAGTAATCCTCAAAGAGTGTCAGATACTCGGTCCACCACTGCTCCCTGGCTGCCAATTCCCAAACTAGCTGTTAGCCAGGGGCTGAACTATGTCCTCCCCAAATTCATAAAATCATGCCCTTACAACCCATAATGTGACCTTATGTAGAAATAGGGCCACACATAGTAGTATACACCTGCAATCCCAGCCCTCAGGATGTAGAGGCATAAGAATCAAGATCACAGCAAATTCAAGACCAGCTACATGAAGTTCTCACACAAAAACTTTAAAAAAGAGAGAGAAAGAAAAAGAAATAGGGTTATTACAGATGCAATTAGGTAAGATGAGGCTATTGTGGTAAGATCTAATCCAGCATGGCTGGTGTCTCGGGGACACAAAGCTAAACACAAAGGATAACACATGAGAAGGCTGGATGGTGTTGCCACAAGCCAAGGAATTACCAGCGCTGCACCACCCGATGACACCTTGACCTTGGCCTTCCAACCTGGAGCACTGAACTCAGTTGCCTGCCTTCATTAGAATGGTCCTTGAAAATTAACACATAGCTTTAATGTGTAGCTTTAAATTTTGAGGGGCCTGAGGGAGGGAAAGTCACTCTTCTTTGGGGGGTGTGGCCACTGACAGATTGTCCTTACCCCAGTGGATGGCCCCACACCCATATGTATATGGGCAGCACTAATTGGATTCAGTAGGTTATTAATCCAGGGGCCTTTGAATGACTTAATTGCTATTAATAGAGAATGATAAACTGCAAATTTCTTACTTTCCATCCATGGACTGAGGGAATCCATCTTTGCCTGTGCCTGTGAGCACACCCAGGAGGAAAAGCTGCTAGTTACTTTTGTAACAAATTGTAGAATTAAGATCTAAATGACTGTGTGTTCCTTTCTTTAAAACATGCTTTTCCCTTTGTAAGAGTTACTTGCAGGAAATAATGAAAAAATAATATTTAATACAAATAGCTGGCTGATCAAATACAGATGACTAATGCAGGCCTTCCTTGCACAAACATGTACATGATTTGCATTTTCAGAAAAAAATATGCACCCATAAACCTTCCAACATCTATTAAAACAGCTTCCAAATATTTGGGGCTTTAAAGATGAGCCAGTTAAATCAATTTTTTGATTCCACTCCTTTAAAAAAAAAAAAAGAGCCGCAGGAAAAATGCCAATTTATTCCAGAAACTTTAGTCTACTGTGATATTTCCTGCTCTCAATCAATATTTGTTTCTCTTTTTAAATTTCTGTGTACTTTGTGGGGAGCAGTTACATATGGTGAGGACAGTCTAGATTTGATTCGGCACCGTCCTATCCCTTACTCAAAGGCATGGATAGTACACGGAGAATATATATATTTTTTAAACTCTGAAGCAAAATGTGAAACAATCAAAATGTTTGAATTTTTTTGTTTTGTTCTTTCCCCACATTTCCTCTTCTCCACAGACTCGGGCTTCAGCTGGGTGAGAAGTGAAAATGACTTTCTTGAATATAATTGAACTAAAACAATAAAGAAAAGACATGTCTTTATTGTTATCCTCACATGATTCATAATTTTCATTGTACTATTACTAATACTATTATAAGCCTTGATAATATCTAATGTGTAACTAACCTAATCTGTTTCACCCCCCCTCAAATGAATCTGATTCAGGTGAAGTTATGATGGAATTCTGAATTGAGTCAGGAAACTCAGCCCTCTGTTTAGGAGGCAGAACTCAATACCACTGGCCCCTGTAGGTCTCAGAGAAAGCAGGATTGTCTAACACTGTGCTCTCCTGCCCACAGAAGGACTGCCCTCTTCCACTCTCATGTGCAAATCCCCAGTTGTTCATCAAGAAACAAGAGCTAGGAATACAGTCTCAACAAGAAATGATACTAATTGGCCTGAACTTCACATTTCTTTTCTTTAAAAAATTTTTTATTTATTATTTTTATTTTATGTGTATTTGTGTATTGCCTGCATGTAGGTAAACGCACCCATGTCATGCAACACCCATGGAAGACAGAAGAGACTGTCGGATTCCCTGGAACTGGAGTTACGGACAGTTTTTAGCTGCCATGTGGGTGCTGGGATTCAAACCCAGGTCTTCTGCAAAAACAGTCAGTGTTCTTAACCGCTGTGCTATCTCTCCAGCCCCTGAACATACTAATTCCCTTGATTTCCCAAAGCCCCTTTTTTAAAAGGGAGGAAGGAAAAGGAATTATTGTAAGAATAAAAAGGGAAGAGCTGGGTGTGGTAGTGCACACCCACAGTTACAGCACTCCACAAGTGGAGGCAGGCAGATCAAGAGTTCAAGACCAGCCTTGGCTAGATAGCAAATTCAAAGGCAGTATGGGTCACATGAGACCCTGACTCAGTCCAAAAGGTTTAGGTAACGCATGTATGAAGACACTCAAGCCAGGAATAAATCCAAAGTACCCACATATTATGTAACTCAAGAAAACAATTGAAAAATACCTCAAATGTCACATGGACCTGAACTCTGCTTTAAATACCTGGAGCTAATTAAAATCTTTTCAAAATATATTTTTGTTTTGTTTTGAAACAGGGTCTCCCTGTAGCCCTAGCTGGTCTGGAACTCACTATGTAGACCAGACTAGCCTCTCTCATAGAGATCCACCTGCCTCTGCCTTCTGAGTGCTTAGATAAAAGGTATTTGAAGTAGATTGGACCTCCCAGTCTACTTCTACTAGGCCTATGTTGTAGAATCTCTGTGCCCACACTGGCTCTCACCACACCCCATTCTCAGAGCCTATGACTCTTTCCTGCTACATCTTGGCGAACTGTCCTTGGTGACTTTGTGACTTAGTTTTATAAACTACACCCTTCCCTCCATGAACAACAGTGTGATGGATCTACACAGCTCACTGTGAGCATGTGTCAAGTAAGGATTTAAACATTGTGAATGCTAGCTACGGTTTGAATATCCATAACAAGCTACCATAAGGATCATTTTTGAATGGGTTTAAGTTTTGATGTCTGGTTCAATAATTATATACAACATTCCAAAATCAGAATCAATGTTTCTCAGAAAGTGGCTACCAACAGTCTGGTGGGGATCTGGGAGACTTGGAGATTATCTTTAAAAATGTATGGACAGATCATTTCCATTGTGCTTCATTATGGAAACCAGCAGTTTCATATCTTCTTTAGAACTTGGAGAGAGAAGATCTGCTCTGGCCCTGCCCACTGCAGGGTACACCCTTGTTTCAGCCATCTTCTGGTCACCCACAAGGAAACTCACAAGAGCAATAAGGTTGCTCATTCCATTTCCAGATACTTAGGTCCCTGTGTAATGGCTTTGTCATTTGCATGCAAACTTACTGCCTGGTCAAGTCTTTGTATTCTGCCTTGTACTGTGGTTGCTGCAGAGTAAATTCCCATGACTAAGAACTAGGCTCATCCCTCTTACTACCCAAATGGGGAAGATGTGGTTATGGGCAGCTTCCCTGGAAACAGATAAAGGGACAGGCAGGTGCTAAAATCTTAGGTCTTCCACTAAATCACCTGCACAACCTTGGGCAAAATATCTTTAATAAACCTTCAGCCCCTCATTTGTAAGATGAGACAGGATGCCGGCTGTGCAGGGTCCTTGGGAAGCTCAATCTTGAGTCCATGGAAAATCGTTAACAGAACACATAGAATCTGGGACTCAGATACCTATTGTGGGAAGAATCAGGTGATGGATTTAATCAGAGTAGAAGACAGACATGGATATCAGAGAATTCATATTTTCCATTTCAGTGAATCTTAGTTTATTATGAACTAAGACTAAATGTTTGGTAGTTTTCAAGCAAAAAAAAAAAAAAAAGTCAGAAGATCAAAGTAATGGTAACCTTTATGATGCATTTCACAGCCTGCAAAAGGTCTTCCCTGACCATTTACATCTTGCTCTAGACAATGTCATTGAAAAGCAATGATTTTTGTTTTATTAACCCGAGCAATATCTGACATGCAGAAGATTTTAATAAAGAACTACCAAATAAACATTTGAGTTCAGAATTCAATATTGTACTCATGTTCCTGGAGCTCTTAAGAGCCAGAGGAACCCAAACAACCAGGTCTTGTGATCTGAATCCAAATTCAAACCAAACATCCTTCCTCCTCCTCTCTTGCCTCCACTGTGAAGTTTCCAAGAACCATGGCCTTCTAAGGCACTCTACATATGTCCTAGATGCAACAACTTCCAGACTACACACAAGTAGAGCACTTACAAGACCCAGTTAACGTAAACAAAAAATAATCACTCTTGGGTCATCAATGGAAGAGTTGGAGCTAGTAATCTAACTATTCAAATTGGATTTTGCTTTCTCCAAAGTCTGCTTAGCAAGCAGCCTTCCATGGTTATGTCAAGGATGAACAAGTGAAACTGAATTTCAAAATCAGATTAAACAGAAAGATGCATTGGCTGAGTTTGCTTTGGGGGAAGGTGAGTAGGACAGTATAGATGAAATAGCACTCACTATGGCCATGATGAGGGGGGCTGGTACAACTGTTTCTACTTTTGACTGAATCCAAAATCTTCCCTCATTCAAGCAATGAAACAAAAACTATTCTCCACATACACGAACCTACTGACATTAATTAGGTCATCATACAGAATGCACACGTATTATCTACAGCTTTGAAGGCACCACAGGCTTTGTGCAGCCATGAGCCCACCTTAAAAACCCAGGTATTAAATAATAGCCTTTCCATAAAGAGCTAAAAGAAGGTTCCCTTTTTAAAAAATGAGACAGACCTGCATGTTTCACACAGTACACATGTTATACGAAATGTGCTTGTAAGGTAGGGCTATTCAACTGTGTGGCACCTGGCAAGCATATTTGCTCTTTGGATCAGCTGGAGCTTCCTACATTGACTTGTTTTTTTTGTATATGATTAATTTCTATTTTTTAAGATTTATTTTAGGGGCTGGTGAGATTTCTTAGTGAATAAAGGGGCCTGCTGCCAAGCCCAGTGACCTGAATTCCATCTCTAGGGCTCACATGGTGGAAGGAGACAACTGACTCCTGTAATGTGTCCTCTGACCACCATACATACATTGTGGCATGTTCCTAACACACATACACACACACACACACACACACACACACACACACACAAATAGCTGTAAAAAAAAATTCAGGCTGGCATGGTGGTGCATGCCTTTAATCCCAACACTCAGGAGTCAAAGGCAGGCAGATCTCTATGAGTTCAGGGCCAGCCTGGTCTACATAGCAAGTTCCAAGCCAGCTGGGGCTTCAGGGAAATGCTGTCTCAAAAAGATCAAAAATAAATAAATTTTTTAAAAAAAGGATTAAAAAAGAAAATACTGTTCTTTCTTTTTATGTATTTTAATCCTTTCCACAATGTGAGTAAATTATCACTATTAGCAAACTGAGGTTGACTGGGGGGTTTCATGGGTTGCACAAGGTCACACAGTTGGTTGACATGGCTGTATCCAGAACCAAGTCCAGGCTCTCTAATTGCCAAAGTCATTCATTGGGCCTTACAGCATTGTATAGTTTCTCGGTAGAGGACACAGGCCCAAAAGCTCTGTGGCCTCAAGAAAATTAAGTTATGCCTCTGTTCTCAGTTTACCGCTTAAAAAAATCAGCAAAATAATTGTGTTCTTTTTGGAATGTTTAGAATATAGTTGGCCTGGGAACTCTTGATTCTCCTGCCTCAGCCTCCTGAACACTGGGATTACATGAGTTCACCAACACACTCAGTATACTTCTGAGAGGACAAACTGATCAGTGAATGGAAGCTCATGGAATAGAGCTTGATTAAAAGGAAGGCAAAATAAATATTTGCTCTTGACGTTCTTACGTGGGAGGATTTGACACTAAGCAGGGGGGACCCCATCACCAACTGACACTTCAGAATGGCTAAGAAGTTACTACAGCCCACACTGGGGCTCAAATGTCTCTTTATTTGTTGAATCATTGATAGCAAGGGGAATGCCTAGCTGGTAACCTGCATGCTCAGGCCACAGGAAAATGTCACCCTAGTAGTGAGAGAGACATTAAATATTTTACTCTAGCAGCTGCTGGAGACAAAGCCACCCGTGGTGTATCCATTACCGCCTTCTTCAGACTTCAGCCACGTGTCACAAAACCTAGACTTGGGAACTTAATATAACACCAACTAAACATCTTAGAATTGGGATCTTCGAATAATGAGCCCATGTGGGATTTTTCAGAAAGAGAATGTGTTATTTTTCAGAAATAGAAACTGTCTTTATAACTGACACCTCTGCCACAATATACTGGATGGATCTTGCCAACAAGGGACACATTACACCGGCCAGACAAAAATAGTCCCAGGTTGTTTATCAACAACGCGTAATTGTGAATTGGAGAACCCAGAGCTGAATGTGTTTATATATTCACAGTGCACACTCCCATTGGGACTGCTTTATGAAACTATCTTTAGGCAAGCACCCTATTTACATAGTAAAATTCATGCATTGTATAACCATGCTGACATTTGGGGAGAAAAAGACTTCATAAAGAAACTAGATTGCCCATTTTTTTTCCTTCAACTAAAAGAAAAAAGAATTTTGATAACATGTCCCAAGGTTTGGCAACATCATATATACTACTTAATCAAGTTAACTCTTGATTATCTATCTGCATGTTTAATGATTGACTAATTCATTATCTATAGCTCCCAGGCCAGCCTCCATCCCTGGTCAGGTGTTCACCTCACCTGTTTATACAGGCCAGCTTCCAAAGGGAAAATGTTCAACTCCTAGCTGCTTAGAGTGGACAGAGGTGAACAGTATCTAACCATGTCTGACCTTAGATTGGGAATCCTATATTCTGGAACATTCTCTGTGTAGTCACAGCAGTACTGCTCTGATCTTATCCAATCTACAATTCTAATGTGATAATCATAAAACACTTTCAGGAACAAATAGCTTCCTGGGACTCCCTGGTGCCCAGATACCAACTCTGTCTCATGCAATCCTGCAATGCCATTGACTTAGAGCAGAAGAAAATATCCATAGAAGAACACTCTTGCTGACCTCACCAAAGTGTTTGCTATTTAAGTTTTAATTTGTTTTATTTAAAACTTCCACTGAGGGTGCTGGAGAGATGGCTCAACGGTTATGAACACTGGTTTTTCTTGCAGAAGACCCAGGTTCAAATCCCAGCACCCACAAGGCAGCTAACAACTGTCTGTAACTCCAGTTCCAGGGGATCTGACAGCCTCTTCTGTCCTCTGTGGGCATTGCATGACATGGGTGCACTTACCTACATGCAGGCAATACATGCATACACATAAAATAAAGATAATAAATAAAATATTTTTTTAAAAAACTTCCATTGAAGAGAGGGGTATGGGGGTATATGTGAATGTGACCAAAATAAATTACACAATGTAAAACACTGTCAAAGAAGAAAGATTCATTTTAAAAAGTAACATGGGGTGGGGGGTAGCAAGATGGCTCTATGGGTATCTTGCTGCCCACCCTGATGGGGGAGAGAGTTCAATCTCTGACCTCCACACATACTTGGTACCACATATCCCCACACATGTGTGAGTGTGTGCATACACACACACACATAAAATAAATAAATAAATAAATAAACAAACAAGTAAACATGTAATTTTTAAAACCTTAAAAAATAAATAACTTGGGGGCTGGAATAATGGCTCAGCAGTTAAGAACACTGACTGCTCTTGCAGAAGACTCAGGTTCAGCTTTCGGCACTCACATAGCGGCTAACAACCATCTAAAACTCCAGTTCCAGGGGATCTGATGCCTTCTCTGGCCTCCACAGGCGTTCCATAATATGGGTGCAATTACATGCAGGCAAAACATTCACTCACATAAAATAAAAATAAATAAGTATTTAACAAATAAATATTATGGGAAGCATGGTCAAATAAGCAATGTTAAAGTTTCTTTGAGCTATATTTATATGGATGTGTTATTAGTGTCTCAGAAATTGTATAAAATATACAGAAATGTAGTCACCCTAATATAACCACATCAGTCCTAATAAAAAGTCTGCTACTTTTGAAAACAAAAATCCAGATTTCAAGTTGTTCTTCATTTTGGAAATTAGGCAACACTGGGGCATGACATCCATTGCTGGGACGTAAGGTAGGACTGCACCTGGTGACCATACTCTTCCCTGGTTACCACAGTCTCCACTCAACCAGCCTGAATCCTCCCCAGACCGGAGAGGGATCTAAATTTAGGAAGCCCCAGACAGGCATCGTTGCTATTCCCCACTGAAAGATAAGGAAACAGGCTTTGAGGATGTTTAAGTAAGTTCTTGATGCCATAAAACCAGTAGAGAGTAAGCTTGAATTGTAGCTTAGTGCTGTTTCACCCCCTAATTGATGTTTTTAACCCTCATAAACTTTTGGCTCAATTGTCCCTTATTAATGAGGAAGCACACACAGCCAATTAAACACTAAAAATAACATTATTAAGACTTCTGCTTAGCCCTCGATCCAATGTCATTTTTGTATTGTTTTCCTTCCAGTATAAGATCCAGTCTATAATCAACTATTTCTCAACTGGTTGAAACCTTTCACCTGTGACTATTTCTACATACCCATTTGAATATAGTAGCTAGTGCCTCCTTTTTTCCTTTTCATTGTACTGAGGAAATCATGCCCAGAACATCCAGCCTTTGAGGCAAGCACATATCACTGAGTCACACCCCAAGCCCCTTCTTTGTATGTGTATGTATGAGTGCATGTGTGCACATACTTATGTGGAGGTCAGAGGACAGCTTACAGAAGTCAGTTCTCTCTACCATATGGGTCATAGGGATTGGATTTGGGTCATCAGGTTTGGTAGTAAACATCTTTACCCACTGAGCCATCTCAATGCCCCCCTCCTTTCTCCATCTTTTAAAGATTTATTTTAATTTTATTTATGTGCATGTGTGTGTCTGTGTGTACTGGTGCCAATGGAGGCAAGAAGGTGTCAGATCCCCTGGAGCTGGAGTTATATGCAGTTGTGAGAAGCCCAACATGGATGCTAGGAACTGAATTTAGGTTTGGTTAGTAGGAGGTTCTTCAAGATGACTTATGTGCCCTTTTAACAGACTCTCACTATTGTTTGAGCATTTCTGTACTTTGGGACATTAACAAGATGTTCCACCCTCAAATTGTACCTATACTGCCCAGTGCTAGAATCTGCCATTTCTCTAGGGATCCCTGATTCTTTAATTCTTTATAATGGGAAATGATAGAGAACAGGGTGTGGGTAAGAGATGTGCTCAGTGCTATTGACAGCCCTTTCTGTCTTGAACTGTGGTGGGCAGAGCTAAGTACTATATGGGTATACATAGATATGTCTATACACATACACATTGTGTTGCAACACCTGTGAATATCTATTTCTCAGAAATGAGTTCATAGCTATACCTTAATTCCAGTTACTCTCCACAATGTCCTCTTAGTCCTCTCCCATTTCATACCTTCTTTGATGACAGCCTTGGTTCCCCCAAACCGTCTTCATTTGCCTAATGCTAAAATTCATCTAAATTTTTTTCAAATTTGGTTTACTGCTTGGCATGATGGTGCATGCCTTTCATCCCAGCAGGCAAAGGTAGGGAGGTTTCTGTGATTGAGAGGCCAGCCTGGTCTAAATAGTGGTTTCCAGCCAGAGATACATGGGGATAGCCTGCTACATAACACACACACACATACACACACACACACACACACACACACACACACACTCAGGATTTCTCTGTAACTCTCCCTTGGCACTTGGATTACTTTTCTTATCACTACGACTAAATACCCAAAAAAACAAATCAAAGGAGGGTTTTTATCTGGCTCATTGTTTAGAGGATGCAGTCCATCATGACAGGAATACATGGCAGCAGGAGCTTGCAGTATGACTTGTCACATCTTGGTGGATCCAGCCCAAGTTGGGCTGAGTTCCAACACCAAGGACAGTCCCTAGCCGCTATAGCAGCCAGCTAGGTCACATGTCCCAAAGTTTCCACAACCTCCCCCAGCAATGCCAGCTGTATAATTAGGTTCACTCCATTTGTATTGTTTTCAGATTTAGGGGCTTCCCCTTCCTGTTCTTACTGATCTGGACCATCTTTTGAATGTGGAACAATAGCACAATCCCCAAAGTCAAAAGTATACAAAAAGGTATTCTAGAGAAGTATTATTCTAGTATTATTCTCCTCACATAGCCCCTTCTCCTGCCTCCCACCTGCTTGGTGTAAAAACTGACTTCCATCACTGTCTCTTTATTCTTCCTGTATTTCTATATTTTTATAAACAGGATATATCTGTATGCATCATTTTCCTAGATTTTGAGTTCTTGTTTTGTTTTTTGTTTGTTTGTGAGACATGTTCTTCCTATGCAGCTCCACCTGGCCTATAACTCTCAATGCTCCTGCCACAGGCCCCAGAGTCCTGGATTTAGAGCCAATCACCACCATGCTTGGTTTCTGGAATACTTTAAAAAGAGTTCCATAGATTCCACCATGTTTCTCTTCCCTCCCTTTTCTGTTCCCCAAGACAGAAATCCTCACCTACAATTCCATATCCTTTGAGTCTAGCATTGCTTTAAGGACTCAGGTTAACCAGAGCTAGTATATTACTGTGAATTTACTAACCAGGGCCCTTCCCTAGGCAACATTTCAGCCAAAAGTGGTGGACAGTCTATGATATGATAGTAATGGCAGCTAAGTGAATATTCACTTGCAGAGAATATAACAGAAAGATTACTCTGCGAACTTTAATCCATAACAAATATCTAGAAACTCATATCAGGTGGTCATAAAAGGAACCAGGAAAAAGAAAGTCACCTGGATGACTCAGAACAGTATACCAGCCCTGCTGGGAACCTACTTCTAGTCCTACCCTTGACAAACCTGTCACAGTTCAAGGTCATTTGTTCCCATTCTCCCCACTTCCCACCATGCAGGAGAGCTGCCAGGAGGAGGTCCTCTCACTTGGTTACCAGCACCCAAACTCAAAGGCACCAGAGACAGACAATCACTCCAAACCCCTTAACACCAACAGGAAGGGGGCCAACGCTGTTATACTTGCCTTTCACCAATATCTCCAACAAACAAAATTCAGAGGAAAATAAACGATGAAAACTAATCTCCCACCCCACATGGTGATTTAAAAAAAAAAAAAAAAAAAAAGACTGTGTCTCCCTATGTGGCCCAGGCTGGTCTTCACTTGTGATCCTCCTGTCTCTAGGCAAGATTACAAGTATGTACCACATCTGACCAAAGTGGTTTTAATCAGCCTCAGAAACAAAAGTAGAAGAAAACTATAGACAAATCCAGTGATAATAATATCATTAAGTAACCAACTCTTAGGGAGCTGACATTTCATAAATACAATTGTTGTGGACTAACAGAGAGACAGGAGAGCTGTAAGTAGCTTCCACCTCAGTACCTGTCAAGGTTTGGATCTAAAACATCCCCCAAAGGCATGTGGTAAAGACTCAGTTGCCAGCTGATGGGTATTTGGAAGATGACTGGATCATGAAGACTCCAATGGGTTCATCATTTGATGGCATTAATGGGAGGTAGTGAAACTTTAGGAGGTGAGCCTACTTCTTTGCTCCTCTCCCCCACTCCCCTTATCCCTTTCTTCTCTCTACCCCTCCCATCCCTCTCTATCTCCCTTTCCTCTCTCCCACCCTTTCTCACTCTCTCTACATGTCATCCTCCACCATGAAGTGACCTGTCACTAAGGGACCTGCTTTGTTCTACCATGCACTTTCCACCATGATGTGCAGCCCTCTCTCAGGCCCAAATTAATGGAACTAAGTGAGCTGAAATAAATCTTCCCCCCCTTTAAATTTCCCCCTCAAGTGTTTTATCACCTCAGTGATGGAAAACTGACTAACACACTTTTGGGCAGGCAGAGGGAAAAGTCCTGATCCTAAGACCTTTCTGCCCAGCAACAGTGACTGTTGGCTCCAGAGATGCCTGTGAGGCACCTCCTCCCACGACCAGCCCATCCCCACCTCACCTTCCTTTTTGATTCCTCAAACTGAACACTGGTCTCCAATGAGGGGGAGAGAGAGAAGCCAGTGATTCCCAAGAAAGCGAGCTCAGAGGAATGCCCATCTGGACTTGACCTCTGAGCATCTTTTTCTTGAACCATCAAACAAGAAAATAGAGCTAGAGTATCCTCCTCTGTCCACCAAGGTGTTCCACGTAAACCAAAGCTTAGAAAGTCCAAAACTTATTCCTAAGAAAAGGACAGAGATGGCTAGAGAGATGGCTCTGCAGTTGAGTGCTTGCTGCTCTTATAGAAGACCCAGGTTCAGTTCCCAGCATCCACATAGCAGCTAACTTCACAACTCCAGGATCCCCTGGCAACTGTTTGTAACTCCAGTTTCAGAGGATTTAATATCCTCTTCTAATCTCCACCAGCACTGCATGTATGTGGTACACTTACATACATCTAGGCAAAACATTCATACATATAAAATAAAAAAATAAACAAAAATACTTTTTTAGAAAAGAAAAGAACACATTCCTCACAGAGATAGAAATAATTCACACACTCAAAGTCTGTACTTGGATTAGAATGCATTCTAGAGAAAGCAGTTGAAAGGGCCACAGGCCACTACGTCTAACTGAAATGACACATTCTAGAAGTTGCAATCACTGAGCACCTTAGCCACTGACGAAAGTTCTGGTCATAGGAATGCTGTCACCTAGACAGCCAGGCAGCAGTCTAGACAGGATTTCTCAAAGCAAGAGAAAACAGGACTAGAAGCTTGGAGTGGTGGCATATTCATCACTGTGGGGGCTGAGGCAGGAGGATACTGAGTTTGTGGCCACCAGGTTTATATAGAGAGAACCTGTCTCAAAAATGGGGGGGAGGGAGGGGGGAAGGGGAGGGGAGGAGAGGAGAGGAGAGGAGAGAACACGCAGAGAGAGAACACAGAGAGAGAGAAGAGACACAGAGACAGGGGGACAGAGAGACGGAGGCAAAGAGAGAACAAATTCCTGAGGTAATGGAAGGGACCCCTCTCTGTCTAGTCCAGCATGATGCCCACTAGTCATGAGGTCCCAAGCAGGGAACACCCCTAGCTGGGCTCAGGTTATTGTAGCCAATAAGAGTTCTTGACCTGATCAGTGATTCTGAAAAGTGACCACACAGCAAGATCTCAAGTCCAGTTGACAGTGGAGCCTGAATCTGGCCCTCCTAAACCCAGCCTGCGGAGCGGCAGAACCCTGTTACCTTGCTTCACCAGAAGATGCCTGAGGTCCCTTCTGGCACTCAGTTCTACAATTCTATGAGATTCCTTCCCCTTCCTTCTTTTCCTCCTCTTCCTCCTTCTATCTCTATTTTCTTTCCCCTTTTCCCTCTATTTTTAAAACTAATAGGCCAGAGTATTTTTTTGTTGTTATTGTTTTTAGTGGTTTTGTTTACAGAAAAACTGAGAAGTGCAAAGAATTCCCCTATAAGCCCGGCCCCTCCCTAGTGTTCTCTATCGTTGACATCTTGTGTTATGATAGTATATTTATTACAATGGATAGATCCATTATTAACTAAAACTGGTGGTTGACAATGGAGTTTACTCTTGGTGTTGTACATTCCAGTCTGACAAATCTATGGTAACTGCATATTTTCCCATTGCAAGAACACCAAGAGTTAAGACTTGCTCTCAAGGGTGGGGTGCCCAGGAAAGGCAGCAGGAGCAAGAAGGCTGCTTACACCCACTGATCTTCACTAGGACAAACTGGAGCTGCTCACATCACACAGTGGTGTGAGTGGCCAGATAGCAAAAACTGGGCAACCTGCTTTTTTATTTATATTTTTTGCTATTGCAGTTTTCCTCATGAGCATTTAGGCTATCTTTTCTCCATTAGTTAAACTACCAAACCCATAAGTTTTCCCTGAAAATGCAATGTTCTTCCCAAACATGATGAGTCACAGGATTGGTGGCTTTGTAGTTTCAGTTTGTTGTTTTTTTAAATCTAAGAGATGGAAGCCAGATGCTGATACAGAGTGTATCTCATAATCCAGAGATAACTGGCACTTTAAATTCTATCTATCTTTTCTCCATTAGTTAAACTACCAAACCCATAAGTTTTCCCTGAAAATGCAATGTTCTTCCCAAACATGATGAGTCACAGGATTGGTGGCTTTGTAGTTTCAGTTTGTTGTTTTTTTAAATCTAAGAGATGGAAGCCAGATGCTGATACAGAGTGTATCTCATAATCCAGAGATAACTGGCACTTTAAATTCTATGAAAGGGGATAAAAAAAGCCATTTGACAAGATGAAAAAATTAATGTTAGTCAGGAGGCCTTAGTCAAAGGGCCAAAATTTGGATGTGTGCTTATTCCAAACAGACTGGGAAGTTCCTGAACACGATTCCCTCCTACAACCCAGTACTATCAACAACACCTACAAAGTGCTTCATTTATGGCATCCTAGATGCAACACATGCATGAAAAAAAAAAAAAAAAAAAAAAGAAGCTTCCTGAACATACATGTTTGCAGAGTTTTCTAGTTATTTTCTTGGTATACATTCTAAAAATGGAATTATTGTTAAAAAAAAAAAAAAGGAGAAGAAAAAGAAAAGAAAAAAACATTAAAAAGAAACCAACTTGTCTAAAGATAGGACTCTGTTTCCACAAATTGCACAAATTGTATCAGAACTGGTAGAAGCAGTTGAACATTTAAGTTTTTATCTGCATTTCATAAACATTCTCAATGCTGCTAGCATCAAATGAGATCAACTAGAATAATACTTTTGTCTCTTTCAATATAGCAAATTACTATACAATAGGTACCCAGTGTATAGCTTTTCACTGAGCAAAGAAACATATTTAAAATTTGGAGAACTGGAGGCTAGAAAGATGGTTCAGTGGTTAAGAGCACTGGTTTCTCTTGCAGAGGACCCAAGTTTGGCTCCCAGTATCCACATGGCAGCTAATAACCATCCTCAACTCCAGTTTCAGGGAATTCAACACCCTCTTCTGGCCTTCATGGACATTGCATGTATATGGTACACTTACATGCAGGCAAAATAGTCACACACATTCTAAAAAAAAAAAAAGATTTGGAGAACTTTGTCTTTCTCTGATACCATCCGTGAATTAAGTTTTCTCCTTTACGTGTTATCAGAAATTGGAAAATAAGTATTGGTGAAGATGTGAAAAAGTTGGAAACCTCGCTCACTGATGATAGGAACATAAAATGGTACATCCTGAAAAAATAAAGAATTATCATATGATCTAAAAATCCTGCTTTGAGGTGTATACCCAAAAACCTGAAAGCGGGAATTAGAGCAGATATTCCTATCCAATGTTCTTAGCAACGCTATTCACAATAACCAGATGACAGAAGCAACCAAACATCTATATGGTGACTGCATAGGCTAAATTTGGCTAATTATATGTATTATATATAATATACTGAAATATTACTTAGTCTCAAAAGGGAATTTCTTACACAAGCTACAACAAAAATAAACCTTGAAGACGCTATATTAAGTGAAACAAGCCAGTTACGAAAGGGCAAATATTGCATAATTCCACTTGCGTGAGGATCCAGAGCAGCCAAATTCAGAGAAAAAAAGCAGAACAGCAACTGTGAGTGAGGGCCTAAGGGAAGAGACAGGGAGGCTGTTCCCCAAGTGAAGTTTCAAATCTAAGAAACTGAAGATGTTCTGTTGCTGGATGATGGTGACATCATCCAGTGACAGTTACACAACAATGAATATACTTAATGCCATTGAACTGTACACTTAAAATAACTAAAATGGTCAATTTTATGTTATGTACGCTACCACAATAATAATTTTGTTTGTGTATGTATACGCATAATTTTACTTATTTTTAAGGCAGTAAATTTTTAAGGCTCGCTGTGTAGCCCAAGCTATCCTGGAACTCACTATCTCAGGCCTCAGCTGGGATTGCAAGCCTGTGCCACCATACTAGTTCAGTAATTTTTAAAAAGCACTCAGTTGTTCTTTGCCATTTCTGGAGGAAGGAGACAGATATTGATTTCAGCTTAAAAACAGACAAAACAAAAACCAAATTACAGACCAGACAAGTTGTTCAAAGAATAACAGATTTGCTGCCTATATGTATTTTTGAGTATCTATTTCTCTTCTCGAGGCTGTGTGTGCCTGGCTAGGGATAGGGGAGCAAACAGAAAGTTTTCGGTACCTATCTTCTTGCTGCTTAGGGGCCAATGGGTGGTTCTTAAACTTTTATGTGCATCAGAATCCACTAGAGAGTTTGTAAAATGTAATTGCCAGGCCCCCTCCCCCATGCTCAGCAGTTCTGATTCAAAAGTTCAGGGATAAGCCTGGGAATTGCACAACTGGCATACGGCCAGGAAATTCGGATGCTACTGGCCCCCAAACCATCCTTTGAGAAGTTCTTGCATAGTTGGAAGGTCTTGTGGATGAATAATCAAGAGCTAATAGCTGTGACAGGGATTTGTTTAGAGATGTATTCCAATCGGGACCTCATCTGTCCTAGAGGAGCTCAAGAAACCATAGCAGAGGTGCCATAGGATGGAGCTCTAAATGGAGACCCCTAGGACATTCAGTAGTGAGCCAGGTAAAAGGAGGAACTAGGCAGGGAGCACAATATTTGCAAGGGTCAAGAGATGAGACCACACTGCTTGTTCTTGGAACTGGGAGTTTTTCCAAGTCATGGAACTTGAGGACAGTGGGGAGAGTGAAGAGTAAGGAGGCAAGAGATGAGTGAAGTAGGTCATAACCTTAAGGAGCCAAGAGTTTATCTTCAGGGAAAGAGGGAATCAGCCTCAGTGTTTTAGTTTGCTTTCTATTGCTTTGATAAAACGCCATGACCAAAAGCAACTTGAAGAGAAAGGGATTTATTTCAGCTTACAACTATCAGGTCAAAATCCATCACTGAGGGAAGTCAGAGCAGGAACCTGGAGGTAGGAACCTGGAGGTAGGAACCTGGAGGCAGAAACCTGGAGGCAGGAACCTGGAGGCAGAAACCTGGAGGCAGGAACCTGGAGGCAGGAACCTGGAGAAGCACTGACCATGGAGGAGCCCTGCTTACTGATTTTTTTTCCTATGTTCAGCCTGCTTTCTTACACAACCCAGGACCACCTACACAACCAAGTAGCACCACCCACACTGGGCTGGGCCCTCCCATATCACACAACACTCAAGAAAATGCCTCACAGACAAGCCTACCGGGCAATCCCATAGAGGAAATTCCCCCGTTGAAGTTCTTCCTTCCCAGGTGTCAGGTTGACAACTGAAGCCAACCATGACACCCAGCTAGCCTTTAATGCCAAACGCATTAAAGGATTAGAGCTCTATACACTAAGATTAGCTCATCCCTGGCAGAGCTCAGGATGTGCACACTCAGAACCTGAGGGGTTAACAGAGTACGTAGTGGCACATGCTTTTCTGATTCTAGAATCATCTCCTAGATACAAGTTCTAAGCCCTCAGAAAAACTCTCATTACATAAGTTACATACACACGATTTTATACCTGAGTAAGTCCAGGCCTGAAGAGTTATCCAATATAGTAGCCGCGGGGCTATTTAAATGTAATTAGCCAAGACTCAGTTAAAAGCCAGTTTCTTGGTGGCACTGGCACATTTCAAGGGCTTAACAGCCATGTGTGGCTAGTGGTTACACACACATATCCAGCATCGCAGACATCCTATTGGACAATGTTAGTGCAGGAAGTGGTACAAGGAGGGTTGGAGCCAAGACTCCCCAGGCATTTTGGTTTTGGTGTATTAAAGCCACTCGAGCTGTCATTCAATACAACACTGAAAGGAAAAAAATGAACAGAGTATAAGCTAGGTAATTGCCAACTCTTCATAATATATGTTCAAGCTGCAAGTATCTATCATACTAATTTTATAAAGAAATAATGTTTTTCAAGCCACGAAGAATTCTAGAATCACACTTATTCTCCAAAGCCATTCTTAAATCCTAAAAGTAGCCAGCCACAGAACTTGAGAGAGGAAAAATATACCCCAGATTAAAATTCTAAAAGGCCATTTCTACTGCTCCTGTACCAACAAAGCTAAGCTTTTAAAGCTTTCTCTACTGTGCATTTAAACTACCCAACTCAGTACACAGGACTGAAAATATTACATTAGCTAATCCTCACTCTAAGTTCTAAATATAAAAGGCAAGAGATGGTGGCATGCCAAGTTGGTAAGGAGCCCTGTGCCAAGGACAAAAGTGGAAATTGATGCAAGGAGGAAATGAGCTTTGCTGCAACACACGCCCAAGAAGAAAGTTTAACCCTTGGGCTTACCACAGAGGCTATTCTTCTGACCAGTCACAGAGCCCACAAAGCAAAAGTGGGTGATAATTCTTCACAAATAACAACTCAGATGTGGTCACACCTTCCCAGCTTCTCGGGAAGACAAGGAACTGAGGAGCCTAAGTAGAAAGAGAGCCTGCCTTTCACCTGAAGAATCTGGTGTGTCGATTCTCAGGAAGTAGTATGGACCACCCTCAGCTGGCTAGGTGCTGTGGTCCTGAGTAAAGGACAGATGCTTTGGGAAGCATATACTGACAGGCCAGAAACAGCTTCCTAGTTCAAAAGTCTCTGACTGGGGCAGGTTAAGAAGAGGGTATTTCAGCAAAAAAGAAGATCCAGATGTCTGCATTGGTCAAATCCATTGGCCAATGGGCAGGGTCTAGCGATTCCATCCTCCGTGCATCCCATCCTCCCCTGGACTCCACTCCTCAGTGGGTCTGACCTGCCAGGACATCAGCTTCTATTCAGTTCCCTCTCCTGCACTCTATATAAGTTCTAACCATGGATTTCTAGGGGGAAACATGCAGACATGATCCAGTGTTACAGAGAGAGAAAGCAGAACACAGACGTGTCAGCAAGGCATGAGCAACTCAGCATCATTTATTATTAGAGATGCAGACTTCTAAGTCTTCAGGAGGAAGTTGAACTGAGTGATGGTTACACTGACAGGAGAATTAACATGGGAAATCTTTGATTACAGCAAGATAGAGCTATTTCTGAAAGAGATAAAAATAGACAAATACAACACAATGATGGAGACAAAATATATACTTTATAAGGTATGCCAGGATTCTCCCCCACATGTAGATGGTTGTATTAAGCTGGATACCATCTAGCTCTCTCTCAGAATTTGGGTGTATCACATATCCTATTCCCACCCAATTCCCTGACTTCCTGCCTTCTAGACTTTTCTCAAGTGACCTGACCCTACCAAATTTCCCTTACTTGAGCTTCCAAAACTCAGGCAGAAGAGCTGTTTTTAGACAAGTGTACTTCAAAAACCAATTGCACAATTTCCTTTCTGATAAGTGATGTGTTGTCCCCCGGGGCCTGTGATTCACTCAGACCATATAAAGGGTCAATGTGCTTAGGGTGGAGTCTCAGGTCCAAGTCTTATTGTAATTCCCAATCTTGAAAACTGATGAGTTGATTAGAATGCAGTTAATTTTCAGAGAGATGAATAGTAGCTTTGTAAGTTAACGGGCCTGCTTAGCAGTGTTGTTGGAGCAAGAGGAGGAAAAAAAAGAGAGAGAGAGAAAAAAAGAAAAACCCAAGCACATTCCTAGGGAAGGAAGCACAGACTGAGGCAAAGGACCTCAGGAGAAATACCTAGGGGGAAATCGAGGGTTCTACTCCAGTCCTGGGGCAAGTAAGCCTGACTTTGTTTTCAGTTCCCACCACAAATGCCAGGATAACAATAGTCATTGGAACCTAGCAAGGTAGCACATACCTATCATCCCAGCACTCAGGAAACTGAGGCAAGAGGATCACAAGTTAGAGGTCAGCCTGGACTGCATAAAAACAAACAAACAAAACCTGGTCATCAACACAGGGATACTTGGCAAGTACATAATGTCTGTAGTCCAAAGAAGTCTGCTTTATTGGTTCACCCGAACCTACTTAAAACCTCCCTAAAGTGATGTCAAAAACAACCCCACACTAAGTCAAAGAACAAAACCCCCCCAAGTTAAATTCAAACCTGTCATTTTGATAGTTTTATCAGTGCTTTACAAAAGAACTAAGACTGATTCTAAGTAGGACTCTAAGATGCAAACCTGCAGTGTTCCCTCTAGTACACCAATAATCAATGCAATAATACATGACTCATCATTTATAAAATAAACATAGAAAGACATGAAGACTACACAGTACATAAATCATATTTATAAAGTATCTACAGATAATTATATAAGGAAAAAATCAATAGAGGCTAGAGAGATGGTTCAGTGGTTAAGAGCACTGACTGCTTTTGTAGAGGACCCAGGTTGTTTTTAGCACCCACATGGTGGTTAACAACCACCTGTAACTCCAGTGCTAGGGGATTCAAGGCCCTATTCTGACCTCTGGGGGCACTGCACTCATGGGTGCACTTACATACAGGCAAAACATTCATACACATAAAATAATAAAGATAAGTAATGGATAAACTATATATATATTATAGTTTATATATATAAAGATAAATATATATAAAAGATAAATTATATAAATTGTGTGAAAGTGTATAAAACAGCTAAAGATAAGGAAAACTATACATAAAATTACACATCGAAAGTACCTACATTTATAAGTTTAAAAAATATATCTACAGATAAGACTATAGAGACAAATGGAATGTGGGTCGTGCCCCAAATGCTTGGCAACTATGTGGAATTCACCATGCCATGCCTGGTGTTAGAGAATGCAGAGGAGACCACAGTCAAGGGTACTGAAGAGAGAAAGGTTTCCAGAAGATACCTGGAGAGCAAAGACTGGGCATCATGACTGTGCACAGGATGTACTCAGGAGGAGAAGGAGGAGAAGGACAAGGGGGCAGCAGGAGGAAAAGAAAAGGCTGGCAATCGGACCAGGCAAGGCTAGGAAGCTCTTAAGGGTCAGACAAACTTACTACTTGGGTGTTGAAACAACTGGAGGCTATGAGAGATTTTCCTTGCATGGGACAAACATTCCCTGAGTATATGGCAGGTTTTCAACTGCTGGTGAGCAATGTGACTCCTGTCCTTATAAGTCTTAAGACTAAGGGGAGACAAGAGCCCAGCCCAGAGAAATATCTTTTAAGATATGGTTTTAATTATGTCTATATGGGAGGGTGTGGCATATGCATGTATGAGTTGCAGGTGCTCATGAGTCCAGAAGAGGATGTTATCCCCTGGAACTGGAGTTACAGGTTATTGTCAGCCTTCCAATGTGGATGCTAGGGATCAAATCTGAGTCCTCTGCAAGGTGCTCTTAATCATTGAGCCATCTCTTCAGCCCCAAGGAAATATTTAGACTGTAATGGAGAAGTAGCAGATAAATGAAGATTCAGAGCAGGAAAGAGTCAAAGATGTCCTGGGACTAATGAGTCATGTGCTGAGGTCTGAAGCATCCGCAGAGGTAAGGGAGGTGGTGCTCAACATCCAGGAATACTCTACAAAGAGCTTGGGGCCATCCAAACCTTATCAGATACACATCTCAGAAATGATCACTCTGAACAGCCTCTCTAGCATGAGGCAGTGTTAACCTATAATCTGTGGGTTATATATATAATCTGAGGAAAGCTCCTCTCATCCTCTGCAGACAGGATACAGCAGGAGGCCAACAAAATCTGCAGGTATTGACCCTCCTGACAAAGCAACTCCTTTCCCAGCATTCCACGGGGCAGCCGTGGGGCATGAAGAAAGATCCTGGTTTCTAGTGTTGAGGGGCACTGCGCCAGCTGAGCACCGCCAGTTCTCAGAGACCAGTTTTCACCGAGTTAGCATTCTGCACCAGCATTCAAAGCATAGAGCAGTTCATTAGAGGCTGGAGGTTCCTGCA
Organism: Nannospalax galili; assembly: GCF_000622305.1. Lineage (NCBI taxonomy): Eukaryota > Metazoa > Chordata > Mammalia > Rodentia > Spalacidae > Nannospalax > Nannospalax galili. Next base: position 1,371,550 of record NW_008357638.1, on the reverse strand, counting down.
ATCTCCACACTGCTAAAGGAAGCTAACTATAAAACTGCTTCCTCCGTTCAGAAGAAAGCAACCCCATCCTTCCACACGCTGAAGACAAACACCTGCAGTTCTGTGGACTCTCCTTCCTTCCATCCTGCTCCCACCCACCATCAAACCCTACTGGCTTTGCCTTCCAAACGTTTCCAGAATCTACAAGTCTAACTGCCTTGTGCTCTCCGCTTGGGTGAAGCTCAGGTACATCTCATCTGGCGTCAAGGTAGCCCAGGCTACTCCCTTCCTTCTGCCCTCATTCATCATCTGAAGTCCAACTTCAACACAGAAGGCACAGAATTCTTCCAGAAGGTAATTTGGATGGCATACACCTCTCCCCAAAGCCCTTCCATGTGTCTATTTTTTTCAGAATGAGCCTCAACTCTACCTGCTCTTTCCCTCTCATCTCCTTCATCCCCATTCCAGAATGGACACTCTCAGAGGAAAGCATCTTTGCTTCTGTGCCTCAGATGCATCCCTGCCCAAGAAGAGAACTCAACTGCAGCAAACACCCAAAAGATATCTGTCATCTAGATGAAAGGTCACCTTAATGACACCTCTCCTAGTCAGTAGTACAAAATCTCCAGCCCTTACCTTTTCTAACCCTCACACTATTTTCCCTATGGCATTTATCATTAATACTTCGGGTATTTTTTCCTCCTGTGTTGCTGGGATTGAACCCGGGGCCTGTGTGTGGTGGGCAAAAGCTCTACCACTGAACTAACCTCCTATAGTGTTTGTAGTGCAGTAGTGTGTATATGCTGTCTGTTAACATGTGATTGACTGTAAGCTACGGTACACAGAATGCCTAGGAATGACTAGCAAGGGTAGGTGCTCAAATATTTAGAGAGGTGAAGAAATGGAGGAAGAGGGGAAGGAGAGAGAGGAAAAGAAAAAGGGAGTAAGAGAGGAAGGGGGAGTAGAAAGAGGAGAGAGGGAAGGAGGAAGTGAGGGAGAGCAAGCAAAGAAGGGAGAAAAGGAGAGGAGGGGGAGGGGGGAAATTCTTCCTATCATCAGGGTCATAGATGAGTGGCCCCAAATAAAAATTAAAACCATCGACTGGCTCTTCTACCTAAAGCAAGGGATTCTATCAGGCGCTGCACAGTTAAGCAATCATTTAAAACCTGTTCACTCCTATGTTGCATTAGTCAAAATCAAAGGAACTATCTAGCAATCGTGCCAGGACAAGGAGTTGACAGGGCACTGGAGTGCCAGGAAAGGAAGCGTGAGTCACTGAAAGCCAGCTGCCATCATTAATGTAGGCCGCTTTCTTCTAGAGTTTCCTGAACAGTAAGTATAAAGGATCGGCCGATCTTACTTTCTGGCATATTAAATCAGGTGCATATACGGTGAGGTTTAATTCAATAGAGAGCTGATACTGCACAACAGGAAACAGAACTGCTATCTGCAATGAGCCAAAGGCTGTCCAGGTACTCTCTCTTCCTCCCCTACAATTTTCTTGGCACATCGCCTACAATTTCAAAGGTAGTGACTTTTGTGATGGCATCACATCTATTCCTCAGTCGCCTTCCTCCTAAGGCATTTCTGGGTCTCCCTGTGCCATGCAGTGAGGCTCACCATTCTGGAGAGTTGTTTTCCTTATCTGGTTTAATTACCGTCACTTTGCAGAAAGGAAAGTGAGCCAGGAGAAGTAAGGAGTGTGGCAAGGGTGTCAGGGCCAGGGAAGGGACAGCTCTTGTTCTGACAGACTGGGATACACTGACATTATTGACACCAGATGAACTAAGTAAGCCCTTCCACTCTTTATCTTGCTTCCCAGAGTTCATTCCTCAACAATCAGAGTCACTTTAGAGTCTTACAAGTGACTAGGAGAAAGACACACACACACACACACACACACACACACACAAATGCAGTTGGGGGCTAGGGGTGTAACTCAGCAGTAAAGCACTTGTTTAGCATGCATAAGGCCCTGAGCTCCATCCCTTGTATCACAAAAAGCAAACATTTTTTTATAATACAAAGGGTTCTTTTGGGTTTGTTTTTGAGGCAGTCTCATGCTGCCCAGGTTGGCCTCAAACTTGCTGTATAGCTGAGGATGGCCTTCAATTCCTGATCCTCCTGCTTCTACCTCCCAAATACTGGCATTACAGGTATGTGGCACCATGCCTGGATACAATATGAAAGGTTCTAATATGGAGAGTTATTTTCACTGCCCCACTTGCTCCAAAGGTCAACAACATGTGTCACCGTTGAACTTTCATCTTAAAAGTTGGACACCTAGATGTTTCTGGCCAAAGCCAGTGGTAAAACCAGATCACTTCCCTGACTCCACTCCAGCCTGGTCATGTTCTATTCTACCTGTCTTTCCACTGAAGGCTTTTCAGTTGCTCCCTCAATTTACCTTCTTATCTATTAAGGTGAGAGCAGAATCCAATGACAGGAACCACCTAGAATTCCATCTGTTCTGTAGCTACCAGAGTCCTGATAAAGGCAACTGATAATCATTCCACTCTTGTTTCTTTGTGTGTGTGTGGAGGGGGGCTATGTATGTATATGTTTGTAATCATCTACACATATGCACAGGCTGCCTCTAGAAGGTTAACCAATGGACTTGGAATGGCTGGGACCTCTGAGGAAAGGATCTGGGTCACCTGGGTGAGGAAGGAAGCAAGAAGCCATGACTTGACTTATGCCACTGTGTGCCTTTCAAAGAGTATACTATTGGCATGTGCTGCTTACTCAAACAATTAAGCCAGGTGAGGTGGCCCTCAGGAGGCTGAGCAGGAGGACTGAGAGTTTGAGGTTAGTCCAGGCTGTACAACAAGATCTTGTTTTAATAAATAAATAAACTTAAAAACAAACAACATGGCTGAAAACTGAAGGTTAGAAACTGTTTTCACTGGAGCCCTTCATCAGGAAATAACAAGGGCCAGTTTCTCACCTTGACTGACAGTGATGGCAGCTGAAGAGCTTATGTTAGCTAGACAGTGTGCTCTCAGAAGGCAAGAGGCCCTTTAGTTCTACTGTCAGTCTTTGCCCTGATGTTGCTGCCTCACAAAATCCCCCTAAATGAGCAGTTCAGATTTCAGCCTCAGGGACACAAGAAGCTGGGCCATGGCTCAGAATCTGTCACAGGGTTACAATCAAGGTGCCAGCCAGGCAGCAGTCATGTTAAAGTTCACTCATGGAGGATCCGATTGCAAGCTTACTCTCCGAGCTGTTGTCAGGATTCAATTCCTCATGGAGAGCTGGCTGGAGGCCACTCCAGCTCTTTGCCACGTCATCTCTTCCATATGGCAGATCCAACATGGCAGCTAGCTCCTCTCAAGTGAACAGGAAAGCCAGGAGAAAGAGGAACGGAACTTTTTCTGTACCCTAATCTCGGAGGTACCGCGTGCCAATATGAAAGGCATTTTGGAGGCAAACTTCGGAATTAATGTTCTTTTCCCTTAATTTTGGCTAAAACCTTGCGGTGTAAGCTGAGCATGCCCAGAGGCATTCTTATCTGTCACTTTAATCTTTACACATGTGCTCCATGACCTTGAGCTAAGCATGGCCCAAAAAGTGTCTATCTTTCCTTCTTCGAGTATGACCTTATATCGAGCATGCTCAGTAGTAACATACTCCTCAGGTGGGCATCTTGGGAAATCCTACTCTATATGAATATGTATAGGTCCCCTGAATAAAATCTCCTGCTTCCTTTGTTGGAGGGCAGCACTGCTTTGGAAATTATTCTCTTTTATCTTGCTTTGCTCATTTGGGCTCTACACTCACCCGTCTATAAACTGTACTGGGTTTACATGATCCTCCCTCCACAGTCTCTTCATAAGATCAGCTCACTAGGTCTAACCTCCACTCACTGTGAGATTACCCAGAAACACAAGAAGCCATAGAAGTTTGTTCCAGCAGATACTTTAGCAGAATCCAAATTTGGTCAAAAACAGTCTCAGGAGGCTTTCATGGAACAAGCCTAAGAAAGAGGTCTAGTAATAAAACAGAAACCACAGAGAAATGACATCAGGATCCTGAGATGCTTTCACAGGGCCCAAATTTGGTCAAAAGTAGTCTAAGAAAGATTTCTGGGACAAGCCTAAAGAGTCTAGCAGAAAAATGAAAACCACAGAGAAATCACTTCACTCAAACCAGTTTCCAGGAGAAGCAAAGAATTACAAGCTCTGGGGGACAGAGCTGGAAGGCTCCTGAGAGGCGCAGTTAAATCCAGATTCACTTTTGAAATCTTAAATTAATATAAGCTAAGTCCCCCAAATCACTTTATCTTAACAATACTGAGCATGGTGTTTACATCTCATTTCTGTGGTGATTATCAATCTTAACTTGTATAATAAAAGAAAACGGAAATATTTGGGTGTAATGTTAAAAGTTGCCTCTTCCTTTTTGAATTTCTCATAAATACTGGCATTCAGAAGCTGAATAAAGCAACCAACTAAAGTCCATGTTTATGATTCTCATAGTAATTATTATGCATCTCAAATTTTATAAGTTTGAGGCCAGTGAGATGGCTCAGTGGGTTAAGGTGCTTGCTACCGAGTGTGACAAACCTGAGTTTAACTGCAAGACCCACATAGTGGAGGGAGAGAACTGACTCCTGCAAGTTCTCCTGACCTACACACCACAATAATAAATAAATAAATGCATGTAATGAAAAATTGCAGAAATTTATCTATAGATGTCGACTTGTTTTAGTAGATAGCACTAAGCACAGACAAATTTTTAAAAATCTGGGCAACTATCCATCATCTTTTCGTCTTTTACTTACTTGAGTGAGTCTTTGAAAAGATTAAAATCTATTCAATGTGTAAACTTAATAAAAAAAAAATCCTAGAAAATGAAAATGCATGGCTTTACAGTCACTGTAAATGCAACCAAAGGTTTTATAGGACTGACTGGATTTGAACAAAGAGGCTGTGCAGCTGGCGCCCTGTCCCTCTGCACAGCTGTGAGGAACATCCTGTTGAATGTTTACATATATTCACGCTTTGGGAACTTAACAATGAAAGCTGCAATGGGGATGGGCTGTCTTCCGCTGCAGTGCAGGCAGGAGGGGGAGACTGGAAGAAAAAGAAGGCTTCTGGGAAGACGGAGGGAAGAGGCATCAGAATAGCTTTGTGATCTGGATTCTGGAGCTGGCCAGTTCTCAAGGCCTGAGCAATTTCATTTCCAAGAAATTTGCTTACTTGTTTACTTTTGAGTGCCTGCGATTCTCAGAATCCCTTAATAAGCTTTAGTCAAAGGGATTACCTGATAGAAATAATACTGTACATGATAGGTGAATTTTTTTATTTATTTGATGGATGAATTTATGCAAACAGGGAAAAGGTGGGTACAGATTTCTCTCATTCATTTCTTGGCCTGCCCAGCCTCCTCCTTGCTATAATTAGAAAATGACTTCCAAGTAGATAAGAGTCAGTCTCAATCGCCACATCCCTCATTTTAAAATTTTTATTTCTCTAAAAACATTTTTTAATTGATTTAAAATTTCATACAATGTACTTTGATCATATTCGGATACCCTCCTCCTTTATCTCCGCCTTCCTACCCCCTCCCTCAACTAAACATTCTTTATTTTTACTTTTTGTTTAAAGGCTTGTCAAGTCTAACCTTTGTTTCCAAGTGCAAGCCCTCTTGGGTGTGGGTCCCTTGGCATCTGGTCAACCAACCAGCCATCACACCAGTAAGGAAATCTCAATCTCTCTCTCTCTCTCTCTCTCTCTCTCTCTCTTTCTCTCTCTCTCTCTTTCTCTCTCTCTCTCAGAAGCTATCAATTGCCAATATATCCTCAGCTAGAGCTGGGGCTTCCTGCTCACTACCTCCTGCTGGATTTTTGTCTGTTTGGGGTTTGCACAACATCCCTGATTTACATGATTTATACAGAACACAAGTTCTTCATTTCAGCAATGTCTCTGACATATGGAGATGTGACCTGGCCAATACTGGCTACTCAAAGGGGCTGCTTTTGGCTCATCCACCCTGTTTACAAGTCATAAAAACAAGTTTGAACTATCCACACAACCAACAGCTGCTCAGATAGGAGTAGTCTCCAAGAACCTCAGAAAGCAGACCTTAACTATCTCCTTGAGTTCACACAGGGAAACCCAGAAAGACAAAGCCCAGAACACAGGAATTTATGCATAGTTATTTATCTATTTATTTTTGGTTTTGTGAGATGGGCTTTTGTGTAGGCCAGGCTGGCCTCAAACTCAATATGTAGCTAAGGTTGGCTTTGAATTCCTCATTCTCCTGCCTCTGCCTCCCAAGTACTCAGATTGTGGGTATGAGCCACCACACCCAGCAACATCTTTAATTTTAAAGGCTCCTGAGGTGACATCAGGGGACAGCAGGCAGAACTGGGCTCCTGGCCTAGGTACAATGTGAATTGTTTTAATTTTTGTAATTTTCATACAATATATTTCGATTGTATTTAGATTCCCTTCCCCATCTATAACCCCTCACTATTCCTGACCACTTTCATGTACTCTCTTATATATGTGTGTGTGTGTGTGTGTGTGTGTGTGTGTGTGTGTGTGTGTATGAGCCTATTGAGTTAAATTTGTGTCTCTAAAATACTCTTAAGCAAGGGTCCATCCACTGGAGCCTGGTTAACCTACCAAGAGTCTCACCCTTATGATGTGAGTTACTTTGTGTTTTTATTCTTGGAACTGTATTATGCCCATCTGGAGAGTTTTAGTGAGTTTTGGCTATACTACAAAGTAATTAAAATTATAAAACATTAGTAGAGCACTTCCCTAATAAGTGTAAGGCTCTGAATTCAATCCCCAGCACCACAAAAACAGCAAAATAAAATTATTAATCAGATTCACCTAGTTTAAAGCTATTAGGATTGTTAGAGAAAATCTCTGAATTCTTTGACTCTATGAATCTGGAACTCACAAAGTTTAAGGGAGACAAGAGTGCTGAACCTTATTTGGTCTCCCTGTGCCTTAGTGGCTTCATCTATAAAGTAGAAGTTACAATGTTAATATATCAGTTATTGAATAAACCTGGGGGGGAGAAAAGAAAAAGCATGTGCCTATTTGCCAGTTCTATTGTACAAATGTACAGATGTATATTTGTATATACTAATTCTGTACTTTGGAGGATAACTCCTGAAAATGACAGTTGATAACCATAATTTATTAGGCAGTTATTTGTGTTATGTGAAAAAATTAAAAATAAGTATATTTTTTCTTTCTTTTTTCTTGTTTTGTTTTTCTTTTGTTTTGTTGTTGCTGCTCTGAGAATTGGACCCTGGGCAAAACTGTCAGAAGGGGCAAAGGGGCCCTGTTCTTGTTGGAATCTTGAGAAAGGAAGAGGTTGCAAGTGAAAGGGCCTTGTTATCAGCAGCACACCACACAGACACATACTATGACTTTCAGTGAGTTAGTCAAGTCTCATGGCTGACAGTCTGAAGAATCTAATTGTAAGTCACACCACCCAATTATTTCAATCATCTCTCCCATAGGTTCATAGTAAGATACTTCTATAAAGGCAAGTAACTTTTGTTTGTTTGCTTTTATGACATTTATTTGGGAGGTGGATATATCTACAGAGGTCAACTTGCAAGAGTCGGTCATCTCCTTCTACCATGTGGCTTCTAGGGACTGAACTCATGTCAACAGGTTTGGTAGCAAGTGCCCTTACCAACTGAGCCATCTCAATGGCCCACAAGTAAATTTTTGATGCACTAAATACCATCCTATTCAGAATAGAGTCCTACACTGTCTATCTTCATGCAGCCCCATCTTGACTAAACCTTACAATTGCCTCTGTGCACCCTGGTTGTTTGATTTGGATCAAGTGATTCAATTCTACATTGTCTTTTGCTGAAGATACAGGAACTGGCAGGGAGCAGGGAGGGTTCCAGAAGTATGAATGACAGAAAACACACTACTCCATAGAAAAACAGTAACAGATAGAGGATATACAGGGGGACAGGGGACAGGATATACAGGGGATATACACCTGATGGGATGCAGGCATACAGTTGCAACATGCCTACTGTGGTTCTTTTATATGGATGACTTGCACACAACAGGGGTGACAAGCGGCTGAGCTAGTCCTTTTGTTTTGCTTTGGTTTCTTTGTTTTCATTCTTTTAACAATAAGGGAAGGTCTATGGAAGGAGAAGGCTCTAAGTTTGCCAAATATATCTGCTAGAAGCTACCATAAATGAAGCCACAGAAAGACACTAAAAGAAAATTAAGTATTGAAAGAGACAGAAAACATGAAGAGGCATGTGATGACAGAGCTACTGATTTCTACATTTCCAGGTTTCTCCTCTTCCCTCCACCCTTGATGCTCAAAGTGAGGTCCATGGATGAGGAGCATCAAAAGTTGGTTAGAAATGGAGAGTTTCACCACTGACTAAACTCACAATATGTTTATATTGGAGACTGCTGTGCTGCACTGTGGAAGCTGGTACACTCAGGACTGTTCATCCCATGCACATGTGGACATGATCAGAGACCAGATTTCCTTTAAGGTCTATTTAATTTCAAGTATTTCTCCCACTCACACCAACTGGAAATATTTTTACCTAAGTCTGAGGGACTCTTAATCATTCTTTAAGAACACAGTTCCATGTGACCCCTTCCTGGGTACCTTCTTTAACACACTAGAACTGAGTTAGAAACTCCCTTCCCCATGCCCCCACAGCTTCCCATGTCAACTAGTCTTCATTCACCCCACCTGGGCAGCAACTACTCCATTAAAACCCACTGCCATCATGTGACGTAAGCTCCAGTCATGGTCAGCTCCAAGTATTGCAGTAGTATTCTCTCTATCCCTGTTCCACTATGTTCCATGAGCCTTAGGGGTAAAGGTTCCACTGTAAATATGTTACCTAGGGCTAGGCACCTCTCAGATGTATATTCTCTGTGTATGACCAGTTGTGGAACTCTGCATTAGCCTCCATCTGTTGCAAAAAGAAGCTTGCTTTCTTTCTTTCATTTGTTTGGTCTTTTTGAGACAGGGTCTCTCTGAAGCCCCAGCTGGCCTGGAACTCACTATATAAACCAGGCTGGCTTTGAACTCAGAGATCTGGCCTGCCTCTGCCTCCCAAGTGCTGGGATTAAAAGCATGAGCCACAGCACCCAGCACCCCAAAAGAAGGGTCAGTATACTTGTCAGAGTCATAGGAGGGCTGGTCTGTGTCCATCCCTTCTTATTCTAAACTACACTGTACTTCCCTTTGCAATCCAAGTCCAAGATCCATTGCTTCTATGACCAATCAATCTTTATTCTGACCCATTGCTAAGTTCACTTTCACCAGTTTCGTTCTAGTCAAGCTTCTCTTTCTACTGGATTGTTCCAATAGCATCCTAACTAACACAACCATTTCCCTCCTGTTCCCTCCAACCCAACCACTCAGATCTGGGGCCTTTTCCACACCCAGCTGAAAAGCTGTTAGCTCTGTAGGAAAAGACAGTCACCCTCTCTCCCAGGCGCAGCTTTCTCCCATCCCTCCCCCCTTGGACTAGCTCATTTCTATCCTTTGCAGCTTCAGTTTTTGGAGCATGACAAATCCTTTCCTGTCCCAGGATCTTCACATGTGTTGCTTTCTTCCATAAAACCATCGTCTTTAGGATGGCTTCTTCTACAGGCTTGGCCCACGTGTCATGTCCTTATATTTTTCTTTAGTGAAAGGAATCCCACCCCAAGCTGTGCTCTCTCTGTTCTTTTGCTTGGGCTGATCAGGGTGTAATCTACTTATTTATTTGTGGGATCAATGCCTTGCTGTCCTATGAGGCTGGATGCTTCTTGAAGACAGAATGTTGTCTTGCTCATTATACATCCCTCAACTCTTACCAGCAAAACTTCCTTACACAATAGAGTGTGATGCACACAGAAGGCAACAAATGGCTAAGCTTTAGAGAATAAAATACTGTAGAGTATGTGTCCCTAGATAGGACTCCTATATTAAACCTCACCCACCACAGCTCAGGGACCATTGTGGAAGAGGGGATGGAAAACTTGTAAGAGTCAGGGTTGGTCCATGAACATAGGGAAACAGGCTTTCAGGCCACTGGAAGCTTGCTCTTGTGAACTTGCAGCAATGGGTGGTATCAAACACAAGACTCATGTTGATTCAATCAGACAAGGGCCCAGAGTGGAGCAAGGGAAATGGATGGTGGACCAGCCTTAGCCTGGGAACTGTTAGAGACTGATTACTGCTAGGTGAAGGAGAGTAGACCTTCTTTAAAATCTCTAGACAGGCTGACTAGACTTCAGTGGATGAACTTGCACAGAAGACAACTGGGTACAGATGCTTGACTGGATAGGACTTAACATGTGTGGCAGAATGCGTAAGGTCTGGTGGGGTGGGGAGGGTGGGGAGGAATGTGATGGCTAATCATTATCAACTTGATGAGATTTAGAATGACCATGGAAACACATACCTCTAGGTATGTATGTTAGGATATTTCCAGAGATGTTTCACTGAGGAAGGAAGACCCACCCTGATCATAAGGGTTTGTACCATTTCATAACCTGGGGTCCCAGCACGAAAGCAAGCTACGTATCAACATTCATTTCTCTCTGCTTCTTGACTGCAGATACCAGGTGACTAAGTGCCTCATAACCTGCACTATGCCTTTCCTGGCATGGTAGACCATATCCTCAAATTATGAGCCAAAATAAACCCTTCCTCCCTTAAATTGTTTCTTGAAAGTGTCAAAGGGACCAGTGAATTAACTAATACAGAAAGTGAGAAATGTGTCCGGGACTGTATCCTAGGGACCCCAGTACTACAAGAGAATTCCTATCTGTGGATTTCAAAACAGGATTTCTCAACACCAACACTACTGTCATTTTGGACAAGACACTTCACTGTTTGGGGCAGGGGACAGGGTGGTCCTATGTACTATAGAGTATTTAGTAGTAACCCCAGTCTCTACTAGTAGTCTAGTCACAGTCCCTGACTTGTGAGGTCCTAAAATATTCCTTGAAGACAAAAATGACTCTGCTCGATCAGGTTAGGGACATGATAGCAGAATCTTTAATAAACCAGAACCTCTCCTCAGTCTCAAGAAATTAATAGCAAACAAGGATAAGAGTTATACAAACTACTCCAATGCACTCATGTTTTGGTTTTGTTAACAAGTACAAAACATTAATTGAATAAAACAAGACCAAGTATTAAACTTCAATGTGTCCCATCTCATTAAAGTTAGACTAGCCCCCAAATACTCTGAAGATCTTGAAAACTCTTCATCCTCTGCCTTCTGACAATAAACTCAGAACAGTGAAGGAATACAGGGGTTAGCTGGTTTTACCCCTGCTTGCTAATATTTCATAGCTCAGAGTTACAGAAAGATTTAAGAATTTCCAAATGCCATTTGTAAAGATATATCTAACTCATACCAAAGAATCCATTTTTCCAAAGTATGTACTAACTTAAATTGGGGGAGAGGGGGAGAAAAAGAAAGAAAAGGATCCTCAAGAACTTGTAGTATTCAAAAAGCATAGCAATATGTATCAAAGTTTGTGGTGATTCTGCTTTTGCTTATGTCTATTTCATGAAGTAATTATCTAATTTTATATATGTCTCCTATGCCAAGTTATAAGGTCCAAGCCCTTGGTTATTCTTCTCTAGCAACTTAATCAAGGAATGAAAGCCCAAAGTCCACCTAAGTATGCCACACTGGATTCTTTTAATTGCAGGGTCATTCAGAAATGGATAACTAGTTTAAAATTGTCCAATTATTTCTTTACCACAAAATGTGCCTTCGGTAATGGCAGCTATGCCAGTGTGGAAATGGGACTTCACTATTTAACGTGTGCTACAACTGAGACCCTGCACTGGCTTGGCTCGGCTGCATCACTAGTGAGTAAGGTGCTGATTTCTACTAGGGGTGATGGCTGCCTGGTGCAAACACAGACAAGTAGATCAGTGGGTACCATTGAGTTCAGGGATGTCATAGTCCTGGACCCACAACTGTCAAGTTCTCGCCTGCTCAAGGTGACAGCACTAGAGGGTCCTTACACAGTGCTATGGCTGGATATTAAAAATCCTACTCATCAAAAACCTCCAAGGCAGGGGTTCTCTTCTGAGAGACATAGATTGCTCCATCCTGCTCTCAGAGCGTCTGAGTCAGGGGTAGAGCCCCAGTTATTTTGAGGCTGATCTAGGGACAACACTCTGGAAACCAATGTCCAGTCAACTTTGACTTAGGCACTGATGAAGCTGAGTTAGCATTTGAGATAAAAGATGGTAACCTGGGAGTAGTGACTCATGACTGGGATCCCAGCGCTTGAGAGAAGGCTGAGGAGTTCAAAGTCATACTGGCTACACAGAGTTGGAGGCCTATATAAGACTGTATAAAACGCAAACAGCAACAACAAATGTTGGTGACTATCTCTGAGATGGCACCATCCACACTGGAACATAACCTTACAGAGAGTCACTGAAACAAAGGTGGTCCCTCACTTTGACCTGGGAGGAATCAGATAATCAGGAAGCTACCGGAAGGCCGTGGCACATGGGAATCAGGGCGAAGAAAGGAGGTGATGAAAGTGATGAGCAAAGAATACAGCAATGTGGAGACCTAAGACAGAGGAGCACATTTGTCCCAGTGGAACACCAGGGGAAAGGGAAATGGTATTTGTTATCAATGAAGCTTTGTAGGAACAATTCTACCTTTGAGTTCAGAAATAAAAACATCATTTTGAATGAAAACATTTTTAAAGATCTATTTTATTGTCAGGCATGGTGACCTTTAATCCCAGCACTAGGGATGCAAAGGGATATGGATCTCTGTGAGTTAAAGGCCAGCCTGGTCTACATAATGAGATCTAGGCCAGTCAGGGCTACACAGTGAGAGCTTGTCTCAAAAAAAAAAAAAATTTAAAAAGTGATTTATTATTTATTTGTGTGTGTGTGTGCTGCCTATGTATGAGTATATGCATATGAGTGCAAGTGCCCACAGGGGCCAGAAGAAGGTATTGGATTCACTGGAGCTAGAGTTACAGGCAGTTGTAAGTCATCTGATGTGGGTACTGGGAACCAAACTTGAATCCTCTGGAAGAGCAGTATGTGCTCTTAACTGCAAAGCATAGTGCTGTGTTCAGGAAGCTGTGAAAAGGCGGAAGAGCCAGGACGAAGGAAAGGGGAGGCTGAGAAGCATCGATGGGGCAGCTCAAGCCAAGTTGTAGAAAACCCTGACAGGAGCCATTTACAGATTTTGAAGTAGAGGTACATGGTTTGATTTCTGGTTCTGGTTAATAAGCCAAACCACAATGCTGAGAATGGACCAGGTTAGGAACAAGACTCAAAGCAGGGAGCCATTTAGAAGGCTGCTATAGGGTCTGTGACTGAGCTGCTGGGGGACTGGACCAGGAAGATAAGGTGGGTGAGAAGTGGAGTGTAGGACCTGTCCTTTGGAAGTGGCCTCTTGGTCTTGGTGATGAGTTGGATATGAAGACCTAAAAGAAGTTACCCATGACTTTCAGATTTCTAACCCAAGTGGCTCATGCTTGACAGTATTACTTGGACAGAGAAGTAGGTTTGGAAGAAAGAGAATCTCCCTTTGGTTCTGTTCAGTTTGTATTCCTGTGACACAAGGGCATGACCAGGGTCATACTTTGGTGGGGTTAAAAGGTGGAGCTGGAAACATCACTAGGGTGTGGTAGCATCAAGCTGGGTTTGAGATGTTCCAAGGAGGTACCAAGAAAGCCCATGAAACCCATGTGCCTTGACATTACTGTCAGCCTTGAACCTTTGACTCATACTCTGAAATATATATCTAATTTTTGAGCAACAAAATATGCAAAGTGGAAGGAAAATACACAAGTCCTGCCAAAGACAAAAATAAGAGAAAGCTGAGCAGGAGCCCCAGACTCATCTCAGAACACTTTTCAGAGCAAGAATGCTTTTCCTTCTGCACTGAAGCCTCTTCTCATGTGAGGGCTATTATTAATTCTAATAGCAGTTGTTTCAGACTTCTTTTGCTCAACTTGTTTGAGACAGATTTCATTCAAACTTGGGGCAATCCTCCTGCCTCTGCCTCCAGAGTGCTGAGATACAGATGTATCCTACCACACACAGTCTCAATATTTTGTTTTTATTTACTCTTCTCCTCCAACCCCAACAACCCTGTGATTTCCATGACAGGGAACACCATGCTTGCTTTATTCACCACTGTAGCAGATGCTGGGCATGGCAGGACGAGGGGGATGTTGAGTTGCTAGAAAGACAGATATCTTGCAGTGCTGGCTTCCTTGCCCCATATTCCTGTGCCTCATATTCCCACTGGTACTTCATGCAAACCATTCCCTTTTAACCACCCTACCAAGCTGGGAACACATGCTGATGGTAAACACAGCTCAGAGTCTCTGAACAAGAGCTGATGTGTATATTTCTGAGGAATGTCTTCAAAATGTCTTATCAGCCACCTCAGATCAGCTCATGCAGTACTCAGCAACCCAGACTCAGTCAAGAGGGTTAGCTCTGAACGCTCTACACAACTACCACCTCCCACTGTTGCCTTTATAATCCATCAAGCTAAGAACTGCATCTCTGTCTATATCTCCCTAATCCCATTCTTTCTCCCTCAGAAATGACATCTAACCCTTATGGCTACCACTCTGGTGGAAGCTTCCATCACAATTCATAGCCTCTTGCCTGGCCTCTCTGCTTAGGAACACCATCGCCCCCCTCCCCCACCAAGCAACCAGAATGACCAGGTGAGATCACACTCCCTCAATAAGCTATATCCTACACTGACCCTCTGTCTCACACAAAGTCAAAGCTAAAGTCCTTCCCCAGCCTGGCAGGCCTTGCAAGTCCGTCACACCCACCTGCACACCTCTGCACCAAGCTGTCTGACCCCTCTGCTTAGGACACTACACTGATATTCTGAAGCCACCATTTCTTCTCAAGGGTCACCTTCTCAGCAAGCTCTGTTGGCCACTCCACTTCCAGTGGTAACTCTTGCTTGCTCTTGTAGTGTCCTGTTATCCCGAAGCACCTGCCTTGGAGCCACTCTATAATCTCTGTACTTATTATGTATTCTTAGCTACTACTGTCTGTCTCCTCTTGAATACAAGCTCCTAAAGGACAGAACAGGTTTCTCTGCTAGCTCACTGACACATGCCAAGGCCTGGCACAGATCTGCTCACCCACTGATTCAGTGAGGCCTCAATAAGTGCTTTAAATTTTGTACAGGTTAGGCAGCCACTCTAGGGGATGACCTAGGAGCTAGGGAGGTCCAAACATTGGAGAACTATAGCCATTCAAGCCAAAACTCAAGAAATGAGACTAATCCTTCACTAAAACGTCCCAGCACAGAAAACCTTTTATGCTTTAAACAGCCTTGGTCTAAACGATCTTAGCGAAGACATGTTAAATGCTACTTAGGTCAACCATGAACGTGGCCTGAGGTACACATACTGCCTTCTGAGAATTTTCACATTTCCCTTTATAGTGGGGTAAGCATTAAGACTGAGGGAAAATTGTAGATGATCCTAATTGAGTTGGGCTAAACCACTCTCCTAGAGATGAGCCGTGGGCCCTGATATTCTTTCTGTGGACATGATTAAAATGAGATAGGGTAATAGACACTTTGAGATGGTAGTATTTGAGGCTTAAGTTTTTGTTTTGTTTTGTTTACTTGAAAAGAAAACCCTACTTTTAAAACACTGAAATTCCCATTTGGCTAATTGTCAGGCGACTGTATGAGTATAAACTCATGAGACACTATCGTTCGCTAGAAAATGCAGATGCCCATATTAAGGGCATCTTATTATTCCATAAGCTTCTGGGTTTTATGCCACCATACATATAAGCATTTTCTTTTTGTGTGTTCTTTGGTTTGGTTTAGTTTGACACAGTGTTTCATGCAACCTAGGCTGGCCTCAAAAATCATTATGTAGCTGAAGCTGGCCTTGTACTCCTGATTCTCTTGCTTCTACTTCCCAAGTACTGAATTAGAGGCATGCATCACTACACCAACTAAATCCTCCCTCCTTCCTCCCGACTCCCATGCTGGGGATTAAACCAGGGCCTTCTATATGTTAAGCAAATGTTCTTGTACTTGTTTTTTTAAAGATAAGATTTTGCTATGTAGCCCAGGTTGGCCTCAAACTTGTGATCCTCTTCCTACCTCAGGTTCCTGTATTCTGGGATTACAGGCATGCTATACCATGCCTGACCCATTTTAGCATCTTCTTAGGGAGGTGCAACAGTTGGTGACCCTGTCACGCTTTAGTCAATAACTGACCTTTTGCCTTGGAGCTTTTTTGTGAAAGCCATAGACCCTACTCCAAAGGTCAAACACACTCTGACACTTTAATATTTAATTTTAAAGATAAATTTTTTTCAGGTTATTGCAGAAGGAAGCTATGGAGTTTTTTCCACCATCTGGAAAGTTGTCTCTAGCAGGCAGATGTGATCTGTAGACGCTACCAGGTCATGGAGTCACAGATTCTGAACTTGTATATTCACAGTGGCGGAAAGTGGAGTCAACCTCAGCCACAGGGCAAGCCAGTTAGGTGACAATAACAAATGACCTATGTTTAGAAAGAATAGCTGCAGGTGAAAAGGGGAAGGAAGTCCTTGTCACTTGCATCTTTGATGCCACCTCCCTGCAGTTCCCCGGGTTCTTCCTTCTAATGGTTTTGAAGCAAATGGAACTAAATACTATGTGTCTGTTCTGGTTTGTTTCTCCATTGCTGTGACAAAATACTCTGACCACTTGGGGAGGAAAGGGTTTATTTAGTTTAGATATACTGGGTCACAGTTCATCCAGGAGCCCAAGGTAGGAAGGAACCTAGGGGCAGTAGCTGGAGCACAGGCCATGGAGGAATGCTGCTTACTGGCTTGCTCCCCTGGCTCCTGCTCAGCCTGTTTTCTTATGCAACACAGGCCCACCTGCCCAGGGGTGGCACCACCCACAGTGGGCTGGGCCCTCCCACATCACTCATCAAGAAGATGCCCCTCAGACATGGCCACAGGCCAGTCCAATAGAGGCAATTCCCCAACTGAGGCTCCCTCAACCCAGGTGTGTCAAGTTGACACTAAAGCTATCCAGCACAGTGTCCCCCAACCTTATTTATAAAAGTGACATTATACCAAGCCAAATAAACACTCAAAAGCTCACACAAACAAATACTTAAAACACACAGGTCTACAGCAGCATTATTCACAAGCCAGAGGTGTCCACAATCCAAATAGATGTCAAATAACTAAATGGGTAAACAAAATGTGGGAGACATAGAATGGAATACTATTCCCCTTTACAGCAGAAGGAAATTCTGGCACATGCCGTAGCATGGACAACCCCTGAAGGCATTATGCAGAGAAAGGCAAGCCAGTGACAACAGTACAAGTTGATTCTACTCGACCACAGAGTAGTCCCATTTATGGTGACAGAATGTGGAATATAAGGTAACAAGTTGCACTTGGGAATAGAGAGAAATGGGTAGAGCTTCAGTATGGCATGATGAAAAAACTATGGGCAGATGTTGGCATTGGCTACACAATAACCTGATTGCACTTAATGCCACTGCACTGCACACTGAACATGGCTAACATGGCCCAATTTGATGTTCTGTACATTTAATCATTTTTTAAAACTCCCATGAAATAAGTTCCTGCACTATGAAGGAGAGACCACAAGGAATCTCCTCTCTTTCCAGAGTCATTCTGCTCCCAGGAATAGAACTCTTACTTAATCCACAGACTCTGTAGGCCGATGAGCCCTGCTGCCTGTCACACATAGAAATCCTTGTTGAATCAAAAATTCTAGAAGTTTATTTGGCAGCTGCTAGCGCCAGCCTTAGAGGGTCCACATGTTTATCTTCCAAAGTAAAGACAAGGCCAACGCTTCCCAATAGAAAATGCCATCTCCCCATGGAGTCACTACTTAAACCACCCGAGTCATATGAGTGTTTTTAATATCTACTTTCTGATTGAGAATGTAAAATTTTTCTTCTTGATCCGCACATCATGTATAGAGATCTGAGATGCATCCCAGTAGTTTTTACAGGGTACCAAGAGGGCAAAATAAGAGTTTGTGTTCATTCCACATTTTATAAAATCATGTATCCAGCCCATGGAAGCCACAGACCACCAGTTAGCATGTGAGGACAGTGTTTGGTGCCTAAGAAGCCCTGCTGAGGACTTTCTAGCTCAACTTGGTTTGGGTAAAGATTAGAAAACTGATTTCAAACACAGCCTGCCCTAAATCAAACAAACCTCAACTCTGGTGGAACAAAAGCCACTCAGTAAAGAAACAAAGCCATAAAACAGCAGTCCTGTAAATAGAGACCAAGCTACCAGCCAAAGGTCAGTCTCCACATATACACAATGCCATAGCACTGGCTTCTCAACCATGCTGGTGGGGAGCAAGTGGCCTTTGCCACTGAAAGGTAATCCGGAACAAGGGTGAACTTCCCTCAGGGGTCCAGCACTTTTCCTAGGCTGACACTTTCTGCTGCCACATTCAGGCCTATCTCCGACACTTTAAAGGAAAGTAAACCAGACTTGAAGACTGATGATAAACCAGGCCCTCAGAGCTGTAAGTATCCCTAGGCAGCCTCCATGGACCACTCTCACTCCATGGACCACTCTCCCTCCATGCAGAGACAATGATTAGAGAGAACATTTAACTTTCTTATTTAATAAGAAAATTAACTCAGGTCCTTTATGAAACTCACAGGCTCTGTAAAGGAGGGAGGGGGCAGTAATGTTAATCCTTTGGCATAGTTGAAAGACGGATGAATGAATGGAGATGTACTACTAATTTCTTTCAGTAGCAACATGTATCCAGCTCCATAAGGTTTAAACACTACTGAGTGTTAAACGGGTGGTATAGAGAAGGAGGGAGAGGTGTGAAGGCCGGGAACACAGAGGTAGAGCAGGCATTGTAGCATGTTGTGTGTCCCAACAGCCTCTGATGAGCAGGAGGAGGTAAACACTTTACCAAGAGAGCAGCCAGGATACCTCACAGCTGTGACTGACTGAACTTGTCCTCCCGAAAGGTTACAGGTACCAGAGCTCCCTGGTCAGCCCAACACTCCAGAATGATGACATAGCTTTGCAGTCTTAGCACCTTGCCCCTGCACTGAGAAACTCTTTCCAGTTCCTGGTGCAAATGGGTGCCTGTGTTTGCTAAACAAATGCTAACACATAGAACTAGTCCTGTGTCCTACACAGCCAGGAAAAAGGCAATAGTTGGGAGAGCACTACTAGAGAGCACTAGCAACAAAAAGAGATAAGACTGATCGCCTTTTATTAAGCTTTGTGCACCCTCCTTTACTTTTCCAAAGTGTTTCATTTGGAACTCATTACATCATGCCATTCACAGGTGAAGACACTGAGGCTGCAAGAGAGATTAAGCTCCCTTAGGTTATGAGCTGGGAAGCAATGGAGCCTGGTTCCTAGCCCAAGTCAGAGGACGAAGAAGCTGGTACCTCTGCTAAGTGGGACCAGTTATCAAACAGTTCCCTTTGTGAATGGTTTTGATAATAATTGACTTTAAAATACAATGCATTTAGAAGTATCAAGAGGAGTACAAATTTGTTCCTAAATGAGATAAGTTCTTTGGTTTCTACAAATAAAAATGGGAAAGAAGGCTGAAAGATGGATACTATGTGAGTATGCATATATACTCTTTTCTAAAATTAGCTTCCATAAAACCAGGGCCTCAGTGATAGAACCTCAAAAGACCTTAGGCTGGGATGGGGATTCAAGAGTAACCCAGGTAACAGGATGAAGAAGATAAGCCATATTTTTGTATTATTCAAACTCTACTGGCAGCAAATTAATTTTTTACATTAAAAAAGACCTATTGGCATAAATGCAATTAATCTAATGGAATGATGTTTTTTAAGTGCCTAAAAATTCACAGGAAATCTAAAGACCCCACAAAGAAAAAGTTCATGGAGATAAATCTAGAAGCAAACACTAGGCAAAGTCGGAAAGGCAGGTCTTAAGAAACTTTACAGGCTCCTCTTGGTAGGGATTTAGGACAAGAGTGGAACCAACAAAACTTGTACTTGTTCCTGAAAAGCAAATTCTGCTGAATCCAAAGGTTCAGGGACTTCTTTTACAACCTGAAACTAAAGAGCAAAGGCAGCTAGCAACTCAAACTAGCACTATACGGATCACCTGTAGTCTGTGAATATTGCTTATGAAAAACTAAAACAGTTTAAAGTCGTAAGTTAATAAAATATTAAAAACATACCAATGTGCTTGCTTATCATGTTCAATCCTCAGTACAAATAATAATATGTATACACAAATACCTAGCCATGATGTTAGTTTTTAAAAACCATGCCAAAGGACTGGGAGTACAGCTCAGTGGTATAGGATTTGTATATTCCTAGCACTGCAAAAAGTGAGAAATACATAGTAAAAATAAGCTGGGTATGGTGGTACATACCTGTATTCCCAGCACTCAGAAAGTGAGGCAGATGATCAGGAATTTGAGATCACTGTTAGCTACATAGGAAGCTCAAGGTCAACCTAAATTACCTAGGACCCGATCTAGAAATACCACAATAATAAAAAATATCAGTGTAATGAAGAAAATAAAGCAATGTTCAAATACTTACTATGTATAAAGGATATATTCACATGTTCTCTGGTTTAAGAGAAAAAAAAAACCAAGGCTTGGTGTGGAGATGCATGCCTTTAAGCCAAGGTAGAGGCAGGCAGCTCTGTGGTGGTCTACAAAGTGAGCTCCAGGCCAGCTGGGGCCACAGGGAGAACTTGTCTCAAAAAGACTAAACCAAACCAAACAAAAAACTAAGAAAGTATATTTTTTCCTTTAATGGATGAGCATACTGATAAAATTTAAGAATCCCTCTAAAGATGATACAATTAGAGAATAAGATAACTGAAACCTGTTAGACTCTGAAGCTTTTCCCACTACTCCTTGCTTTACCAAAGGGAAGGAGGAGGAAGAAGGGAAGCAGGGTAAAGGGAAGGAAGCAGTCACTGCTGCTCTGATATACTCTGTCAGAGTCAAGATCCCGTAGCCTAAAATAAGGCTGAACATGGAGCCGGTTCTGAACTTGCCTCCCATCTGAAGACATCGTCTTACTAAGTCATTTGCTTCAGGAAAACACTGTTTTAAAGCATCATCTTAAAAAGAAAATCCTCCTAGTTCTATCTAGGAAGTAATAACAAGTGAAGGTGTGCATGATCCTTAAAAATCAGGAGAGCTTGTACGTGACCAGCACTGAGCTCCCACAGTGGCATTTGTGTTGGCCTGTATGAAAAAAGCCACACAAGCCATTTGCCCTACACAGAGAACCACTAAAAATAAAGCACAGCTGTTAAGATGATAAATGAACACAGCGGTTAAGGTTTCTCACTCAAAAGGAAGCCTACACAACATAATGAAAATCATTGGGAGGCTTCTGACCGGTAATTGCAGGTAGGTGTGACTTCTCCCCCAGAAATTAATCAGCTAATAACCACTCATCACCCTTTGCACTGTATATGCATTTATAATAGGGTTTAATAAGGTCTTAACAACAGACCCAGAAGTAATGAATGACACTTTAGGCCTAACACAAAAGAACTCCTTAGAGGATGAAAATTAGAGCTTCTACTTCAAATTGTGTGTAGTTTCCTATACGGGCCTCTAGTTACTATCCATGGAGACCTTAAAACATACATCCTTAGTAGCCGGTGTTCCTAAGGCAGATAACCTTCCTCAGTGAGGGAGGGAGTGTCTGGCGGCCTCCAAGTACTTCATTAGTGTGGTCTGGTTTAATTTTCCAGCGGGAGGGGAGGAAGAATTTTGAAGGCAATGCACTAGGAAGACTAGGGAGTGAATCTTTTCTCACACCAACAGGGAGAGCAATTTCCGGAGCACTCCACAGAGCTACCCAGAAGGTAGCAGGCTAGGAGACCACCACCACCACGTGCAGGCCAAGGGGGTCGGTGAGGCTGAGAAGATTTAACTGGCCCCTTCACTTTGGCATGTCAAAACCCGCCCCCGTTATTGCGTCCCCTCAGAACTCCGGTCCTTTTCCACAGCAGTCTGAGATCCGAGCTCTGAGCCTCAGCAGAGACTTAGCGCACACCTCCCTCTGAGGAGTTAGTTGGCCTGACATTTCTAGGCTTTTCCTTTACTTTGGGTTGTGTGAGAGGGTTGGACGAGTGAGGAGTTAAAGCACCCGCCTTCGGTGCGACATCGCCTCCCGCTGCCCTACACGTTGCCACTCCACTAGCACAGAGAGGTGACAGCGTCAGGCATCAAACTGGGGTGGAAGGACAGCCCCTGCCCGCCGCAGAGAACTAGTGAATAGGATCCGACCGACAGTCATCCAGAAAAATGTCTTTTTGAGGGATTACTTCTCAATTCCCTCACTGATGCTCACAGAAAGGACTTGGGAGGGCACCTGGCCCTGCCGCAGTCACGGTGGAGGCGATCGATCTCATCCAGTCCATCCTTCCTAGGAGGTGCAGCGGCCAACTACATTCCGCCGTAAAATCATTTTCCGGCGCACTGGATCAGCCCCCGACCCCAGACTAGCAGTGAGGATACTTCCAAGGGGCGGTAGTCGCCCCCCCCGCCCCGCCGGGCGGCAGCGACTCTTTTCAAAGATCCCGGATCCTTTCCGGGCTTTAACTCTGGAAGCTTAACTTGGGACATGTGTGTCCCAAACCAGCGAAAAACCCAATCTGGAAGCTTAATTTGGGACATGTGTGTCCCAAACCAGCGAAAAACCCAAACAGCTCCGGCGAGTTCCCGCCTCTCGACAGGTGAAAACCCCAAAGGACCGCTCTGCTTGACCTTAACCTGCCAAGGATCCGGGGATGCGGAGGCTCTCGGCACCCGCAGCCAAATCGCACCTGTTGGGGCTCCCGAGGGTGCGGACAGCTGCTACCGCCGCATCGCCAATCGGTGAACTCCACTAGCCCGGGAACCGCCAAAGGGAGCCGCGGGACCCTGCCGGGCCGGTTGGATCTGGGGGTCGGGGACAGCCGCCGCCCGGCGGGTCTTACCTTGCGCTCACCGGGCCCAGGCTGGGGCATCCGCGGGGTACGCGCCGCTCCGAGGCTCGCAGCGCACCTGGCTGCCTCGAGCCGGGCCGCAGTGTTGCCACCGCGCTAGCGCTGCATGGCGCACCCGGGCCGGCCCGGGACCTGGAAGCGTGTCCAGTTGGCCGCGACTCCTCCGGCTCTAGCTGCTCGCCAAGGGCTCCCGCCTTCCCCTGCCCGGCGTCCGTGTGCCCTTCCTCGCCGGCCGCCCTTTTCCCTCGGCTCTGCCCGACCGGCCAAACTGGTTTCTCCGCTCCAGGGAGGAGCCTCTGGTCTTCCTCCAGCAGCAGCCGCCGCCGCCGCGCGCGGCTTGCGGACGGGGCTGGAGCTGGGGCTGGGGGCGGGTCCGCCGTCTGCCCTCCCTCATACCCTCCCGGGGGCGGAGAGGGGCTGGACAGCAAGGCCTGGGGCTGGCCTACACGGCTCGGCTCCAGGGCCGCGCCCTCCCACAGCCCCAGAGGCTGGTGGCCACCCCTGACTGTGACCGATCTTAGTCTAGCCTGTGACCCTGCAGCTGCGGTCGCTCCCTGCTCCCGGGGCGTTCCTGCTCCCCGGCCCCGCAGTCGGTACCCCAACTCTGAGCCTCCGCGTCAGTTTCCCGCCCTCTGCCTGCTTGGTCGCAGCCAGAGAGAGGTTGGTGACCTCGCCAGCCCGAAAAGCTGGCGGGGCTGCTGAGCCCGGGGACCTGAACTCCTTCTGTAAGAGGAGCTCTGTTCGCTCCAAGCCAAGTCACGTTTCGGGACGAGTCATCGAAGGTGTGTTGCGGGACAACAGACTTCAAGAAGCCCAGTAATTGCAGCAAGCACACTTTCTGCTGAGACCAAAATCGCTCAAGTTTAGAGCTTTGGGCCTGAGAATGCTTCCGGCGAACTGCACCGTGTAGTTGAAAGTTTGGGACCTGTGTTCAGCGTTGCTACCAGGGGTTTGGAGTGAGAATCGCGCCCTCGCGGGCAGTACGGACGGTGCAGTCCTGACACCTGCACCTGTAACTCTCCACACCTTGGACTCCTGTCGCTGCTCATCTGCTGCGGACAATTCGCTGGGTTTAGAATGGAGGAAAGAAAAGGTATAGGCGTTTGCCTGTGCCCTGGAAACGTAGCTCAAGGGTAGAGTTGCCTGATGCAAGCCGGGTCATGGGGCACCATAGAAAGAACAGGGAAAGGTAACAGGACTCAGAAAGGGAAAGAAATCCTTGACTCTGGAATCTGGCTGGGAGTCTGAAACTTCAACACAACTGATAAAATCAAAATTGCCTACAGAGGTAGTTCTTCTCTTAGTGATCTCAAACAAGAATGTCAAAAAACAAGCCGGGCTTCCTTAGAGCAGGAGGTTTGCAGTCCTGAGTTTAATTGTGTTAGCCTTCCTCTCTCATCCCTAAATCTAAACCATGCACCTCACAAAGCCACTTTACAATTTAATTTGCAAAAAGAGATGTATTCAGCCTGGTGTGGGGGCACCAGACTTTGATCCCAGCACTTGAGGAGAGCCTAGTCTACACAGTGACTTCTAGGCCAGCTGAGGGAAGAGGCTCTCTGAGCATGTCAACTGATGATGCTGAAGACTTGGACTTGAAGTCCTGTCCCTCATCCTCTGGCAGGACCATGCCAAATTTCAGGGCACTTTGGTCAATCACTCACAGCCTGTCATACATATAACAAGGATTAATTCTGAAATCTGCCCTACATGAGTCCTGGAGAGATGCTTCTTTGTCCTGGCAGAGCCCTGAGCCCTTCTGCCCTGGCAGTTCTTTCTCGGCCGTCTTGTCAGTGGTGGCAAGAACAGAGGCACAGCTCCACTCTGTTGGCCACAGTAGCCTGGGAAGTTCCCTTGATCTTTTAGGATCTTGACTCAGGAAAAACAGTGTCTTTGGCTTCAACACAAAAAATTTTAGGATGGGCCAATATGAGTTAGAGTTTATTAAAAATAGAAAAGTGCTCAGGGAAATAATAAGGCACACCCAAGTGTGGGCATGGGCTTCTTGAGAAGCCCTTGAGGGAGAGTCACAATTAAGTGCATTAGCAGTAGCTGTACACATCATTTTGGTGGTTCTTAAAAAGTGGCTAAAAATTGCCCCTCTCAGAAGTGGCAAGTGGAATTATAGATTTTAAACTGGTTCTGGAGTTGCTTGAATAGGATTATAATCTGATAACGTAAAACTGGGTGCCAGGGATTTAGAACATGGCCTTTTACTATAAAGGGGGTTTCTGGTGAAATTCTTGGAAAAGTATACGTTTATAGCTAGAAAAAGAGAAAGGCCTAAAGCAACGTTGCTAATCAGTCCCTGATTTTCAGCTGGCAAAAGGCCCTTCAGTCAGACAGCAGTGAGAGGTTCCTTTTCCTTCCCACGTACCCATAATTTTTCCTGTCTTTCTATCCTGCCTCAGACTCAAGTGGTGCGGAATAAGCCTGCTGGTATTGTAGAACTCTCCCATTTCGTAGCCAGCACCTTCACCTTGCAAGCTGCAGGGCAGATGACAGTTCACAGAAGCCATCATTCCTAAAGAGCTCAGGAACGCTTTCTGGTTTTCTAGCTTTGAGTAGAAAACTAATTTTCCCCCACTGTTCCTTTTTCACCCATTTCTTGAAAACAGCACTATGTACCCACATGATGTAAACCAAAGGTGGGGAGATTGCTAGGAGAACCCACTCAATTTGACTGACACTTCATTTCCCAGAATATTTCTTTTTTCTACCAGGTAAGAACTAAGGGATGAAAAATAAGCTTAAAAGGAAAGGACTGGCCTGCATTCATTCTCTAGTCCCAGTAGTCACTTAAACTAAAGAATTCATGACAAAGGAAAGGTACTGAGATGACACAAAGTGCAATTGTCACTCTAAATTGGCAGTTTAGTCATTTCCTCTGCGGGAAAATGACTTCTATACAACCACTGTCCACACCCACTCCAGAATTTTATTTTTTAAGGGGCTGGTGAGCCAGGTAAAATGTAGTATGCGAAACTACATGCCCAGCCCCAAGAATCTTAAATATGCCTAAACCTGTCTTTGCATTACCTAGTGATTTTTTAAAAATATTTATTGGGGGGGCATAAATCAGGGGTACGCATATGCCTTGTCCTATGTGGAGGTCACAGGACAACTTTCAGGAGTCAGTTTTCTCTTTCCACTATGCGGGTCCCAGTGATTGAAGTCATCAGGCCTGGCTTTTACCTGCTGCGACGTCCTGCAGGCCCCAGATGATATATTCTGAGCTGGTGTATTCTTCAGCACAAATAATGTTTCATGTACCTCCCGATTTATGAAGCTTTCTGCCTCCTTACCAATTAGTGGTCTCCTCCTCTTTAGTCATCTTCTTCAAGAAATGTTAGAAATTGGGTAACTATGTCAATTATTTTGGCAGTCACCCAGAGGCTTAGTATGCATGAGACGCTAGGAGAGTATTAGCTCTGAGTGTGCTGACAAGATCTGCTTCTGTTTCTTTCATATTCGCGACTGTCAATGTGTAGGATTCATCTGCAGCTCTTTTCTGTAAGGAAGAGGTTTTAAGGAACCACTAGTGCCTATTATATGGAAATGCAATGAACAGTACACTGGTCTGGTGTTGATAACGCAACACCAGTTAAACATAATTAGTATAATTAACTCACACAGTCAATTAACAGTTTTTAATCCCAGAGTATGGCTCAGTGATAGAGCATTTGCCTAGCATGTGCAAGGTTCTGTGCTCCATCCTCACAAAACGAAACAAAACAAGAATTTCCAAGCTATTTTGTGATCATTGTTAGTGTATGCTGCCGTGCTCTCTTTTTAAATTACATTTGTTTATTGTGTGTAGGTATGGGAAGGGGATGGGTGTGCACATGCCACAGCATGTGTGAGGAGGCCAGAATTCAGTTTTTATTCTCCTTCTGCCATGTAAGCCTCGGGGTTAGAACCGAAGCCATCAGCCTTGGTGGTGAGCACCTTTACCTGCTGAACCATCTTGCGTGCCTTTTTGCCACATCCACAGGGAGCTGTGAGAAACCTGTGTTCTTTTTTAAAACAAAT
Organism: Nannospalax galili; assembly: GCF_000622305.1. Classification (NCBI taxonomy): domain Eukaryota; kingdom Metazoa; phylum Chordata; class Mammalia; order Rodentia; family Spalacidae; genus Nannospalax; species Nannospalax galili. The sequence goes on along the minus strand of NW_008357638.1, from coordinate 1,344,547 downwards.
TACGTTTATTTACTTTGTGTATGTATGTGGGGGCTGCAGGTGACTATGCACGTGTCATAGTATATGAGTGAAGGTCAGAGGATAACAGAGTCAGTTCTGTCCTACCATCGACGCAAAAGCTTAACTCTTACCTCAAAGGGGATAAGGGACAGTTTATTCTGGAGCCAAATATGGTGACCATGGCCTGGGAACACAGATTCAGGTTACCCCAAATTCCATGTTCCAGTATGATAACATTTACATTTTTTATAGTACAGAACAAAGACAAGCCATAAATCAAAACACTTTTCAAATGCATTGGTGGGTACATTCGGTAGGCAGGTCATAGCAAAGGGGTGGAGTGTCTCTACTATAGTTCTCAGATGCTACCTGATGACACTCTTTAACTTTTTGATTGGTGAGACCTTGTGGTCTGCTAAATTAATACTTTATTAGTTACAAGAATGTTAATTCAGAAACAGAGGTAGGCAAGGTATGACTATGGGATTAAAGATGTCCTCAGAAAATTTGTGACTAGACTCTGGATCTGCACCATTCCAAACTCTCCACAGTCATTGAAGTGTTAAACAGTTGGTCAGCCTCACAGGAAATTTAGCTCAGGATGCAGGAGTGTTTTCTGGGAACTTTCAGACTCCCATGTGGGTTCTGGGGATTGATCTCAAAGTTTCTTAGGCTTGGTGGCAAGCAACTTTGCCCACTGAGGCATTTCAGTGGCCCCTTGAAAGACATAAAATGAGAAAGCCTATGTGGAAACTCTTGCATTCAATATAGGAACAGTAAAATTAAAATCTATAAATGTTACCTCAAAGCATTATTCATCTCTTTATAACTTGTGTATTTTTCTTTTTTCATTGAATTTTTGTGAATGTCATACAATGTATTTTGATAGTATTTAGACTCCCTCCCCTGTCTGCACTCCCCCTAGCTTCCCTGTCCAATTTTATGAACCTTATCATATATATATATGTATGTATCATAATATATATCATATATAGAAAGGCCTATAGGGTCAAATTTGTGTCCCCAAATGCCCTTGGGTGGGGTCCATTCACTGGAGCCTGGTTAACCTACCAAGAGTCACATCCTTAAAAGAGATTGACTCTCCCCTTCCCAGCAGTCATCAGCTTCCAATAGTTCCTCAGGTAGGAGTAGAGTTCTTACCTACTTCCCCACATCTATGCTGGGATTTTTGTCTGGCTTGAGCGTCCATGGGGTGTGTGTATGCTGTCACCATTGCTCTGAGTTTATACGAGTAACTGCCCAGCTATCTGGAAAACTATTTCCTTGTGGTCATCCAACACCTCTTACTCTGACAATCTTTCTGCCCCCTCTTCCACAATGATCCCTGAGTCTTTGAAGGCAGAAGTTTGATATTGGTGCCCAACTCGGGGATAATCACTCTACAGTCTCTTATTCTGTGCATGTTGGGCAGTTATAGGTTTCTGTGTTAATCACCATCTGCTACATAAAGAAGATTCTCTGGTGAGAGTTGAGAGGTGCATATATCTATGGGTTTAAAAATAAGTCATTAGGAGTCACTTTAATACTATATCTATTTATTGGGGGCTAGAGAGATGGCTCAGTGGTTAAGAGCACTGACTGCTCTTGCAGAAGACCCAGGTTTGAATCACAGCACCCACATGGTGGCTACGAACTGTCCTTAACTCCAGTTCCAGGGGAATCCAAAGCCCTCTTCTGACCTCCGCAGCATTGCACAACACGGGTGCACTCACTTACAGGCAGGCAATACACTCATACACATAAAATAAAAAATAATAAATAAAATATTTTTTAAAATATTATATCTATTAGAATAATAAATTAGTATTAGGCTCTCTCCTATGGCCTATGACCTGTCTAGCCACAGGTTGCTAGCCCTGATACCAATGTCAGGTATGGGCTCTGTCTTATGAAGTGAACGTTAGTCTCATGCTCTGTTTTCATCACTTCCCACTGAGTCTTGAAAATACCTTGACCTTTGCAACTTAATCCTTCATCATCCCTAACTGTGCCTGAATTTCCCATCATCCTTCACAATTCAGTTCTAAGGCAGCTTCTTCTAGGAAATCTTTTTTCACATTCCCAAAGCCTTTGCAATTGCCCTCCAGGGTAACCTTCCTTGTCTCACTCCCTACTGCCCTGCCAGCCCTTTGACATCCAAGATGGATCTTCGTCTTGTTGGCTTAGAGCAACAGTGTGGCATTCTGTATGTTCATAGAATTATTAATTCTCTTAGTTGTGAGTCTCAAAAGCTGTGTAATATTTCTCTTGCTGATGAGTTATTTAATCACCTGCTACTTTGGAGATATTCCTTCATTTCCCAATTTCCATTACCCAGAAACAACTCATTAACCACCACCCACTGCTATATTAAGAGCTTTTAAAGGTCTCTCTAGTTTATGGTGTTATTCCATAGGTTGTGATTGACCCCTCTTTGCTTTATTCTAGGTAGAATCAATGTTTCTAGTTTTGTTTTGTTTTCTTAGAATTTGAACATAAGGAGGGCTTGTTGTTACCATTGGAGTAATACAAAGAATGCCATTCAAATACTTCTGAAAGGAGCCTGTGCTGGATAGCTTTAGTGTCAACTTGACATACCTGGGTTGAGGGAGTCTCTATTAGGGAATTTCCTTCATTGGACTGGCCTGTGGCCATGTCCGTGGGGAAACTTCTTGATTGCTGAGTGATGTGGGAGGGCCCAGCCCACTGTGGGTGGTGCCACCCCTGGGCAGGTGGGCCTATGTTGCATAAGAAAGCAGGCTGAGCAGGGGCCAGGGGAGCAAGCCAGTAAGCAGCATTCCTCTATGGCCTGTGCTCCAGCTCCTGCCTCCAGGTTCCTGCCCTGAGTTCCTGCCTTGGGCTCCTGGATGAACTGTGACCCAGGATATGTAAGCTAAATAAACCCTTTCCTCCCCAAGTTGGTAGTGGTCAGAGTATTTTGTCACAGCAATGAAGAACAAACTAGGACAGAGCCTGTGATGTGTATGAACAGCACCCTCCTGTTTTCCTACTTTAACTGAGAAGGACCATTACTCATGTAGACCAGATGTGGCTTCAATATCCATTAAAGAGATTAGTTGCAGCTATATAATGGCATACCAGTCCAGCATTTTGTAAGACTAGGGAGATCTAGTGGTCCTGATGATGGGACCATCTAAGTGGTCCTGATGTTGGGACCGTGCTCATTGTTATGGCAGGTGGAGAGACGGCTCAGTGATTAGGAGCTGTGGCTGCTCTTGCAGAAAATATGGGTTCAGCTCCCAGCAACCACATGGTAGTTAACAACTGTCCATAACTCCAGTCACTGGAGATCTCACACCCTCTTCTGGCCTCTGCAGGCACCACACTCATGGGTATACTTACATACATGGAGGCAAAACACTCATACACATAAAAACAAATTAATTAATTTATAAAAAGATATATTGTTATTAGCTAATGCAAATATAGAAGATTATATGTTTAAATAATATATATATATTAAGTGATTATAAATTGTCTTTATTTGTATGCCATAAAAATGCGTGCATTGTATAATATATTAAAACACATCATATATAATGTTATATATGTATGTATGAAAAGAGAGAGAGGAAGAGAGGGAGAATGGAAAGATAAATAAGAAATTAGTAATGGGGCTGGATAGATGGCTCAGCAGTTAAGAACACTGGTTGTTCTTGCAGAAGACCTGAGTTCAAATCCCAGCACCCACATGGCAGCTAACAACTGTCGGTAACTCCAGTCCCAGGGGATCCAACAGCCTCTTCTGACCTCCGCGGGCATTGCATAGCACGGGTGCACTTACCTACCTGCAGGCAATACAAGCATACACATAAAATAAAAATAATAAATAAAATTAAAAGTTTAAAATAAGTTAATAACAGTACTTATCTTCATGAAGGAAACAATTTTTCAGGTATATCTTTGTTCAGTTAAAACTTTTTCTTACTGTACTTTTATACAATCTTCTAATTATTTGTTTTGGAAATGTAATAAAATATGTGCATATTCAGGTAATACTGCAAAGTTTCTGGTGAGAAACAATTACCCCCATCCCACCAAGGTCAATGGTTAAATGCTACTCTCCAGAGACCATCATTTTTTAGCTCAGCTGGTTGATATGTATTTTCATATACTAATAATATGTTTACATTGCTGTTGTTTTTTCCATTTTAGATATTGTCCATGGATTTCCTGTTACAGGCCTCATTGATATTTCCCACTTATGACACCCCCACTTACTCTATTGCACTCTTTCCGTTTTCCCATCACACACTATGACATATACAATTAAATCAGTATTTATTGGGCACTTTAATTATGAGTATGTAAACACTCTATAGCTAAGCTGTGAGGTATATTATGGCTGCATTTTCTTTTCATAAAGCTTTGGGCTTTATCTTGAGTTGGTAATTTCCTTTTTTTCATTTATTCTGTCTTCTATGTTTCTATCATTAATTTAGTCACAAAATTTCTCATATAACCATAACACTCTTCACAGTATAACCAAATAGAATTTATCAGTTTGCATTTGGTTCTCTTGAGATATTTTCAGCAGCTGTCTTCTGACCTCTTGCTCTGCATGGATAGAGTACTGCCACACAAAACTTCCCTTTGCCATCACCTGGGAATCCCTCTGCCTCTCTCCTCCACATCTTTTTTTGTTCGACTTGCTAATTCTAGTGGGGCACATCTGAAAAAGGAAGCATGAGGTAGAAATTGTGAGGCCTACTATGTTGCTTATGATGCCTTTAACTGTAGAAAATAGTATTTTGGAGTGCAAATGGCATCATTATTTTTATCAGTATTTCTATTATTGTTTTAAAATTCACAATTATTTATTTACTTATTTTATGTGTTTGTACATGTATGGGCATGCATATGCATGTGAAGGACAGAGAACAACTTGGACCTGTGGGTTCTAAAGATTGAACTAAGCACTTGGAGGCAAGAACTTTATCAGCTGAGCCATCTCTCCAGCATAAATATTTCTATTACTATTATTTAGCTAAGAGTTCCAATTTTGGTTAGTTGGTTTGTAATGGGTCCCAGGTACTTGTTATACTTTTACTCTGCTTTCATGATGATGATAGTGGTGTCCCCTCTTTAGTTCCCGGTGGCTGCAGGAGCTGGCTGATGTCAGTTGCCAGAAATGGGGCCATATGGCTGATCCTAGCTGCTTGGAAGGCTGGAAGACTGAGTATGCAACCTTTTCAGCATCCATTATGGGCATTAGTCTCTGTCAATATGGAAGAAAGAATTGGGGGCATGGCAACTTATAGCACTAGGGCATTGTATGTATTTAAATATGTCTTCATTCTACAGTTATAATTTGACTCACTATAAATTCTAGAAGGCCGGGTGTGGTAGACTCCTTTAATCCTAGCACTTGGGAAGCAGAGGTAGGCGGATCTCTGAGAGTTCAAGGTCAGCCTGGTCTACAAAATGAGTTCCAGGCAAACTAGGATTATAGGGGAGACCCTGTCTCAAAAAGACCGAAAAAAAAAAACAAAAAAGAGAAAAAAAAAAAAGAAATTCTAGATTAGAAAGCATCATTTTGTCCTCAGAATTGTGAAGGCATAATTCTTTATATCATAGATTCTGATATTACTGTCAAATGCTTGATATTATTCTGATTCCCAGGCACTTCTATGTGATTGTGATGGTTAATAGCTGATTGTCAACTTGATAGGATCTAGAATCTTCAGGGAGACAAACCTCTAGGCATGTCTGCGAGGGAGTTTCTGGATTGGGAAGACCCATCCCAAATGTGAGCAGCACCGTTCCATGGGCTGGGGTCCAGACTGAATATAAAAGAGAAAGCAAGTAGAGAAAGGATTCATCTCTCTCTGCTTCCTGTTGGCAGAAGCAATGTGATCAACTGCCTCATAGACCAGCTGCCCCACACTTCCACTGTGTATTAGTCACTTTTCTGTTGCTCTGATAGAAACACTGACCAAAGCAATTTATAGAAGGAAGAGTTTATTTGAGCTTACAGTTTCAGGGGAATTACAGTCCATCATGGCAGGGAGGCATGGTGGCTGGAGGTGGCTGGAGTAGGAGCAGCAGAAGCTAAGTTCTCACATCATCATGCAGGCACAGGAAGCAAGAGAGCAACTGGAGATCTGGCAAGGCTTAAGAGCTCTCTAAGCCCACCCCCAGTGATGTGCTTCCTCTAGGATAGCCACACCTGTTAAGGGCTCCCAAAACAGCACTATCATCTGGGGACAAAATGTCCAAATACTTGGAGCCTATAGGGGACATTTTCATTCAAACCACCACATACCACCATGCCTTCCACATCGTGGCAGGCTGTGTCTCCTCAAACTGTGAACCAAAATAAGCCCTTCCTCCCTTAAGTTGCTTTTTGTCTAGTGTTTGGTCACAGAAATTAGAAAAAATATCTAATATGGCAACCATCTTTCCAGTTCCTGGAAGCTTTCTCTCTGGTGCTAAAATTTTACTGAAATGCGCTTCCTTGTAGGGGTGCATTAAAATTTCAAATTTAAAAAAAATGATATGATTTTGCACTGATTTTTTTTTTAACAACAACAAAAAGTTTGTGTTTCTCAGTTCTGTTTACTGCTGTCCAACAGTGATGGGCCCCAGGCAACCCTGACAGCCATGAAATACCTCACCTGGGCTGGGCTGTTCCTCTTTGGATTCTTTATGCTCTCTGGAATTTAGACTTAGCCTCTTCCCACTGGACACCTGGCCACAACCTGTCTTCTTCACATTTTTTTTTTACCTGACAAACTAATCAACTAATCAAAAGGCACTGTTTTACCTTTAAAACTAGAGGCGTTGGCACTACTATCCTCAGGCCTCTTGGGGTAAGTCTATAGCACAGCTCTCCACGCTGGGACTCCCTAAGCCACATTCACCCTTCCATTCCCCCCCCCCCCCACCGCCATTCTATACTCCTAGTTTGGGCCCTGCGCCATTCCTAGTCTTGGGGCCCCAGACACCTGGGGAACCAATACTGCTTCCTGATCCTTCTCACCCAGAGCAACCCAGTCCCTTTCTTGGGCTACAGGAGCACCGCTTCTGGTCCTGGCCCCGCCCTCACCTCTCTCTGCTTCCCTGGGCCTGCACCACCAGCTAGCTCTCCTAGCCTGCACTACTATGCTCAGGCCTCTTGGGATAAGTCTATAGCGCAGCTCTCCACACCAGGACTCCCTAAGCCACATTCACCCTTCCATCCCCCCCCACTCCGCCCGTTGTTCTATACTCCTAGTTTGGGCCCTACGCCATTCCTAGTCTTGGGGCCCCAGACACCTGGGGAACCAATACTGCTTCCTGATCCTTCTCACCCAGAGCAACCCAGTCCTTTTCTTGGGCTACAGGAGCACCGCTTCTGGTCCTGGCCCCGCCCTCACATCCTTCTATTTCCCTGGTCCTGCAACACCCACCAGCGTCTTTCTGGGGCTGATAGCCTCTTTCTGGGGCTCCGAGGCTTACCTTTACTCTCCCTGATCCTTTGCATCCAGTACAACCCAGCTACTCAATCCACTCCCTGGGAAATCTTGGGGCTTCTTCCCACCCCATCTCACTTTGCATCCCTGTGTGGCGTGGCCGGGGCCAGGGTCTCAGGTCAGTCCAACACCCAAGTTCC
>NW_008357638.1:1335534-1335869 GCF_000622305.1 Nannospalax galili | reverse complement strand
GACATCAATAGACTGAAGGAATTCATGTCCACAAAACCAGTCCTTCATAGAGTTCTGGAAGGAATACAGAGAGCTGAAGAAAGGAATGACTATACCCAAGGGGTTGCAGAAAGAACTCCAAGGAGGGTATAACAGTGTAAAAGTACAGCTATAGCAACAACATAAACAAAAAAAATGACAGGATTCGGTACTCATCTTTCATTAATAACTTTAAACATTAATGGACTGAACTCACCAGTCAAAAGACACAGACTATATGAATGGATTAAGAAACAAAACCCATCTTTTTGTTGTCTGCAAGAAACTCATCTCACTTTCAAGGACAGACACTATCT
>NW_008357638.1:1317135-1331737 GCF_000622305.1 Nannospalax galili | reverse complement strand
AAAACAAAACAAAACAAGTATCTTCTTGAAGTCCCTCAAATTAAGGTAAAGAATAAGAACAAATCATTCTGGAAGAACGCAAAGGCAAATAGCTTTAGATATTTAAGTGACAATAGAATTTATTCTCATAATTGTTTTAATAGCTTTTGTATAAACCTCATCGCTATTATGAGATATAAAATGTATTTATCAAATCTGTAATCCATTATGCCAAAAAAATCTGAATTACTGTAATATTTTGCATATTGTTAAAACTGTAACTTTAATTGTAAAAAAAAAATTAAAATAAAAAAAGCAAAAAAAACCAAAAAAAAACACTAGAGACAATCTGATAAATTAACTCACAGCAACATAGTAATAACTTATAATGCTTTCATGAGTTTTCCTTAACCCAAACCTAGACTCTTATTAATAATATTCTATACTTTTATCCCATATGAATGAATTAAAGGTATGAATTTCAAGGGAATAAATGATTTCACACACACATATACACGCGCACATGCACACACACATACACACACACGCACACACACATCCCTTCTATTCATTTCCTAGGCCAGTTATTACTGCTCTCTTCCTTAGAAGTTAGACATTGGTATTAACAAAAGATTGAAACACTCACATACCTTTATCCAAAGTTACTGGAAAAAGGAGTAATACAAAACTTTCATCTTTTTCTAAGTAGTAGAACAATTGCCAGGAGGTAATTTGGTATATGTTTAACATTTATTTGTGCAATGATCCCCACCCCCTGCTCATTATGCAGCTTGGCAATTTACTAGTCACCTGGAGTACCAGAAATTGTTTCTTAAAAGGTGCTTGACTCTGCTCTTTCTCTTGATTGCATAGGCCTGTCACGTTCTTAGAGACATATCCTTTTTCTTATCCCTTTAGAACAGGATTTGACTACTATGGTAGACTGAATCCACAGGGGCCTGGCCCTCAGCTGAGAGCACAGAGTTCCTCAAAGTCCTCCCCAGAGAAGCCAGGAAGTCCCCAGAGGCCAGTTTGCGTCACTCATGGGTCCAGTACACAGCAGAATCAGCATTTCTTTCTTCTTGCCACTGACCTTAAATGTAACCCCATCTTCCAACCTCCACCATCTCAGATCAGACACTGCCATTCCCAATATCTGGAACTTCAAAGTGTAGAAACCTGTTCTTGTGTCTATAAGAAATGGAGGACTGGGCGTGGTGGCGCACGCCTTTAATCGAGGCAGAGACAGGTGGATCTCTGAGAGTCCGAGGCCAGCCTGGTCTCCATAGTGAATCTGGGACAACTGGGGCTACAACTAAGACCCTGTCTCAAAAAGACCAAAAAAAGAAAAAAAAGAGAAAATGACATTTCAGAAGAAATGCCTCCCAGCCTTCTACTTTATACTCTCATCAGTAGGGTCCAGAGCACAGACATGTGAGCTCTGTCTTACAGTAGGTCCTAGGATTTCTTGTTACTATAGAATACCCGAGATGGAGCCATTTATAAAGAACAGATGTTTATTTGGGCTCATGCTTCTGGAGGCTGCAAAGTTGGAGGTTGGGCAGCCACATCTGGTAAGGGCCTCATGGTATATAGAAAGGCAAGCAGTCATGTGAAAGAAAGGAGGGGACAACAGAAGACAGGTGTGTTAGAACAACCCATTCTGGAGATAACCAACCATTCTTTCTTAAAATTTTAATTAATTAAATAATTAATAATTAATGTGTATGAGTGTTATGCCTACATGTATGTAAGTGCATCTATATCATGCAGTGCCCACAGAGGACAGAAGAGGGTGTCAGATACCCTGGAACTGGAATTACAAACAGTTGTTAGTCACTATGTGAGTGCTGGGATTCAAACCCAGGTCTTCTTCGAGTAGCCAGTGTTCTTAATTGCTGAGCCATCTCTCCAGCCCCAAATCAACCCATTCTTGAGTAAACTACATTAATCCCTTTGTGAGGGTGTATCTCTCATGACCCAAAACACTTCTTAAAGGCCCTATCATCTCTTCACAGCATTCTGTTGACAATTAAGTTTTGATCTGAAACTGAGCATAGTGATGCAGGCCTATGATCTCAGCACTCTGGAGGGCAGAGCGGAAGGGCCCCAAGTTCAAGCCACCTCCCAAAATCCATATGAATTCTAGTAGGGACAAACCACTTTCAAACTTCAGGACAGCGTGTTTAGAACCCAAGAACAATATAGAAAGACAAAAGATAGAGCTAATCAATAAAACCTATATTGCATCTTGAATAAATTTAACTTCTGATTAAGTTAAATCAAGGATTTGCTCAGACATCAAGATCATTGCTCCTTCTTTCCTTAAGATGGAGACATTGTCTAAGACATTTTTGATATTCTCACATATTTAAAACTCTTTCAGAGGCTCTTTTACCTATTCACTAATGTAAGAAAATTCCAATTCCAATATTTAAGATACATACATGTATGCTCAGGTATGACTCGGTTATATAGCATATATGAAGACCTGAGTTTAATCCCTCACACTGTAACAAACACACACACAAAACAGGCACAAAACAAACAGAAAAAAGTTGACTATCTAAGATGTGTTTCATTGGAAATCCATTTTAAAATCCACCTGTGTTCAAATCTTAATCTATGACACTTGCTTGTTGAACAGCTAATCAAAAGTTGCTCAAATTCCATACAATGAGTCACAGCCTAGTTTGCTTCCCTGAGCCCAGCACTGAAGTCCTGAACAAGCTATTCCCCATGACTCACTTGAAATCAATTAATTTCTGAAAACTGTGGACAATCAAATCTTGGCACATGATTGTTTTACATGCCTCCCTTACCCTGGCAGAGCTACATGGCAGCAGCATACAGAACAATGGATTGCTTGCTTACTATTTTTTCTTTCCTTTCTTTTTTTCCTTTCTTTTTTCTTCCTTCCTTCCCTCCCTCTCTCCACCCCTTCCTTCCTTCCTATTTATTTTCTTTCTTGACAGAATCTCACTTTTGAACTCAGAATGACTTTGACCTTGAGAGCCTCTTCCCTCTGGAGTGCTGGGATTTCAGGTGTGTGATGACTAGAACAGTCGTTTAAAAAGTTTTTGTGTCGGGCGTGGTGGCCCACGCCTTTAATCCCAGCACTCAGGAGGCAGAGGCAGGCCAATCTCTGTGAGTTCAAGGCCAGCCTGGTCTACATAGTGAGTTCCAGGACAGCTGGAGCTACAGGGAGACCCTGTCTCAAAAAGACCAAAAAAAAAAAAGAAAAAAGTTTTTGTCTTGAAACTCTTCTTGGTTTTTAAAAATCTGCAATACCTTAAAACAAGAAAGTCATGTGTAAAACAGACAAAAGAAATGGGGGAGTTTAAAGCAATGAGGTAGGGACAGGGTCCCCAGTGGTAAGTTTATTATGAGCTTAATAACACTTAAAAGACTTTCTAAGACCCTGGGCCTAATTTAAAATTCTTAATTTTTGAAATTTTTGTTTATTTTCTTTTTAGGGTCTCCCATAGCCCCAACTGACCTGGAACTCACTATGGAGATCAGGTTGGCCTTGATCTCACAGAGATCTGCCTGCTTCTGCCACCCAAAGGCCTGGTATATGCTCTTAATTTTTAAATTTATTTTATCTGAAAGAACTCACTATCTTTGGTTTCTGTAACCCTTGGCCCAGAGTCCAGAATCTCATTCCCCCCAGCTCTCTTCTTCTCCCAGTCACCCTCATCCTGTATAGGGAAAAAAAAAAAACCACCCAAACCCCTTCAATTTAGCATAATCATGAAGATGGACTCAGGAGACATAGTCTGAGGCATGTGCTACCACCAGTTGCTGCCATCCTGCAGTTCGTCGTTTTGCACCAAGGTCCCAGTCTAACTACCCATCCATGCTACACCACCTGGGGCACATCCGACATTGTTACAACAGCTTTCATTCCCAAGCTTTGTCCTTCCTCATCAGAAACCTTTTGACATCCTGCAAGCCACTAGAACTCGGCCTAGAACTTTGGTCCTCACAGAAAGACTTCAGGGGCTGGGTCTTCCATCCCCATGATTCAGTGTCCCCCACCAAATGAAAGCAATGACAGGTTGAAGCCCTATGTGGTATCCCTTCTGTCTTTGTTTTAAACAGAAACTATGGTGCCTGGATGGTGGAACTCCTCAGGGGCAGAGCTCCAGGCAGCAGAATCAGTGGAGTGTTCGGGGTAAGGTCCCTCCCTGCTCCTGGAGCAGGTGCCCTTTCAGAGTTCCTCCAGGCACCAGCAGTCACTGTCTATTGTTTTAAAGCAACAGATGCCTCACCATCCTCCTTCCCCACGCCCATCAACAAGGGCATGAGGGCAATTTTGACTCACATGGAATGACATTTGTGCTCACATACCTGTCCAGTTGAAACAGTCATATGGTAGAGCAGGCTTGCCAACCCTGACACCTCTTCCACACTTCCTCCCTGGTCATGTGCCCCAATGTTATTGGAGACAGCAATGTGCTTAGCTAAAGGACTGAACATCCCAATCTCCTTGCAGAGGATATAACCATGTGACCAAGTTCTAACCAATGAGATATAGGTAGACTGTTACAAGAGACTTCAAGAATGCTCTAAAAATAGAAATTCATCATCTTCTCCTGTGTCAGCATGGCCCCTGCTGAGCTGGCAGACATTTTGGATCTGTGATGACTTTAAAGAGGGAGCCAGTTGCTATGGAGGGTAGACTAGAGAGATAAGTGCACCTGTTAACATCTTGGTACCCCCCGGCAGCCCAGATTACCTCTCTTTGTGCTCACAGAAAATCTGTAAGAAAATAATAGCTTTATGTTTAAGACACTATCTCTCAGCTCACTGTTGCTCATAGCTGAATCAAATTCCTTATTAATTGTATTAGTTACCTTTCTGTTGCTGTGATAAAACACCATGACCAATTCAGCTTATGCTAGGAAGAGTTTATTTGGGCTTACAGTTCCAGAGGCTGAGTCCATCATGGCATGGGAGGGTTAGGGTTAGAGTGAAGCACGGTTCTGTCTGAACTCTCAAAGCCCACTCCCAGAGATGTGTTTCCTCCAGCAAGGCCACACCTCCCAAACTTCCACAGTGTTCAAGAATTCAAACTTGTGAGCCTATGGGGGATGTTTCTCATTCAAACCATCATACTAATATAAAGGCTAGAGTCAACTTTAGACATGTTAGAGAAGAAAATCAACAAATAAATATAGATCCGGGTTATGAGAGGTAGAAACAACCTTAACACACTCAACCTTCCACCTAATTTATATAGGATGCTGAGGGCCAGAGGGGACCAGTGGCAGAAGCAAAATGGAGCTGTTTCTGTGATCTTGGTTTAGCTACCTCGACCTCTAAAGCAGAATGCAACTTGTCCCAGTTCAATGCTACTGCAGACGCTGAGTGATACTCTATAGCAGGTAGTGTGGGCATTTAGAATATTTGGAGCTCGAAGGAAACCAGACTTAGGTTAGTAAGTATACTTTTCCCCAGATAAAATGCCATGCACATTGTACATACATACACACATTATAACTATTTAATTAGCACCTACTCAAGGCCACGTTCATGTGATCCCTGATTCCTAGAAAGGCAGGCAATGTGCAGTGGTGGCCTTTACCCACAGCTCTACTTTCCATGGTCAATTGCCTACCGTCAACAGCAGTCCAAAATATTACCACAGTGTAATAAAAAATTAAGATATTTGGAGAGGGGCTAAAGAGATGGCTCAGTGGTGAAGAGCACTGGCTGTTCTTGCAGAAGACCTGAGTTTGAATCCAGCACCAATATGGCAGCTAACAACTGTCCTTAGCTCCAGTTCCAGAGGATCTGACACCCTCTTCTGTTCTCCTCAGGCACAGTGCACGATACAGGTACGCTTACATACTTGGACGCATAACACTCATATATATAAAATAAATAAATAAAAGGTATTTGGAGAGCAAGAGAACAGAGACTACATTTGCATAACTTTTATTATAATATATTATTAAAACAACTCTTTTATTAGTACTTATTGTTGTTAATATCTTACAGTGCCTAATTTATGGATTAAGGTTTACTGTATATATTCAGAAGAACACTAGTATATATGGAAAGTTCTTTTATTTTCCATGGCTTCGGGTATTGGGGTGGATGTCTTGAAATTTATGTCAAATTATGTCAAATTTATGTCAAATTATGACAAAAATACCTGACAAAAACAACTTAAGGAAGGAAAGGTTTCTGTTGGCTAATAGCTTGAGGGTACAGTCTATAAAGGGGTGGGAGAGTCATGGCAGCAGCAATGTGAGGTAGCAGGTCACATTGCATCTGTAGTCACAAAGCATAGAAAGGTGAATGCTGGTGCTGAGCTGGCTTTCTCCTATAGGTTCAGGACCCCAGCCCATGGAATGGTGCTGTTCACATTTAGGGTAGGTCTTCCCACCTAATTAAGACAATCTAGAAACTCCCTCCTACACATGTCCAGGGGTTTGTCTCCTAGGTGATCCTAGATCCTTTCAAGTTGATAATATCAATAATTCTGGGAAGTTACAATATCAATAATTCTGGGAAGCTACATGTCCTTGATTTGAAAATACGAAACAAGAAAAACAACTGAGTCTCAACCCTGTGGATTATTGTTCCTCCCACACGAGTAGATGATGAGGAGTTGGCCAGTCAGGAAGTGCCACATCTGTATACCACCTAGAGTCATCTGCGAAGGAGGGGAGATGCCCAAAGCTTGAGCAATACAAAAGCGATCCTGCCCCAGGGAAGCATGAAGTCATTCACAGGCACACGCTGCTGATTACTGTGGTGGGCTCCTGGCAGCTGCTGGCTCTGCAACACCTCCTTCTGGCTGACGTCTGTTTCAGCTGCTGTGGCTCTGCAGTCTGCATGAGCCCTGTGGCAGAGCTGGGGGCAAAAACAAGGAACCAGCCCCTGAATTCACCCAGAAGGAATAACAGCTCAGAAGGAGTAACAGCGAGGAAGCAGGGAGTCGCTGCCCTGCAAGGTAGCACCCTTGAAGCAGGCTTGGTGACGAGACAGGAGTGGCCCTGACTCATTCTGGGAGGTTCCAAAAGACTTCTTGGAGAAGGTGGCCTCTAAATAGAGAACTGGAGGATGGGTAGGAGTTTCTGTCCCACCCTTAGTCACTGTGCAGATGGCTGATGTCATGTGACAGATCTTTGTTCCAGATCCATAGAGCATAGTAAGGGTCAATGAGGCAGTTAGAAAAATGAATGACCCTCTCTTCCATTCCTGGAGTTCTGCAGGCACTGACATCTCATTTGATCTGGAGGGAGTCAGAGGTCAGGGTCAGGGATGATTTCTTCCTGTGAAGAGGCTGAGTCTGGAGATGCCTGCCTTGGTACCTGAGACATCATGTCCACAGAACTATTCTGGTAATGGACAGCACTGTTCATGAGTCTGGTACCTCTTACATGAGCGCGTGCACGCACACACACACACACACACACACACACACACACACAGAAACTTCATACCCCTCGGCTGCCATTGCTAAATCTCCCCTGCCTCCCAGAATCTACTAATCAACTTTACCTCAATAACTCTTGCTATTATTGCATAGGAACAGAAAATTTAAAAATTTTTAAAAATGCATGAGTCTGGTACCTCTTACATGAGCGCGTGCACGCACACACACACACACACACACACACACACACACACAGAAACTTCATACCCCTCGGCTGCCATTGCTAAATCTCCCCTGCCTCCCAGAATCTACTAATCAACTTTACCTCAATAACTCTTGCTATTATTGCATAGGAACAGAAAATTTAAAAATTTTTAAAAATGTTTTAATTATTTATTTAATAACAAATTGACACATTCAATAACAATTTCCAGAGCTAAGATGCGTCTCTTTCAAAACTGGCTGTAAATTTTTAGGTTTACAGTTGAATTAATACAATTACACAATATTGCACTCCATATAAACCCTATAAGACATAAAATTAAATGAGGTTTCAAACCCCAAAAAAGATCTTCCATTTCATTATTAAAATACACAGTTTCATACAGAAAAATTCATTTTTAATACAATTGACACTAAGATGCACGTGCGTATCTAATCTCTATATATCTGATTATTACTAGTCATAGTCGGTTACTTTCTGAACTCCTTGGCATCTGAGCATGGATATAAAGTCATCAGGTAGATTTCAATGGTAAGTTTTTCACATCTACTAATTATTAAGGACCAAATTTTTATGCTTTGAAAAATGTTTTAAATTTTTTAAAAAAATTTATTAACCACATGATTAGAAGAAGCTTTACATTACAGCTTTAACATATTCAGTAACACACTTCAGAGAAACGATACATCTCTTTCAAAAGTGGCTGTAAATTTTTAGGTTCACAGTTGAATTAATACAGTTACACAGTATTGAACTCAGAATAAACACTGTAAGATATAAAATTGGATGAATTTTTACCCTTTAAGGAACATCTCCATTTCAAGATATGCTGTTTCCTACATTTTTTAATATTATTTTTTATTTTTTTAGAAGCATATCATTACAGCTTTAACATATTCAGTAACACACTTCAGAGAAACGATACATCTCTTTCAAAAGTGGCTGTAAATTTTTAGGTTCACAGTTGAATTAATACAGTTACACAGTATTGAACTCAGAATAAACACTGTAAGATATAAAATTGGATGAATTTTTACCCTTTAAAAAAGACCTCCATTTCATCTTAAAATATTCTGTTTCCTACAGAAAGACTCATTGGTTTTGCTACTAACACTGAGATGTTGGCGCATGCATCTCTAATATGTATGTATCTAATTATTACTAGTCATAATTGTTTGCACTTGGATCCTTGGTGCCTGTGTATGTAAACTTTTATGCTTCCTCCTTAAATATAATACATTTTTTAAATTTGATTTTTTTCTGTGTGTGTATATCACACAGAACATCCCAAAACATCTTATTCAACTATACACCCACTTCCCACATGGCACCCTCCCATAGCCTCCCTCCCCCGACTAGATCCCTTATACTCTGATATCCCTGCTACTGTCTGCTGTGTTGTCGGCACCCCCAGCCATTCCCCACTACTTGTCCATCTGGTGAATCTAGTCAGCATATCTAGAGGTCTTTGTTTTAGAAAGGTCAGCTGTTCCTCATCTAGCAGCAACCAGTTGAGATTGGGGTCTGCTGTTTATTTTCCTAGTTCTATCCTGGGTTACTATCTGGGAGTCCCTTGGGCCACCCTGGCCAACAACTCGAAAGAAGGTTATCTCCTATTTGGCATTGTTGCTTGTTATGTAGCCTTTAGCTATACGTATGGACTCTTAAAAAATTATGTTTGCCCCTTTAATCTTTGGTTATACTTTCCTTTTTGGTGTTTAAGGCCATACAGCTGGCCCAGATAAACCTATTTATTTTTACTCTTAAGGTCATTTGAGGATCTAGGAACAGAAAAATTTACACAGTCTTTTGTCACTGGTATGTTGCACTTGGCAAGTTTTCAAGATCCATCCATGTCCTAGTATGTTCTTCAGTCTTCTTTATGGCCTAGTGACACGCATATCATTAGCATATGCTTCAGGGTGGGTGGCATCCCGGCTAATCAGCAGTCCTATGCATAAAACTGTCTTAGTTTCCTTTTCTGTTGCTGTGACAAAATACCCCAACAAAGGAGCTTAGGGGAAAGGGTTCATGTAGCTCACAAGTCCAGGTTAGAGTCCATCATTATGGGAAAGACAAGGTGGTAGGAACTTGAAGCAATTGGTCACATTACATCCACAATCAAGAGCAGGCGGGGGCGCTAGAGAGATGGCTCAGCAGTTAAGAGCTCCTGAGAGGACTTAGTTCAGTTCCCAGCACCTATATTGGGCAGCTCAAAGCCACCCATAGCTCTGACTCTGGCCACCTCAGGCACCTATACTCCTGTACACATACCTACATACAGACACATATACATAGTTAAAAATTATATATTTTTTAAAAAAGCAGAAAGCAATGAATGAATTCCCGTGATACAGTGCTCAACTGGCTCTCTTTCATTCAGTCTTGAGCCAGCCCAAGATATGGCACCACCCACACTCAGGCTGGGTCCACCTCAATTCACATCATCAAGATACCCCCCCCCCCCCCCCCCCCCCGCCACAATGCCTACAGGCCAATGGAATCTAGACAGTCCCTCAATGAGGCTCCCTTTCCAGGTGATTCTAGATTGTGACAAATTGTCAGTTAAAACTAAGCATCATAAAAACATACCATGGACTTGTGAATTTGGTCTACAAACATGTCTAGAGAATGTGTCTACAGTGAATGTCATGTGATACCTAGGCTTTTATGCCCTCCACAGCTTCTAAATCATCATCATGCCTCCATTTCTGTCACCTTCATTTCAGTCTGTCACTTAACCTCCTAGATCCAGGAACCTTCCAAAGTGGAACTGTAGACTGTGACCCTTGGTCTCAGAATAAAAACAAAACTCCTGGGTGGCTAACAGCCCCTGCCTGATCCTGTACCTTCCCCTCCAAGTATCTCCGAACCTCCCCTTTGGCCCTTGTGTCCCTTGTCTCCTCTTTCACCCACTTCTTGCATTTAGCAGCTTCTCTCTGAAGTAGGTGCCCAGGCTAGACTCAAACTCATAGAGATCCGCCTCCCTAGTGTTGGGATTAAAGGTGTGTGCCACTGTATTAGTTACTTTTCTGTTTCTGTGGTAGAAACACTGCATCAAAACAACTTATAGAAGGAAGAATTTATTCGAGCTTACTGTTCCAAGGGACAAGAGTCCATCATGATGGGGAGGCAGAACAGAAGCTAAGCTCTCACATCTTCAAACAGGCACAGGAAACAAGAGCAACTCAAGATCAGCAAGGCTTAAGAACTCTCTAAGCCCACCCCCTGTGACATGCTTCATCCAGGATAGTCACACCTTCTAAGACCTTCCAAAACAGCGCCACCAACTGGAGACAAAATGTCCAAATATCCTGGAGCCTACGGGAGACATTCTCATCACAGACACCATGTCATCTGTGACATTCTCATCACAGACACCATGCCTGGTTTTATTTTTATTTTTGAAAAAACTTTATTGAGAATTTCATACATGTATATAAGGTGTTTTGATCAAATTCACACCCACTCCCTCCCCTCCAACACCTCCCATATCTTCCCATCACTTTTTTTCTGACAACTTCGTCTTCCTTTCTTCCCTTCTTTCCTTCTTTCCTTCTTTCCTTCCTTCCTTCCTTCCTTCCTTCCTTCCTTCCTTCCTTCCTTCCTTCCTTCCTTTTCATACATGCATATACGGTGTTTTGATCAAATCCATGCCCACTCCCTCCCCTCCAACATTACCCCCTCTGAAGAGGTAACCCTAAAATCTTTTAAGAATTAGATACAAGCTCCCAAATACTTTTGACATTTTTGGCCTTTGGATTAGAGTATTTTTCTAAGACGCCCAAGGACATTTTGACTTTTACCCAAGAAACTGGTTACTTTTCTTTGGAGTCTTTTTACCCTAACTGCCTAGCCAATTCCTACCTCCTATTCTTATCATAGTTACCCAAATTATCGATAGGGAATCGGGACACAGACCGCTCTGGCTTCTTCCATGCTGAAGAGGGACACAGGGGAAGGCAATTGGAGTACCCCTTCAGTGGGTCTATCTAAAAGACTCCCAAATTACATAACTCATCTGTAGGGAGAAAAGAAAATCCTTGACTGGTGAATAGGAGATGTGAAGGAAAAGTAAAGGCAAGAGTAATTAGCATTACAACTTCTAGACAGGTAACCAGAAAAAAGTTAGAACAGGGCAAATTTCAAATGTTCATATCAGCATCCATTAGGATTTCTTGACGAGAGCTTCCAAAAGCATGCCTCTGTTGGGTTCCTCATTTTTCTTTTGTCTGCCAAGGCTGGGCTCCAGAGTGATGGACTCAGGATTTCTTTTCAAGCACTTTGATAGCTGTTGGAGTGGCTAGAATCAGTGTCAGTTCCCTCTCAAAGGGGTCTAGATAGGGGGAGAAAACAAATTTATCCATCATTTTAGAATAGTGGGTTATCTCCCTTAGCTACAGGTGGGCACTACAGTATTGCAGACCAAGATTTGAAGTCTTACCTCTGAGCAGCACTTTCTGCTTAGAAACAAAATCATCAATGAGAAATAACTGTCCAAATAACATTTTATATGGACTTAAGCCTAATGTCTGGGAAGTGTAATCCATTGTACTCTTAAAGAAATATACTGATCACTTTACTCTTTGGTTATACTTTCCTTTTGGGTATTTAAGACCGTACAGTTGGCCCAAATAAACCAATTTATTTTTACTCATCAGGTCATCAGAGGATCTGTTCCTCAGGGGTCACATGGGCTTGGGAGGAGCCCTTGGCTCCTTTTTTTTTTTTTTTTACCAGTTCCATCTATGTGAATAAGTCAAAGGTCCTGGTTGACCATGGCTGGCTTCACTTGGAAGCATGGAGGAAATGTTTCCTCTGTGTTGACCCTCTTCTTTGTAGACCGGACACTGGTTCAAGTCCATTTCATGGGGTCTCCATGGCCTCCCTAAACAGGAAGACAACTGACTCACCACAGTTACAGGACATTTTGAGATATTTTCCATAGTCCCCTGGAACTTAATCAACCTTGGAGGGCCAGGAGCAAAAACTGTCCTTTAAGTCCCTCTGACCAGATTAGTATAGGCCTCAAAGTATGGCTGGTAAACATCCAAGAAGGTTAGTTCCACCAGTCTGGTACTTTTAATTACCATGTGCTATGTAGATAATGCTTGGACAAAAACCAAACGTTCTCAAATATACCTTGACTAGACATATATTTTCTTCCTTAAATTAGTTGAATAAACTATGACCTTAGAAATTTTAAGATTATGTGTATATTATTTTTGTCTCATCCTTTATATAGGATAGCAAACCTACACAGAGCCTCATCACTTGCTTAGGCTTTCTCATCTTTTCTATTTTGGAAAATATCTCCATTCCCATATCCTTCTAATATCTTTTAACTTTGTATTTTTTTAATAACCATGAGACACAATATCATCAACAAATAAACATTCCATCTGTTGTGAGAATTCTTTTCCTGGGGATACTAAGCAATGCTTACTCCCTTTTAAGATTCTAGTGTCAAACCAATGTTTGATTAAAATTTTCCTGGGGAACCAAAGAATTTACTGAGCTTATTTACAGAGATGACTGAGGGGTTGCTGAGGTGTATGAGTCATCTGGGGGTATGCACACTGGAAAGCCTTTACCCAACATGAATCAATCCTTCTCTTCCTAACCTTCCCTGGATTATATACTTTAGTCCTCCCCAAATCCAGGATATTATGTGTGATTAGGACCAAACTACATACAGTTGGCTGGGAAGAGTGGCCAGATACTCCAGTGAGAATCCACTGACCCTGCTTTCCCCTCCTTTAATGAAGGAGAACAAACATCAACAAGCCCAATTGTGATGAGGTTTAGCAAGCAGACGCAGCTGAAGTCAAGATGATGGTAGTTATTTCACACAGAAGAGACTGCTGTACAGCTTCATCTTATTAAAAGAACATGGAATTTAGAAGGATTTGGTGCTAGAATCCACAAATGAGGGAGAATATATGTCTTTTGTTTTTCTGAGTCTGTGTTACTTCACTGTTCTAGATAGCTCTGGTGTCAACTTGACACACTTGGGTTGAGGGACCCTTAGTTGGGGAATTGCTTTCATTGGACTGGCCTGTGGCCATGTCCACGGGGCATCTTCTTGATTGTTGAGTGATATGGGAGGGCCAGCCTAGTATGTGTGGTGCCACCCCTGGGCAGGTGGGCCTGTGTTGCATAAGAAAGCAGGCTGAACAGGGGTCAGGGGAGCAAGCCAGTAAGCAGCATTCCTCCATGGCCTGTGATCCAGCTCCTGCTTCCAGGTTCCTGCCCTGAGTTCCTGCCTTGGGCTCCCTGATGAACTGTGACCTGGGACATGTAAACTAAATAAACCCTTTCCTCCCCAAGTTGGTATTGATCAGAGTATTTTGTCACAGCAATGAAGAGACAAACTATGTCATTCACTTAGTATAACAGTTTCTAGATCCATCCATTTACCTGCAAATTTCATTATTTCATCTTTCTTTACTGCTGAATAGAACTCCATTGTGTAAATGTACATTTTTGTCAACCACTCGTCAGTTGATGGTCACTTAGCTATTCTGAAAAGAACAGCAACAAACATGGTTGTACAAGTGTCTCTACAATAGGATGAGTCCTTTGGGTATATGCCAAGGAGTGGTATAACTGGGTCATATGGTAGGTTCATTTTTAGTTTTTTAAGAGTTCTCCACACTGTTTTCCATAGGGGTTGCACGAGTTTGCAATTCCACCAGCAGTGAATGAGTGTTCCCCTTTCTCCACATCCTTACCAGCATTTGGTATCATTTGTTCTCTTGATCCTAGCCAGTCTGATTGGGGTAAGGTGAAACCTTAGGGTGGTTTTAATATGTATTTCCCTAATAACTAACGATGTTGAACACTGTCTTAGTCTGTTCTTCATTGCTGTGACAAAATACTCTGACCAATACCAACTTGGGGAGGAAAGGGTTTATTCAGCTTATATCTCCCAGGTCGCAGTTCATCAGGGAGCCCAAAGTAGGAACTCAGGGCAGGAACCTGGAGGCAGGAGCTGGAGCACAGGC
>NW_008357638.1:1280144-1317099 GCF_000622305.1 Nannospalax galili | reverse complement strand
CCTGGCCCCTGCTCAGCCTGCTTTCTTATGCAACACAGGCCTACCTGCCCAGGGGTGGCACCACCCACAGTGGGCTGGGCCCTCCCACATCACTCATCAAGAAGATGCCCCTCAGACATGGCCACAGGCCAGTCCAATAGCAGCAATTCCCCGACTGAGGCTCCCTCAACCCAGGTGTGTCAAGTTGACACTAAAACTATCCAGCACAAACACTTTTTAAGATGTTTCTTAGCCATCTTTATTTCTTCCTTTGAGAACTCTCTGTTTAGATCTTTAGGCCATCTTTTAATTTTTAAGTATGTTTTAAATTATTTTTTCAAATTAATGTTTAGATCACATACAAAGTAATGGACTTCACTATATATGACATTTTCATTTACTTTGTGTACATCTGTGTGTGTTCAGGTGTGTGTGCAGGTGCATGTATGTGTGGAGACCAGAGGTCAACTTCTGGTGATGTTCCTCCGACAATGTCCTCCTTAGTTTTGTTTTCTTTTTTTTTGTTTTTTGTCTTTTTCAGACAGGGTCTCCCTGTTGCCCCAGCTGGCCTGGGACTTGCTGTGTAGGCCAGGCTGTCCTTGAACTCACAAAGATCTACCTGCCTCTGCCTCTCAGGTGGTGGGATTAAAGACGTACACCACCATGCCTAGCCTGTCCTCCTTAGTTTTTAAGACAAGGTCTCTCACTGGGAGCTGGGGCTTACTGCTTAGGTGAGGCTGGCTGGCCAGTGAGTCCCTGGGATCAACCTGTCTCTTTCCTATCCCCCATCAGTGGGATTACAGGCACATGCCACCACACCCAGCTTTTTACATGCATGCTAGGTATCAAACCCGTACTTGGTCCTCATACTTAGGCAGCAAGCACTTTACCAACTAAACCACCTCCCCAGCCCTTACATCTTCATTTTCATACTTAGATATCATGATACCTTGCTGTTATTTTAGGTGTCCATCTTGACACCTGGTTAATCTCACCTATCCTGCAGGCTGTGGTCAGTTAGTTGTCCCTTCTAAGAAAACATTTCTCTGATGGTCACATTACTTATTTCCCAGTCAGTTCCTTCCTTTGTAGCTCAGTGGGACATTTGTGGTTATTTGTTTGAAGGTGCATCTCCTTTAGGCTGTAGGCTGTTAAGGGAGCCATTGCCTCCCTCTGCTCATCAGTGATCCCCAGCCACACAGTGCCTGGACTGTAAACCCAGAAATGTTGTAGAAACCCACATTGAGAGAGTAGCCTATAAACTGACAGTTTCACCAATGCCATCTCATGCCATCCTTGAATAACTGTATGGGAACATATTATTAACTT
Organism: Nannospalax galili; assembly: GCF_000622305.1. NCBI lineage: Eukaryota > Metazoa > Chordata > Mammalia > Rodentia > Spalacidae > Nannospalax > Nannospalax galili. The sequence goes on along the minus strand of NW_008357638.1, from coordinate 1,315,791 downwards.
CATTTCCCAAAGAGTTAAATAAAGCTGACATAATGTAAGTAATTAACTTGCCCCAGAGCCGCTGCTGGCTCTGGGAGTATTCTATCTCAGGTCCACAGAGTTCAGTTTGAAGGTCTTTCCCCTAACGTGAGGCTGTTTCTAGAATTCAGAGCACTGAACTCTTCCACTTAAGAGTCATCACATAAGCCCTTGCTTACAGATGCTCAGTGAACACACAGAACCAGCAGCAGAGACAATTATGCTCTCAGAAAGCATTTCTCCAGAGCTGCTGGGCACTTGAGATTCTATCAGCCTCATGCTCTGGTGGGAGGCTCTTCCTCAGGTTGGAGATTCCGACAATCTCCCCACTGGTCATCATGGCATTGGTTGGCTTGCCTACAGCCACTTCTCACATTTCTAGAGACAGAGTATTTCCTTTGGAATTTTCTTACATTGTTTTATTATGGGGTGGCCACCTTTTTATTTTTGTGCAGCAAAGAGCTCACTGTTAATTTCCTTTGGGATTTTTTATTTTTCCTTTTTAAGGCAGCCGCACCTCTGCCAGGAAAAACTGGTCACATAGCTGTCACTGAGACATTTCTATATAAAGCTTCTCTGTCACTTCAAGGTCACCTGAGAGCACGTGAGCCACATACATCAGTGACCTCATCCCCCTGGACCTGGTCCAGCAGCTTCACCACAGTATGTGACTGCCTACTTGCCAATGTAGGTATGCCATTAATAATCCTTTTACAAACCAGGAATTTCCCAGTTAATGTTAAGTAGGAAAAGAATGGCCAGTCATCGCCCCTTCATAGACAAAAAACAGCCCTTTAACAGGAATGACCTTTGTCCTACTTGACAGGTTCCTTTTGCTGTGAAGCAGAGAATATATTTTGTAATCAAAACAGATGGTCCAATTTTGTTTTCTTACAGAGATGCACTTACTACAAAGTAATACACTATATGCGTAATGGAATATTATTCAGCTTTTAAAAAAGAGAAAATCCTGGGCAGAAGAGATAGCTCAGTCAGTTAAATGCTTGCTGCTGTAAGCATGAGGACCTGAGTTCGAGCCTCAAAACCCACATTAAGAAATAAATAAAGCCAGGCATTGTGCCATGTGTATGTAGTTCTAGTACTAGGGAGGCAAATATAGACCCCCTCGGTCAGCCTTCCCTGTTCTGTGGGCTCCAGGCCAATGACCAATCCTGCCTCAAAAATAACGTGGTGAATGGCTCCTAAGACCCAAAGTTGACCTCTGACCTTCACACATTTGCACACCCACATGAATTCTCTCTCTCTCTCTCTCTCTCTCTCTCTCTCACACACACACACACACACACACACACATACACACACATAAATACATATACATATGCACACACAAATGATTTGTTAATCTCAGTACACATTTGTTTTCTGGAATCTCATTTCTGAATGGAATACTTTGAATTTCTGTTTAAAAAAAAACTTATCTTGTTTTTTTTTTTCCTTTTGCATAATGTTAATGCACACTGGAGACATGTTGTGACCTGCTTAGTTGAATAATATATCATGAAAACATGAACAATTTTAAATTGCTTAGTTTTCTAGATCACTGAAATTTAGGACTTGTGGCAAAAATAAACTAGCTGGTACCATCTGCATGAAACTGTGTCTAAAATGCATACATTTCCAGATTCTTAAATAGCAGTGTATGGATCAGTCAATCAATTGTTAATGTCATGCAGAATTTGGGGTGGAATGGTTTCTCTTACCAGAATTTCTGGGAGTCAAACAAAATCAGGATACATGCTGTGATCACAAACCTATACCAACAGTGCAAATTAATGAAAAATATTTGAGAACAGGAGTCTAATACTGAATGAGGAGACTTCGTTTGGATGCTGGAGAGTCCTGTAGTTGACCAGATGGTTCACCTCATTTGTCATACCTGGGAAGTGAGTTCTTCCTCCACAAAAACAAATACAAGACCATATCCAAATGTTAGTAAATACGGAAGATCTGGAGGTTCGATTGTGATTCAGGAAGTCCCTATCCTCACTGAGTCACACTGCAGTCAGAGAATTCAGAAGCAAATGATCAAATAGCTACAGGAACACAAGGTTGGGAGCTATGGAGACAAGTCAAACACTGCAGGTGAGGGTAGAGAGTTATCCATAGATCTCAGCTTTCTGCTCATCGGGATCAAGTGAACAGGAGGGCTTTAGGGCTTTGATTCCCTCCACAAGGTTTCAAAAATTGTTCCTACCTATGAACAGGTGCAGGAGCTACTGACACAGGCACAATATACCTTCCTGGGGTAACAATAGAGAGCACCTCAACCTGCAGGCTGATTCAGTGCACTGGAGCAGAGTTCAGAATCCAGTGCAAGACCTAATACTGAGAACAAAAGCCTGACACAATTTACGTAAATTCCTGGGAGCATGTGCAATGACTGAGTGTGAGCTGGGGGTGCCCCGAGTCCTCCAGGAGCCATTCCAGGAACCCTGTGTGCTGTCTCTCTCATGTTTGCACATAGCCACAATAAAACCTTGTTCAGATAGAGTGGCTTACTTTTTTGTGATTTCAGTTTCAAATTGAGCAAAGGGACCTTAGGCTGACCCTGGTAAATGCCCTGAGGTAAAAGTACAATTTTTCTTCTTTCCAACCTGTTTATGTCCCATACCTTTAAAAAGTGAGATTAGGGGCTAGAGAGATGGCTCAGCAGTTAAGAACACTGGTTGTTCTTGCAAAAGACCTGGGTTCAAATCCCAGTACCCATATGGCAGCTAACAACTGTCCATAACTCCAGTTCCAGGGGATCTGACAGCCTCTTCTGTCCTCCGTGGGCTTTGCATGGCATGGGTGCACTTACCTACAGACAGGCAATACACGCATACACATAAAATAAAAATAATAAATAAAATATTTAAAAAGTGAGATTATTTTTTAATTGAATTTTTTGTATATTTCATACAGAACATCTCAATCAATCTTAATCATCCTTATACCCTGTCCCCACTGGGACCCTCCCATAGCACATCCTCCACTGGAATTCATACATTCTGTCATTTGTCTTAAGGCCTATTGTGTCAAGTTAGTGTCCCCAGACTTCCTCAGTACAAGTTCATCTACCAAGGTCTAGTCCTTCACTTTAGGAAGATCAGCTCTTTCTCACCCAGCAGTAATCAGTTGTCAATATTTTCTCAGCTAAGATTGGGGTCTGCTGTCCATTTCCCCAGTTCTATGCTGGGTTTTTGACTAATTGAATTTTCATGGGTCTTGCGCATATCGACACCGTTGCTGTAGGTTCATATGAGCAGGGTCCCAGGAGCTTGTAGGACTCTGTTTCCATATGGTCATGTACGTCCTCTCTGGCTCTTACAATCTTTCCTCCCCCTCTTCTGCAATGGTCCCTGAGTCCTGAGTGAGTGAAGTTTAATATAGGAGTCCTGTGTGGGGCGGGGGAGTGACACTAAAAACCACGGCTACAAGGAGACCCTGTCTCAAAAAAGACAAAAAAACAAACAAAAAAATCCAACTATGAGGAAAAAAAGAAATGGAGACATTGAGAACAATTAAAACACACTCATTTTTAATCTTTCAGAAGCACAGTTTGTTTCTTATTATTCATATTAACTCATAGAGGCAACAGTCTTGAGGTTAACACATTAGCTTTTACTTAACTTATAATTTTTGCTATGTCTCTAAACATACTATGCATGCATATAGTAAGACTATAAACAAAAGAAGCATTATGTCAATTTATACTCTGGTGCCAAACCTTTAATCCATGCAGGAACACCATCAGAACTCACTCCAACATAAAGCTTAAATGTCAAACCACACAGCCAGGTGCAGTGGCTCATGCCTGTATTCTCAGCATTTGGGGGGTTGTGGGGAGGACTGAGGCAGGAGGATCACAAATTTGAGGCCAGTCAGGGATACACAGTGAGATCATGTCTTGAAAATTAAGAGATTGGTATGTAACTCAATAGAAAAATATTTGCCTAGCATGCACAAGGCCTTGGATTTTTATCCTCAGCATTGTAACAAATACATTTTAATATTTCAAAATGAATTACAATGTAATCTTTAGTTTCATATAGTTCATATATGTGTCTAAATGAAATTGGAAGAAAGAATTCTTTAATAGCATCATGAAATCATATACACACATATCTTTAAAATGGCCATTGGCAATGTCTGTACAGAGGTCAATTTGGAATGAACACACTAGCTATGTTTGTTCAGGTGGTCAGCTTCTACACAAATTAGTCAATTCTGAGTACACTGAGCTATGTATCAAAGAGAAAAATGGTACCTGGACTACCTTCAGTGCCTGAGACTCACCCATTTCCAAACAAGCACCTTTGACACATCTTGGAGTGTCTGAACAACTGCATTCTTTGGTCTCGTCTCAGGTACCTGAAGTGCTGCTTCATAAGCTGCCCGCAAACTGCTCTTGTTTGTAAATGAAATAATGGTCAGCTGCTTGCATCAGCTTTTCAACGCATTGCTCTTTCCCCGAAATTGTCACTTCTGTTTTAAACTTTTCATGCATTTTATTTAAATGGTATTTGATTTTGGTTTCATTGTTTAATTAGCCAGAACTTCACTATAAACAACACATCACCGTTTTAGCATCCTGCCATCAATTGCAGCTACAAAACTCAAATGACAATATCAGGTGTTGTGCACCTGAGTAAAGTGAGTGTGCTAAACATCTTCTTAGCTCACAGTTTTGGACACTGAAAGTACAAGATCAGATTGCTCCATTTGTTTGGAGTCTGGTGAGGACCTCTTGGTGCATAGCATCATGATATAAGAGGATTCCCAGACAGAGTCAGAAAGCTGGAGACAGGAAGGAGCCAGTCTGACTTTTTAACAGCCTTCTCTTATGAACCAAGGCTTCTGAGAACTACATTAATTTCTTCCAGGGCAGTGCTCCCAATAACCTAATGATGTCCCATTAGATCCCACCTCTTCAGGACTCCATCACCTCCCACAATACCACATTGCATTGGCTTTGTAGCCAAGGTGACAACTTGGCTTAGAGGGTAGGATCTGCACTTCCAGCACATGAACCCTGAGGGAACAAACCACACCAAGCCACAGCAATTAGTGTATACGAGGGAACTGGTCCACACCCTCGGGTGTTGTAGTGACATCAGCTTTCTAGTCTGTTCACCCCACTGTGGGTAGCACAAGTGTAGATGAATGGGTCAGGGTTCAGCTCTTGAAATAAGTGGCATTTAAGCAGAGACTTGAAGGAAGGAGGCAGCCAGTTCACACACACTTGGGGAAGAACAATCTTTTTGTTTGGTTGTTTTTTGAGGGGGGGGGATATTTCGTTTAATTTTTTTTCAGCAGGAGAAAAAGGAAGGAAAGTTACAAGATTCTTTTGATATCTTCACAATGTTAAAACTAAAACTGACCTCTTTTAATTTTTTTTAGCAGGAGAAAAAGGAATGAAAGTTATGAGTTTTTTTTTAATATATTCACAATGTTAAAACTAAAACTGACCTATAGGCTTTGTGTGTAAGTCAGTTGAGAACATGTGTAAGTCAGTCGAGAACACAGAAGGTTTAAATAGGATTTTTCTCTTTAAGGACACAAGAATTTAAGCTTCCTTTACATTTATCAAACTTCACAGAACACATACTGCAGGGGGAAAAAGCCCTTCCTCCCCCACCTATCTCTCCAGGAAGGAAGTGAACTTGACTTGATCCCTGGGTGTGTGGTCAGAGCACCCCTTTCCCAGTGTTGTGGGAGGCAGGTGATGCTGGTGTCTAGGAGGACTGAGAAGGGCACCTGTGGCTTCTTCCAGGATCAGAGCTGTGCTGATGCTCACTGAGGATGGCCTCTGGTGGCCAGAGGGTTGTGGCTTGACAATGGTGGTAAAGGCCAGGCAGACCAGGCCCAGCCCCAGTGACCTGGGTTGAACAGAATGAGTCCCAGTCTGGGTCCTGGTGATCAACTTCTTATTGAATCATCTTTCATAAGCTGCACTGATAGCCAGTGATGCCACAAAGGAACAATCTGATACTATTGTCTGCTTTGTACTAAAACTGGACACAGTGTAAATCATTGTAGGATTGTTGGTGAGGTCTTCTGGCCATATCCATTTGGAAAACCTATTTTTTTGTTTAGGTGATAACGGCAGCTTGTCCCATCTATAGCAAAAAGGCATTGGATAAGCAAAACGTTCCCTCAGACCAACACTCATGAAAGGAACATATTTTATACCATTTATTTTTCATGTTGTCCTGAGCACTTCTATTTCTTCTGCTGTGTATCTCTGTCCTTGCGCATCACGTGACTGTGGACTTACAAATGCTTCTCAAGGAAGGGACTAGGTCCTAGAGGGAAATGTGTTCTCACAGGAGGGGTCTTCATTTTAATGTTTGTTGACCCGACTGTAAAATGGCTCTGTCAAAGGCTCACTCAATGTTTCTGCTCTGCGGAACGCACAGCTTGAACTCTCTCCAGACACTCATTGATTTTTTTTTTCTTACATACGTTCTAGACTTGATCCTGCCATCTCAGCATAAATGAAGGCTTGGGCGGCTTCCTTGCAGTAAAACACCGCCTCACCGCCTCGGAGAAGCGGCCTTCGTGGTCCCGCTGCACCGCCAGCCGTGCGAACTGCACCGCGTCCCGCTCCAGCAGAGGGAAGAGGACAAGCGCGGACACCGGCCGGCGCCAGGCTGAGGCGCGGCGGACCGAGTGGCAGAGTTTACTTCCGGGGTGAGCCCCTCCGCCTCCGCTCAGACCGACCCGGCCGCCGGGGCCACACCACGTAGTGCGAAGTCCTCAGGCAGAAATGTGTGTCAGTCCTTTAGAATACGAGGAGTATGGTGTGGTCGATACTCAGTGAGAGAGGCATAGCGCCGGAAGAGACAGGTGAGAGAGACGCTTGTAGGTATCAGGTGATTCTGCAGCCAAAGTGAGAACTGTTGATTTTGTTTACAGTGTGGGATTTGACCTGACTCAAAAGATAAGCAATATCCTCCCCATGCAAACTTTCCAGATTTCCCAGGACTCATCTTGCAATGGATTTGGCAAGTCTAGATTCAGTAGAAAACTGAAAATGTCACAGCTTCTTTTCTTGTAATTAATTCTTTCACTTACAGCTTCTCTTGTCCAAGTCAGAGGGTCATTTCCTGTCACTGCTCAGTCTGCCAACATCTTCCTGGTGTACTCTGGTCTTCTGGCTCTCCTCCATAGCACAGCCTTGCATAAATCACCAACTTAGAAGCTGGCAATCTTCATGTTGAACCTGAATTCTGCTCTATGCTTTAAACCAACCCCTCCTTGTAGCTTTATGTGAACATATGACGAAATTCCAGCAGCAATGATGGGTGCAGCTTCTTGCCCCTTTAATCCTTTTTGCAGGGTGGAATAGAGATGAGCTGCTGGATCAGGAGCAGCTATACTGAATCACTGGAAAATTAAAAAAACAGGCATTGGAAAATGCAGAATAATTAGACAAGGGCTACAGACCTAAAACAGTCCCCAAGATGGCGAATAATGCCATAACAAGCTTTGATTTTTTTTTATTTAAAAAATATTTTCTTTAGTATCTTTTATTTTATGTGTATTAGCATATTGCCTGTGTGTATGTAAGTGCACCTGTGTCACACAGTGCCTGAAGAGGTCAGGAGAGGGTGTCAGATTCCCTGGAATTGGAATTATGGACAGTTGTTAGCTGCCACATGGATGCTAAGAATCGAACCTGGGTCCTCTGCAAGAGCAGCCAGTGCTCTTAACCACTGGTCCATCTCTCCAGCCCCGCTAGTTTGATTTTTATGTTTCAGAGAACTATACTTCCATTTGATATAAGTTAGCATATTATTGATCCTCTCTGTCAGAGTGGATACCTGATATCCATATTAACTAATTTAACCATTTAGAGAGAAAAAAAAATGAAGTGACCGACAGGTAGAAGGACAAAGGTCAGATTCTACTCATTCAGAGTTCATACATACACAAATTTTTCAAGTGACAACTGCTTTCAGTTTTCTTTCCTGTCTTGTGACAGGCCAGAGCAAGACTCAGATGTATGGCCTGATAGACATCTCATCTCAGTGATATCAATTGTCAGGTTAGACTTTGGCAATTGTATCCTGTGACCTCAATGTAAGGAATTCATAGCCAGTAAATGTCACAGGCTCCAAGGCAGAGTAGTGAATTCTCATTTGACAGTGGATTCTCCATGTCTGTATGTTTAATGACCTTATAGAGCAGGTAACCCTTGTTACATACCCATTGAGTGTGAATCCTCATCTTTCTCATCAGGGCTAAGTTGCAGGTAAATGAATTGCCTGAGACTATCAGCTTGGAGTCTGTGTTCCAGATGGTGGGGTATTGGTATGAAGAGTGAGGGCTAAGCAACCAGACACCCTCATTTATGACAGGGGGTTTGAATGACCCACTTGACCTGCTTTGTGGCTCTCTGCTGTCAGGGTTGAGAAAAATGCTATCTATTGATTTTCTGTTTTCTTTGCTTGACTTCCCATAACTTTAAAAAAAAAAAAAAAAAAAAAAGCACCAGGCCTTTCTCAACAACTGGAAGAAATATATCCAGGTCCAGTGCTGCCTCATGAACCCCTTGGGAGCCATGGACTTGCCCATTTTCACATGCACTAATTCTCTACCCTATTTCTTTTATTTCCTAAAATTTTCTTTCTGAAATGATTAGTTTAGTAAGCTTGGAAAATACCTTAATTTCTTTTCTGCTGCTGTGATAAGATATTTTGACAAAAGCAACCTAAGGGAGAAAGGGTTGACCCTGGCTCACAGGTTATGGCTAGCTGCGGGAGCTTGCTACAGCTGGTCACATCACATCCCAAATCAGGAAGCACAGAGTGAGGAACACAGATGCTGCTCGGTTCCCTTTCTATACCTTTATAGTCCAGGATTCCATCCAGGGAGTGGTGCCATCCATAGTGGGTGGTCTTCCCACCTGAACTAACAAAATCAAGATAATCCCTTACAGGCTTGCCCAGAAGCCTGTCTCCCAGATGATTCTAGATTCTGTCAAGTTGACAATTAAATGCTAACTGTCACAATAAACAATTCCCCAAATAACAATGGTAACAGTCATGTCAATGTAAAGACATTCTTTTTCACATTCTTTGGAAAGGCTAGAGGTGTAGCTCAGTTATAGAGTACCTGCCTAATATGCACTAGACCATGGGTTCCACCTACAGTATCAGGTAAAAAGAAATTTATAAAGGGGTAAAGAAGAGGACTCTATCAAATATCCACACCCTCACCATGTCATACAATAAAATATTGCCGCTACCTGAGAAAACCACAGTGGACCTTTCATTTCATTATCTCTGAATTTGGTTTGTCCTTTGCCTTGTGTTTATCTCTCACATGCCTTGCTTTCTGTTATATTTTAGTTGTTGTGCATGTTAGGATGGTTTGAACCCCTGTTGGAATTCAGTCCCCCGGTGTAACCATATTAAGAGGTGGAATCTTTCGAAGGTGATTGGGTTGTGAGGGTTTTGTCCTCAGGATGGATTTCTAACCTTATAAAAAGGGTTTGAGGGTACCTCCTTGGCCCTTTGTGTCTGCTTCTAAAGTGTAAAGACCCAGCTAGAAGATACAACTTTGAAGGACCAGAGCCAGGCTTCCCCAAATATCAGATCTGCCAGGCCATTGATCTTGGACTTCCCAGCCTCTAGGATTGTGAGAAATACCTTGCTATTTATTTATTTTAAAGATATATTTCATCTGTTAGCAATTTCATATGTATATATGATATTTTAATTATATTCACCCCTTCTCTCATATCATTCTCACACCCTCCAGACTCCTTCTTTAAAAAAAATTTAAATGTATTTATTTTATGCATATGAATATTTTGCCTGCATGTATTTAAGTGCACCCATGCATTCAATGCCCACAGAGATCAGAAGAGGGCTTTAGATCCCCTGGAACTGTAGTTGTGGACTATTACTGGATCATGGCACCTTACCAGTGGCTACTTTACTAAAGAAAGATGATTCCCCTTTCCCCCAGCAACTATTAACTGCCAAAAGCTCCTTAGCTAGGGTGCAGCCTCATGTGCCCCTTCCCTGTCCTCCCATTGCTATTATTTATAAACTACCCAGTCTAAGGTATTTCATTATAGCAGCATGAGTGGACTGAGATACATGTGTTTCCAAACAATATCTTCCTTAAGTTTACTTTGAAAATTTTATAAACAGAATAATACTCTATGCATGTATGTTAGTTTTTACTGTTAACTTGACATGACCTAGAGTCACCTAGTAAGAGGAAACTTCATTTGACTTGTGACCATATCTGTGAGGAATTGTCTTAACTGATGATTGATATTCAAGTGAGGGCCCAGCAAACCATGGGCTATACCATCCCTAGGCAGGTGGGCCTGGGCTGTGTGAGAAAGCCAGCTGAGCTTGAACCAGAGAGCATCATGCCTCCATAGTTTCTGCTTCAGGTTCCTTCCTTGAGTTCCTGCCTTGGCTTCTTAAAATGGACTGTAACTTATAAACTGAAATAAACCCTTTCCTTCTAGAAGACAGTCATGGTGTTTATCACAGCAACAGAATGAAACCAGGAGTATTCTACTACATACTTTTTCATCCCCAAACTGAAATCCATCTGAATTGATGTTAATAGCTCACTCACCTAGTTCATTAATTTGTACTATTATATACATGTATATATGAATATAATTTATAATCAAATTTAATTAATATTATATATTATAATAATATAATTTATTATCCTACTATGAGAAAAATACACACACACACACACATATGTGTGTGTCTTCTCTGCACTGGGAGCAACTCTCCTGCCTTGGCCTCTCACCTTTGAAAATATATGCCTGCTCCAAGTTCATCTCTATCCATTCCTTTGTCAGGAGCACCTCTCCGCTACTGAGTCAACCACTATCTGCAGTGTGTTAAACTGACCAGAGACACTGACAGATAGGAGCCGCCACAGCTTGGTAACTCATACCCCTGACCTCATTGTCCCTAGCTACAGCTTCCCAACCAGCACCATTTTAAGGGACATTGACACAGTAGCCGAGTTCACTGGGGCAGGGGCTGCCACAGTTGGGGTGACTGGCTTGGGCTGGGGTTTGGACTGTTTGGGGAGCCTCATCATTGATTATGCAGGAACCCTTCTCTGAAGCAACAGCTCTTCTCCTATGCAGTTCTGGGCTTTGCCCTCTTGGAGGCCTCTTGTGGCTATTTTTCTTAATGGTGGCCTTTCCCATCCTCTTCTCTGTGTGAAGCAGCTGTCTCTACCTCCACCTCCTGTAGTTCTTCCTCCCATGTCTCTTCTGCCTTGTGTGTTCCTTTTCGTGAACCACCACAGGAAGTCTGGGGAAAGTGGTTTGCTCAGAATTTGACAGAGAGGAAAAATAAATACTGATTAATAAGAGAAAAGTAATATAATGAGTTTCATTGTATCCAGTATAAATTGTGACCCTTAAAATTGTTTCACCTAGCAGGGAGTGATGGCTCATGCCTTTAATCCCAGCACTTGGGAAGCAGAGGGAACTGGATCTCTGTGAGTTCAAGGCCAGCCTGGTCTACATAGTGAGATCCAGGCCATCTGGGGCTACAAGGAGACCCTGTCTCAAAAAGATAAACACAAAACAAAACAAAACTTGTTTCTTCTAGAACTTTGCTGTATTAGACAGTAGCTATGAGCAGCATACCATTCCTTACCGCTCAAAACATGCCAAGTCCAAGTTGAGATGGGCCATAGATATAAAGTACCCAGCAGATACTGAAGACTTAGTACAAGGAAAAGAAGGTAAAATATCTCATTAATAATTGTATATTGAGTGTCGGGTGTGGTGATACATGCCTTTAATCCCAGCACTTGGGAGGCAGAGGCAAGTGGATCTCTGTGAGTTTGAGGCCAGCCTGATCTACATAACAAGTTCCAGACCAGCTGGGGCTACAGGGAAACCCTGTCTCAAAAAGACCAAAAAAAGAAATTGTGTGCTGAAAATCTCTTAGATGTATTGGTTTAAATAAAATACACTAGAAGACCATTTTATTCTGTTTCTCTTTTTTAAAATGTGGCTATTAGAAAATATAAAATTACACACTTGTCTCTCTCATTATTAGTTCACTTTTTATTTCCACTGGTCAGCTTCGCTCTGGAGGTAAGCAATGGTCCCAAGACCTGCATGGTACACACCTGTTGGATAAATAAATGAATCACCAAATGACCAAGGAAGGAATGAAGATTGTCAGTTGTACTTCTACTTGCTTCAGACCTTTTTCCTCAAGAAAGTGGCACAAAGTTGTCATAGAAGAAAATACCTTTTTTTAAAAAAAAATTTTATTATTTTTATTTTATGTGTATGAGTGTATTGCCTGCATGTGTGTGAGTGCACCCGTGTCATGCAATGCTGTGGAGGTCAGAAGAGAGCTTTGGATTCCCCTGGAACTGGAGTTAAAGAAAGTTTGTAGCTGCCATGTGGGTGCTGGGAATCGAACCTAGGTCCTCTGCAAGAGCAGTCAGTGCTCTTAACCACTGAGCCATCTCTCCAGCCCCAGAAAATACCTTTTAAAACCTCCTCTGAACCTGATTATTTTTCTGCTGACTCCTAGGCTGACCATAGATAATCCTAGGGTACTTCTACCCCTCACCACCACCCCAGAAGTAAAAGTGGCCACTTATCCCTGGGGAAGAGCCAGCACGTAACAGCCTGCACCTGTAATTAAGCCTATTGTTTTTAGGCCATATGACTACATCCAACCCTGTGTGGGGTGTGTGTGTGTGTGTGTGTGTGTGTGTGTGTGTGTGTGTGTGAAAATGGGGGATATCTTTTTCCAAAATGAAACTATCAGTAGGCTCTCTTCTAGAGTCTGATATTATCATTTTTGTTCTCAAGAACATTTCAGCCCAAAATAGTGAGCTTCCTTTCTTCCATCCTCAGCCCCACTTTTGTTTGATTTGACTATTCATATCCCCAAAATGTCAGTTGTTTTTCCTGCCTGCCCCTCATTGTTCCATATAAAACTTAGACAAAGTCCAGTTATGGTGTCACACACCTGTAATCCCAATATTCAGGAGGCAGAGGCAGGAGAACTGACACAACTTTGAGGCCATCCTGGGCTAAACAGTGAGTTTCAGTCGTCCAGAGACCATAAGTGAGACCCTGTCTCAAAACAACAACAATATCAAAACTAAATGGGGTCCCTGAGTCACAGGTAGTGATTAAATGTATGAACACTCGAAACTATAGAGTAGTGTAGACACCAAGAAAATGATTGAAAATAGGTTGTGTAGTGTTTTGAATGAGAAATGTTCCCCATAGGTTTAAGTGTTTGAACACGTGGTCCTCTGTTGGCGGTGCTTTTGGGAGAGGTTATGAAGCTTTTAGGAGGTGTAGTCTTGCTGGAGGAAGGTTTTGAGAGTTTAGAGCCTTGTCCTTCTGCTCTCCCTGCTTTCTCTGTGCAGTTGAGATGTGATCTCTTAGCTTCCTGATCCAGTCAGCTGCTGCCATTATGAATTTTAACCCTTTGGAACAAATAAGCTTTCTTATTTGTCAACACAGCTTTCTTAAGTCCTTTCTATTCATCGTATTTTATCACAGCAGCAAAAAGTAATATAGGCTATGTAGTAAGTATAGTTGTCTTCTTCAGAGAAACCCAGTAGACAAAAAATAAATAAACAAAGCCAAACAAAATACCATAGGTGCTAAAGAAATAAATGAAAGTAATTGGGGTTCCGACCTCCATCTGTATAAAGGCTGTGATCTCAGCAGACTGCCAGGGAGTGCCTGTTTCCAGCCTCCCTCTGGCACAGGGGCTGAAAACTCAGGGGACTGCTTGAGAGTGCCTGGATCCTTCCTCCATGTGGTGGTGACCTTCCCCTAATTGTGCCATACCCAAGCCCCTAACAGGGATTGCATGAGGCCTCTCCCAAGGCCCTGGGGCAGACCTGGCTTTGGTAGGATAAGACTGAGACCTTAGCAGACAGCCTGAGGGGGTGGGTTGTGACCTCCATCTGTGTACTGTGGTCTCAGCAGACTGCCAGAGAGTGTCTGTTTCTGGCCTTCCTCTGGCATAGGGGCTGAGAACTCAGTAGACCAAATGAGAATTTCAAAATCAGCCCCGCCTTAGGGAACTTCCCAAATTTTGCTGAGTTCCCATTAGTAGGGGTCCAAACCTTATAAGGAAGCCTGAGTGTACCTGACTGGAACCTGACTTGTGCTTCTGTGGGTGCTCCTGAGTAGCTGATCTGAAGCCATCAGCTCCCTCCAAAATATAACCTGAGAGAACCTGAAAATTGGTTCACCAGCTTTACATAACAATAGGAAAAGGACCAAGGCACACCAATAATACAGCCAGAAGCATACTTCAACTTAATTCTCATATCAGAATCACAAACAACAAAAGAAATTCACATGCCAAAATCACAATGAAAGAATAATAAAATGGAAAGCCAAAACACTATGTCCCCACCAAACTCTACCAGTCTTGTAGAAGAATTCTACAAGGAGAACCCCCTAGTGATAACCCAGGATACAGAATTTAAAAGAACAATCAGAAACATGATCAAGGAATTCAACAAATTTAAAGAACACACGAACAAACAAATCAAAGAACTGAAAGAAGATAGGAATAAACTTCTGAATGAATTCACAAAAGAGAAACATTGAAGAAAACTCAGAAAGAAATGAAGAAAGAAGTGAAAAACTCAATAAGCCAACTTGAAACAACAGGGGAAAGCCTCACTGCTGGAATGAATGAGATGGAAAACAGAATATCAACACCAGAGGATAAAGTTGAAGAATTGGACCACTCAGGCAAGGATTATGGAAAATTTTTTAAAATACAGGAATGAAATATACAAGAGATGTGGGACACTATGAAAAGACCAAATCTACATATCATAGGCACTGAGGAAGGAGAAGAATTTCAGGTTAATGGTATTGACCAAATCTTAAATAGGATTGTAGAAGAGAATTTCCAAAAATTAAGGAAAGATATCCCCGTACAAATACAGGAAGCACATAGAACACCAAATAGACAGGATCAGAAAAGAAACTCCCCATGACAAATCATAGTAAAAACACTAAAAGTACAGAACAAAGAAAGACTACTGAATGTAGCAAAAGAAAAACAATAAGTCACATTTAAAGGAAAACCTATTAGAATTACAGCTGACTTATCAATGCAAACTATGAAAGCCAGAAGAGCCTGGACCACGGTATTTCCAGTTCTACATGACACTAGATGCCAGCCCAGAATACTTTACCAGAAGAAAATGTCTATTATAGTTGAGGGGGAAAGAAAAATCTTCCATGACATGAAAAGCCTGACAGAATACATGTCCATGAAACCAGCCCTTCAAAGAATACTTGAAGCAATACAAAGAGAGGAGAAAGGAACAATTATACCCCAGGGGCAATGAAAGAAAATAAAGAAAGGTATAATCGAGGAAACACAAAATTAGACAAAGAACACAAACAGCAATCAAATTATGGCAACCAATACTGGGCCACAAAACAAACCTCAACAAATACAAAAAAATGATATAATTCCATGCATTCTATCAGACCACAATGCAATAAAGCTCAAAATCAACACTGGACAAAGCACTAGTCACTACACGAACTCATGGCGATTAAACAACATACTCCTAAACAATGATTGGGTCAAAGGAGAAATTAAGAAATAAATAAAAGAATTCCTGGAATTTAACAAAAAGGACAATGCAACACAGCATAACCTCCAGGACTCTTTAAAAGCAATCGTAAGAGGGAAGCTTATAGCTCTAAGTGCCTACATTAAAAAATTAGAAGGAGGCCAAATAAATGGCCTAACACTGCGACTCAAGATGCTGGAAAGGCAAAACCAAATGAAACCCAAACCCAGAAGAAGAGGAGAAATAACAAAAATCAGAGCAGAAATTAATGAAATAGAGATGAAAGAGGAAACATCACAACAGATACCCAAAAGATCCAGACCATTATAAGGGAATATTTTAAAAACCTATACGCTACTAAATTTGAAAATCTAAAAGAAATGGATGGATATCTAAAATCATGGGAACCTCCAAAGTTAAACCAAGAAGAGATCAACAGTTTAAACAGACTCAAAACATATATGGAAATTGAAACAGTAATGTAAATAGCCTCCCAACTAAAAAAAAAAGCCCAGGCCCAGATGTATTTACAGCAGAATTCTACTAGACATTTAAGGAAGACCTCCAACCAATACTACTTAAATTATTCAAAATGATAGAAACAGAGGGAGAACCCCCAAATTCCTTCTATGAAGCCAGCATCACTCTAGTACCCAAATCAGATAAAGACACAACCAAAAAAGAAAACTATAGACCCATACTCTTAGTGAACATAGATGCAAAAATTCTCAACAAAATACTTGCAAACTGAATACAGATGTACATCAAAAAGATCATTCACCATGATCTAGTAGGCTTTATTCCAGAGATGTAGGGATGGTTCAATATACACAAGTCAATAAACATCATTAATCATATAGACTCAAAGACAAAAGCCACATCGTCATCTCAATAGATTCAGAAAAAAATGTTTGACAAAATTCAGCATGTATTTATGTTCAAAGACCTAGAGGGAATTGGACTACAGGGAACATACTTCAACATAATTAAAGCCATATACAACAAACCCACAGCCAACATCATTGTAAATGGAGAAGAACTAGAAGCATTCTCATTAAAATCAGGAACCAGAAAAGGATGTCCACTATCTCCACTCCTTTTTCAACATAGTGCCTGAAACACTTGCTAGAGCAGTAAGACAGGAGAAGGAAATTAAAGGAGCACTAACTGGAAAAGAAGAGGTCAAATTACCCCTTTTTGCAGAGAAGAGATCCCAAAAGTTCCACCAGAAAACTCCTAGAACTAATCAACACTTTCAGTATAGTGGCAGGTTATAAAAATCAATCTACAAAAATCAATAGCCTTTCTATATACCAATAACAAGCAATTGGAGAAAGAGTACAGGAAAATTCTCCCATTGACAATTGCTGCAAAAAAATATATGTATGTATACTGGAATAAATCTGACCAAAGACACCAAAGATATCTACAATGAAAATTTTAAATCATTAAAGAAAGAGATTGAGGAAGACACCAGGAGATGGAAGGACCTCCCATGCTCATGGATTGGAAGAATTAATATTGTGAAAATGACCATCCTACCAAAAGCAATATATAGATTCAATGCATCCCCAATCAAAATCCCCATAACATACTTCACAGAATTAGAAAAAAGACCCCAATAGCCAAAGCAACCCTGAGCACAAAAGAAGCACTGGGGGGATTAGTATACCAGATCTCAAAGTATACTACAGAGCTATAGTCATAAAAACAGCATGGTACTGACACAAAAATACACACATAGATCAATGGAACATCATTGAAGATCCAAACCCGAGTACACACAATTTCAGCCATCTAATATTTGACAAAGTTGCCAAGAACACACTATTTAGGAAAGACAGCATCTTCAATAAATGGTGTTGGCAAAACTAATTGCCACCTGTAGAAGAATGAAACTAGATCCTTATCTTTCACCTTGCACTAAAGTCACCTCCAAATGGATCAAAGATCTCAAACATACATGCAGGCAATATACTCATACACACAAAATAAAAATAATAAATAAAATATTAACAAAGACAGCAAAAGAAACAATTTTAAAAAGTGAAGAGAAAACCCACAGAATGGGGAAAAAAATCTTCACCAGTGATACATCTGATAGAGGTTTAACATCCAGAATATATAAAGAACTCAAAACAAAGAATCAAGAAACCAAATGATCAAATGAAAAGATAGGCTAAAGATCTAAACAGAGAGTTCTCAAAGGAAGAAATAAAGATGGCTAAGAGGCTGGAAAGGGCCTGGAGAGAGGGCTTACCAGTTAAGAACACTGGTTGTTCTTGCAAAAGAACCGGGTTTGAATCCCAGCACCCACATGGCAGCTAACAACTGTCCATTAACTCCAGTTCCAGGGATCCGACAGCCTCTTCTGACCTCCGTGGGCATTGCACAACACGGGTGCACTTACCTACATGTAGGCAATACACACGTACACATAAAATAAAAATAATAAATAAAATTTTAAAACAGAAGCATCTCAAAAAGTGTCCAACATTGTTAGTAATTAGGGAAATGCAAATTAAAACACCCTAAGGTTTCACCTTACCCCAACCAGACTGGCTAGGATCAAGAGAACAAATGATACCAAATGCTGGTGAGGATGTGGAGAAACAGGAACACTCATTCACTGCTCTTTTCAGAATAGCTAAGCGATGGAAGTAACCTAAGTGCCCCTCAACTGACGAGTGGTTAACAAAAATGTGGTACATTTACTCAATGGAGTTCTATTCAGCAGTTAAAAAAGATGAAATAATGAAATTTTCAGGTGAATGGATGGATCTAGAAACTGTCATACTAAGTGAAATGACACAGACTCAGAAAAACAAAAGAGGCATGTTCTCCCTCATTTGTGGATCCTAGCGCCAAATCCATTTAAATTCCATGTCCTTTTAATAAGATGATACTATACAGCAGTCTCTTCTGCATGAAATAACTACCATCATCATGACTTCAGCAGTGCCTGATTGCTAAACATCGTTGCAATTGGGCTTAATGGTGGTTGCGCTCCTTTAATAAAGAAGGGGCAAGCAGGGTCATTGGACCCTCACTGAAGTATCCAGCCGCTCTTCCCAGCCAACTGTATGTAATTTGGCCCTAATCACACATGGTCTCCTGGATTTGGGGAGGGCTAAAGTACACAATCTGGGGAAGCTAGGAAGAGAAGGCTTGACTCATGGTGGGTAAAGGCTTTCTAGTGTGCATACTTTCAGGTCATTCATCCACTTCAGCAACCCCTCAGTCATCTCTGTAAGTAAGCTCAGTAAACTCTTTGGTTTCCCCAGGAAAACTTCAACCAAACATTGGTTTGACACTAGAACCTTAAAAGGGAATAAGCATTGCTTAGTATCCCCAGGAAAAGAATTTTCACAACAGATGGAAAATTTATTTGTTAATGATATTATATCTCATAATTATTCTTTTAAATAAAAGATGAGACTGGAGAAGACATTAAAAGGATATGAAATGGAAGTATTTTCCAAAATAGAAAAATACACATAATCTTAAATTTTTTAGGTCATAGTTTAATCAACTAGTTTAAGGAACAAAATATATGTCTAGTCAAGGTTTATCTGAGAAGATTTGGTTTTTTCCCAAGCATTATCTACATAGCACATGGTAATTAAAAGTACCAGAGTGGTGAAACTAACCTTCTTAGATATTTACCAGCCATACTTTGAGGCCTATACTAATCTGGTCAGAGGGACTTAAAGGAAAGTTTTTGCCCCTTGCCCTCCAAGGTTGACTAAGTTCCAGGGGACTATGGAACATCTCTCAAAATGTCCTGTAACTGTGATGAATCACCTATCGTCTTGTTCAGGGAGGCCATGGAGACCCCACGGAATGGACTTGAACCAATGTCCAGTCTACAAGAGGAGGGTCAACCCAGAGGAAACATTTCCTCCATGCTTCCAAGTGAAGCCAGCCATGATTAAGCAGGACCTTTGGCTTATCTTCACATAGATGGAACTGGTAAAAGATAGGATCCAGGGGCTCCTCCCAAACCCATGTGACCCCTGAGGAACAGATCCTCAAATGACCTTAAGTATAAATATAAATTGATTTATTTGGGCCAACTGTATGGTCTTAAAACACCCAAAAGGGAAGTATAGCCAAAGAGTAAAGTGATCAGTATATTTCTTTAAGAGTTAAGGGATTATACTTCTCATAGATTAGGCTTAAGTCCATATAAAAAGTTATTCAGACAATTATTTTTCATTGATGATTTTGTTCTGAATCAGAAAGTGCTGCTCAGATGTAGGACTTCAAATCTTGGTCTCCAATAGTGTAGTGCCCACCTGTAGCTAAGAGAGACAACCCACTATTGTTCTAAAATGATGGCCAAATTTGTTTTCTCCCTCTATGGAGAAGCCTTTGAGGGGGAACTGACACTGATTCTAACCACTCCAACAGCTATCAAAATGCCTGAAAGCGAATCCTGAAGCAAATCATGAATCCACCACTCTTGAGTCTAGCCTTGGCAGACAAAAGAAAAATGAGGAGGAATCCAATAGAGCTTTTGGAAGCTCTCATCAAGAAATTCCAATCGACTCTTATATGAATATTTGAAATTTGCCCTGTTCTGACTTTTTTCTAGTTCCCTGCCTGGAACTTGTAATGCTAATTACTCTTGCCTTTATTTCTCCTTCACATCTCCTATTTACCAGTCAAGGACTTTCTTTTCCTCCTACAGATAAGAGTTACACAATTTGGGAGGCTTTTAGATAGACCCACTGAACGGGTACCCTGATATTCTCACCCTGCATCCCAGTTTAGCATGGAAGAAGACAGAGTGGTCTGCATCCCAATTCCCTGTCTGCAAGCTGGGTAACCTCTTCAGAGGATGCTGTGATAAGAATAGGAGGCAGGAATTGGCTAGGCAGTTAGTGTAAAGAGACCCCAAAGAAAAGTAGCCAGTTTCTTGGCTAAAAGTCAAAATGTCCTTGGGCCTCTTAGCAACATACTCCGTTCCAAAGGCCAAAAATGTCAAAAGTATTTGGGAGCTCTTATTTAATCCTTAAAGATTTTAGGGCTACCTCTTCAGAGGGGGGAGTGTTAGAGTAGAAAAAAAACCCATTTTAAAAAAGAAGAAGAAAAAGTACATGAGGTTATCAGAAAAAAGTGATGGGGTGATATGGGAGGAGTTAGAGGGGAGGGAGTGGGCATGGATTGGATCAAAACACTATATATTTCTATCCCTGTATGAATCTCTCAATAAATTATTTTTTTAAAATGAAGGTAATTGGGTTTACAAGATAACTTAGTGTGAGCATTAATAAGATTGTCCAGATTGGGGAGATAGTTCAGTTGGCAAAATGTTCACTGCATTTTGAATATGTATATCTGTATTTGATCCTCAAAACTACTTTAAAAAAGCCAGGGATCATGGTGAATATTTGTAATGTCAAATCTGGGGAAGTGAAGATAAACAGTTCCCTAGAGCTTGGGCCTACTGGACAACCAGCTTAGCCTACTGGGTCAGCTCCAGGCCACTGAGAGACCCTGACTCAAAAATGTAAGGTGCCGGCCCATTGGATGGTTCAGTAAGTAAAGACACTTACTCCCAAGTCTGATAAATGGTATTCAATCCTGAGAACGCATGTGATGGAGAGAAAGCACCAGTTCCCACAGGTTGTTCTCTGTTCTCCACATGCACACAGTGTGCATGCGCACGCACACACACGCACACACAAGTAAATGGATAAATAAATGTAATAAAAATTGTTTTAAAGCAAGGAAACAACTTCTGAGAAATAACAGCAAAGATTGACCTCCAGTCTTCTCAAGCACACATATATACACATGTACACACACACACACACACACACACACACACACAAAGAGTGCATGCTCCTTAGGCATTTTTAAACAGAAACACACTATTTAAAAGCTGCTTCATGCAGATGATATTTGTTTGATAGCCTTTAGGGTATTTTATTCATGCATGCATTTTTGTTTTATGGGTATGAATGTTTTGCCTGTATGTACCTAAGTGCATCCATGTGTGCAATGCCCACAGCAGTCAAAAAAGGGTATTGGATCCTCTGGATCTGGAGTTCTAGATGGCTGTTAGCCACCATGTGGGTGCTGGGAACTGAACCTGGGTTCTCTGGAAGAGCAGCTGGTGCTTTTAACAACCGAGCCATCTCTTCAGTCCCCTTTTTGTTTTGTTTTGTTTTGTTTTGTTTTGTTTTTTGAGAGAAGGTCTTTTGCAGCCCAGACTGACCTGAAATTTCCTATGTAGTTCAGACTGACTTCTAACTTCTGATCCTTCTGCCTCAGCTTCCCAGGTGCTGGGGTTATAGGCTGGTACCGCCCCCCTAGAAAATAAGTTGCTTTTGGAAGAAACCACACTTTCACTGTGACCTAGAGTGGACCTTCCATATCTAGTATTTCAGTCTGATCAATCATGAAACAGTCACAGTTTTCAAATTAGTGGCATTAAGAAGTCCATCCACTCACTCCCCACTCACTTCACTCACACTCTGCCTGTGAATGCTCATCCATTCATTGGGAGGCCACTCTAGACCAGGAACTAATAGTTCATTGCCCAGTGTCACCACTCCTCCTCTTGATCATATGGTCAGTATCCCGCCTGACTCTGACTCTAGATTCACCCTCTCATCATTATGTTCCAAGAAGTTACCACTAGTCAATTTGAGTTACCACCAAAATTCAAATTTTCACTTAGTGTACTTGGGATCATCTTTATCACAGACATAAAGTAATAGCAACAGTTCCAGAGAGTTTATATATATATTTATTTATATATATACATATTTACATATTTATACATATATATGTGAAAGCTCTTTTCTCATTATCAGTGAAAGATGACATCCTGTGCCTATGATGGGTGAAGACGGTACTGTGAGAGAAGGTTCTAGGAGGCATGGTGGAATGCAGTAAACTGTGATAATCAGCAGCATGTGATTAGGTCAAAGACGTTCAGATTTGTGTGTACATACAACTGAAAATTTCTTCAGCCTTTAAAAAGTAGATCACAACCAAGTCAAGTTCATAGATGAACATGAGGATAATATGCTAAATGAAATAAGCCTATCATAAAAAAGCCAAATATCAGGGCTGGAGAGATGGCTCAGCAGTTAAGAACACTAGTTGTTCTTGCAGAAGACCTGGGTTCGAATCCCAGCACCCACACGGTAGCTAACAACTGTCTGTAACTCCAGTCCCAGGGTATCTGACAGACTCTTCTGACCTCTGCAGGCATTGCACGACACAGGTGCACTTACCTTCACTCAGGCAATACACACATACACATAAAATAAAATTTAAAAAAGCTAAATATCGTGATTCCTCTTATATGAGGTCTTCAGAGTAGTCCATTTTAGAAATAGAAATGGGAAGCAGAATGGTTCCTATGGGCTGAGGGAAGCTAGAAAAAGGAAGTTGGTTCTAAATTATAGAGTTTTAGATGTGCTAAATGAAAAAGTTTAGGAATCTATTTCCCAACAAGGTGGATGTATTCAACACTACTGAATTGTAGTCTTAAAAATAGTTTCATGTTGTGTGTGTGGAGAGGGGTATCAACCACAGTAATTAATAATTATAGTTAGAAAAAGATTTTGAATTTTTCCAAAATTCAAATTTGAATGCTGGACTTCCCTACCCACTTGTTAGGTGACGTTTGTGAACTTACATAGCCTTCCCACATCTCAGTTTTCTCATCAGCCAGAGAGGATGTGGTCAGTATACAGAGATAGAAGAGTAGCACAGTCTTTCAGGCTAGGCTGGCTCCACTGCATCCCAATTTTCTACTTCCCAGCTGAGGGATGTTGGGCCAATGACTTAGCCTTTCATGCCTCAGAGGCCATGTGTAAAATGGAGTTGTTAAAATAGGATAGTGGTAAGTGTTAAATTCATTAAGAAATAACCATTCAATAAGTGATAACAAAACATCTAAAATATCCCATTCTTTGAACTTAAGTAAAATAAAAGCTTAGACAAAAAGTTTTAAAGTAACATTAAAAACAGAATAAAAAACCATATCCCTAACAGTAGAGAAAACTGAATGAGGATCTAGGATCCAGGCATTTGGATATTGACATTCAAAGCCCTTCTGGGTTTCCTCAACCCACAAGTGTAACTATGATGGTTTAGATTAAAATGCCCCACACAGGCCATATACTGGAGGCTTGGTTGCTGGCTGATGGATTTTTTGAGAAGTGACTGGATCATGAGGGCTCTGATCTCATCAGTGAGTAAATCCATTGATGGATTCATAACCTGAAGGGCCTATCTTTTTTTTGTAACTTAAAAAAAAACTTTATTGAGAATTTCATACATGCATATAAGGTGTTTTGATCAAATCCACGCCTACTCTTTCCCCTCCAACATCTACCATATCTTCCCATCACTTTTTTCTGACAACTTCATGTACTCTTTCTTTCTTTTACCTTCCTTTTTTTTCAGTCTTTTTTCTTTTTATTTTATTTTATTTTATTTTTTTTTGGTCTTTTTGAGACAGGGTCTCCCTGTAGCCCCAGCTGTCCTGGAATTCACTATGTAGACCAGGCTGGCCTTGAACTCACAGAGATCCACCTGCCTCTGCCTCCTATGTTCTGGGATTAAAGGCGTGTGCCACCACACCCGGCCTTCTTTCTTTCTTTTTTTAATGGGGCTTTCTGCTACTCTAACATTGCCCCCTCTGAAGAGGTAACCCTAAAATCTTTTAGGGATTAGATAAGAGCTCCCAAATACTTTTGACATTTTGGGCCTTTGGACCAGAGTATGTTGCTAAGAGGCCCAAGGACATTTTAACTTTTATCCAAGAAACTGGCTACTTTTCTTTGAGGTCTTTTTTACCTTAATTGCCTAGCCAATCCCTACCTCCTATTCTTATTAATCTCTGAAGATGTTACCCAAATTGCCAATAGGGAATTGGGACGGAGATCGCTCTGGCTTCCATGCTGAGCAGGGACGCAGGGTGAGGCAATTGGAGTACCTGGAAGAGCCTATCTTATATTCATATTCTCTCTCTCTCTCTCTCTCTCTCTCTCTCTCTCTCTCTCTCTCCTCACCAGATATTATGTGGTGAGCAGTTTTGTTCCATGTGCTTCTTGACATGTTTGGTCTCAACAGGATTCCACAGTGATGGGACTAAATGGCTGTGGACAGAAACCCCTAAAACTGTGATCTGAATAAATCTTTCCTTCTGTAAGTTGTTTCAGATATTTGGCATATCAGTGGAGAGAAGACTAGCACAGAAACATTTTTATGAAGCTTAAGCTGCAACTTAACATTCCAGTCTATAAACTAGCTGAGCTAAGTTTAAATCAATTTACACCTTAAGTACTGGATGCTCCAGACAGGCCTTCTGATTTATTGCAGGGCTGTTCCTATGTGCTGACAGTGTCTGCATGCACATTATTAATAGACACTGTCTATTAATAATAATGACCCAACAAAGTGCTTGTCAATTTCAGTTAGTCTTGCAAGCTCATCTATTTTGATTGATTATAGGGGAGATTTTTGCTCTATTCATTTTCATTTTCTATTTTGTAAGATATCCAACTATGAGTCACCTTGCTTCTTACAAGAGAGAATTTGTGTTTAGAATTTTTAAATAATGCCTATTTCTTTCAGATTACTTTTGGTGGTATTGGGCATCGGACTCAGGGGCTTCATGATTGCTAGACAAGCATTTAATCACTCAAATATACCCCCAGATCTCAAATTACTTTTTAAAAATTTCTAATTTTTAAATTTTTTAAATTTTATTTTATGTGTATGCGTGTATTGCCATCATGTGGGTAAGTGCATCCCATGTCATGCCATGCCTGCAGAGGACAAAAGAGACTGTCGGATCCTCTGGAACTGGAGTTTCGGGAACAGTCGTTAGCTGCCATGTGGGTGCTGTGATTCAAACCTGGGTCTTCTGCAAGAACTGTCAGTGTTCTTATTTGCTGAGCTATCTCTCCAGCCCCTCAAATTACTTTTATTTGGCTACACACACCACAACATGCATGTCGAGGCCAGAGGACAACTTGCAGGAGTTGGTACAGCTGTTTTTCTCCTTCTACTGTATGTGTTCCTGGGAGCCAGGTCAGATCATCAGGCTTGACAGCAAACTATCTGAACCATCTCCCTGGTCCTCAAATTACCTTTAAATCCCCAAACAAATGGTTAGTTTTCTGCCACTTTGTATACCCATTGCTTTATCTGTTTCCGAGGTAGTGATGCTTTAGTGCCAGAAATGAAGAGGTTTATACAGCTGGGCAAGGGTGAGTTTTACAACAGAGAGCTGAAGGATTTGAGCATAACTCTGCATTGTTCAGGGCATAACTTTCACGGAAAAACATAGGCAGAAATCTATGGGACCAAGGACTAGGTAAAGAGTTTTTGGATTTGACATCACAAGCACAATCTATAAAAGGAATATTGATACATTGGACTTCGTCAAAACAGAAGCTATCACTTTTACAAGAAGCTACTAAAATGATGAAAATTTGAAGTACAGATCTGGAGAAAATAGTCTCAAACTTGAAAAAGTATTCTCAGGTTATTTGAGAAAAATTTGTATCTAGCATATACAAAAAGCCCTCATAACTCAGTAGTTAAGAAAGCATTCCCACTGGAAAGTAGACATGGCATTGAAAAGCAAAGCACACAGATGTTCATCGTCATAGCCGTTGTAGAAATGCAAATTAAAGCCTCAAAGAGAAATCACTGCCCACCTATCAGAATGGCTAAAATTTTTTAAAAATAATAATGGCACAAAATACTGTGATAAAGCTGGATTTCATCTACATTGCTGGTAACAACACTAGAATACAAATATGGCCATAGGAGACCAGAATTTGACATGCCAAAATATGCCCCTTTGGCATACAGATTATTGTGAGCTAATTAGTTGAAAAACTGAAACTACAGGCACTAGAGAAGTTCTAAAAATAAAGCAGGAGTTACTCTTAAGTTATAAGAGCAATTTACATCTGTGAGGGAAGATATTTGTAAGAGAGACCCAGGAAGACTGGGTGGCTGTGACTCAGCTAGACTCCTATCTGCATGGGACACTGCTTTCAATCTATTCAATAAACTTTATCCCTTTTTATGGCATTTTCCCCCCTGGGCATCTCCCTATAACTGGCTTTCCATGTCATTTCTTTTTGCTTCAGCACAGTATTTATTTTGTTTTATTTGTGTGTGTGTCTGTGTGTGTGTCTGTGTCTATGTGTGTCTTTGTGTCTGTGTGTGTGTCTGTGTGTGTGTGCGTGTGTCTGTGTGTGTGTGCGTGTGTCTGTGTGTGTGTGCATGTGTCTGTGTGTCTGTGTGTGTGTCTGTGTATGTCTGTGTCTGTGTGTGTGTCTGTGTGTCTGTATGTCTGTGTGTTTGTATGTGTGTGCATAGGTGAGGGTTCCCAGACAGAAGAAGCTGCCAGATCCTCTGCAGCTGGCATTTACAGATGGTTGTGAGTCACCCAATGTGGCTACTAGGAAACAAACCCTGGTCTCTGCAGGAACAGCAAATACTCTTAACAGATGAGCCACCTCCCCAGCCCCAGACATGGTATTTAAACATGAATTCAAAGCTACCTCTTTGAGATTTCCTCATCTGTCTGTCTCTCTTATAAGAGGTACACAAGTTAATAAATTTTTAATTGTTTTCCTCTTATTAATAAATCTTTTAAACAGGGATCCATCCCAGCTAAGAATTATGAAAGGTAGAGAGAAAGTTGTTTTTCCTTTCCTACATCCACATTGTAAAATGGTACAGCCATTGCAAAAAGCAGTTAGCAACCTCTTTAAAAGCTAATTATGGGCTGAAGAGATGGCTCAGTGGTTAAGAATACTGGCTGCTCTTGCAGAGGACCTAGGTTCAAATCCCAGCACTCATATGGTAGCTAACAACCATCCATAACTCCAGTTACAGAGTATTAGAATCCCTCTTCTGACTCTGAGGGCATTGTACGACACAGGTGCACTTACACACATGCAGATAATACACTCATACACATAAAAAAGAGATAATAAATACATTTTTTTAAAGTTAATAATTCACTTAACGGAGTAATTCAGTGCCTGCATTCTAACATTCATTCCCAAGAAACAAAAACTTAAGCTTTTATAAAGCCTGTACACAAATGTCTTATTTTTGGGGAGATGTGAAGAAACATTAATTAATCCCAGATAGAGTACTAACAGACCAAAGAATGACTTTCATCCAAGTCCAGCCTGGTGAACCAAAAAATTTATTGGGGTTACCTCAGGAGTATGGGTGACTTTTAGGCCCCTGTATCACTGAAAAGTCCTTTCCCAACATGGGGGATGGATGCTGTACCACTGGATTTCCAACACCAGTCAACCCTCCCCCTTGTATACACTCTAGCATGCCCCAAGACCACATGCATCTGGTGGGGGGGGTAGGAGGAAGTGGTGGCTGAATCTCAGGTGAGGGCCTGGTGGCCTCCCTCCACTCACTCTCCTGCAAGGTACTATTAATAGCCTGACCTTATGAGCATGATCATGGCTTCTTTGATTCAAGGTGGCAATGGCCTTGTTATGCTCAGAGGACAGAGTTCCACTACAGTCACCCATACTCAAGGTTCATAAGAGCCAACCATGGTGAACAAGTGAAGAGCCCACATTAGTGAACAGTTAAGCTGTCTTGGAGCACTGCTCATCAATAAAGTAGGTAGATCGCTGATGTATACAACCTGGATCCATTAAGGGAATTAATCTGAGTAGCAAAAGCCAGTCCCCAGGCTTTGCTACTGTATATTCCATTTATGTAACATGATGGTTGATACTGATTGTCAACCTGATCTAGAATCACCTAGAATACATGTCTGTGAGGGAGGTTCTAATTATGGTAACTGAAATGGGAAGATCTACCCTAACTGTGGGCAGCATCATCCCATGAGGAGTCCCAGGCTGAATAAAAAGGGCAAAGCGAGCCGAGCACTTGTATCCGTCTCTTTGCTTCTTGGCTGTGGGTGCAATGTAATCAGCTATCTCAAGTTCCCATCACCCTGATTTCCCCACCATGATGGACTGGACAATTTTACTATGAAACAGAATAAACCCTTCCTTCCTTAAGTTGCTTTTGTCAGGCATTTTATCAAAGCAATGAGAAAAGACACTAATACATTCTCATCCTGAAAATAATGAAATTATAATTATGGTGAACAGATTAGCCGTTGCCAGAAGTTGGGGATGGAGGTTTATGGGAAGGTAGTAGGAGGCAGCCTTGTGGTGATGGGGAGTTGTAGATAAGATTACCCAAACTACAAGCACACACAAGTGCTTATAAAATGGGAGGAATCTGAATGAGCTCTCTGGAGCCTTGTATTAGTTACTTTTCTTTTGCTATGATGAAACACCATAACCAAGACCACTTGTAGAAGAAAGAGCTTATTTGGTTTATGGTTCCAGAGGGGGGAAGGGAGGCATGGTGGCAGAGGCGGCCAGAGCAGAAAACTAAATGCTCACATCTTCAAAGGAGTACAGAAAAGAGAGAGAGACAAACTGGAAATGGGTGGTGGCATGAACTTGCAAAGCCTGCCCAGAGTGAAGGCACACCTTCCTACGAGGCCGCACCTTCCAGGGATTCTAAGAGCTTCCCAAAACAGCACTACCAACAGATCAAGTATTCAAATACTTGAACCTCTGGGGGACACCTTATTCAAACCACTGCAAGCATTATCATGTCAATGCTCTGGTACTGATATTGTCATGTAATTCCTTAAAATGTTAATATTTTAACAATGAAGACTAGGTTAAGGGACAGTGGACCTCTCTGTATGCATTTATTTATTTATTACAATCTCTTGTAACTATTTTCAAATAAGATGTTTTAAAAACTATACTTGGGCATAAAACAATCTTTTTTTGTTCTTTTTGAGACAAGGTCTCCCTGTAGCCCCAGCTGTCTTGGAACTCACTATGTAGACCAGACTGTTTGCCTCTGGGATTAAAGGCATGCTCCACCCACCACACCTGGCTGCTTTCTTTCTTTTTTATTTTGAGACAACATCTCACTATGTAGCCTAGGCTAGCTTTGAGAACTCCATGCTTCTGCTTCTCTCGAATGCTAGGACCACAAGCATGAGCTGCTATATCTGGCTCATAGAATATTTTTATAAACATAAAGTTATCTCAGGATGTATATATTTTAATATTTTACATATAACCTTAATTTGCTATGGTGAGTATATCTACCTACAGATGTGCCCCACCATTGAATTCCTGTGTTCTCTTGCTAAATGCATGATTACAGTGTAACTGATATGATAGTTATGCACTTTGTATGACTTGCCATATATTTTCTAAAGGTGTTTAAATATGATAAGCAAATAGTGCAGGAGCAACTGCTTTGATCACTGTGGTTACTTTTGTAAATGTCCCAAGGTGAATCTTGCTAGATCACATTCAGACCCTGTGATTCTGTATAGTCTTGAGGTGGTGGCGAGTTACCAGCATTTTTCCTAATTGTCACTTCCTGAACTTGTCCTTTGATGTATTTTCCATATTTGCCAATGCATCGGATAGACTTAAGGTATATCTTTGGAATGTGATTTTTTAAAATTATATTTTAATTTATATTTATGGGGGGAGAGGACACACCCATGTTATGGCACACATGTGGAAGGCAAAGGACAGCTTTTCAGAAGTCAGTTTTCTCCTTCCACCATATAGATCCCAAGAATCAAGCTCAGGTTGCCAGGCTTGGTGGCAAGTACCTTTGCTTACTAGGCTCTTGCAAACTCTGAAATAATGTAACTTTTTAAAAGCATATAATACCATTTGATGTCATTTTATGCACTTTTCTTGCATCTATCGTCTTTTTTAAAAAATATTTTATTATTTTTATTTTATGTGTATGAGTGTATTGCCTGCATGCGTGTAAGTGCATACATGTCGTGCGGTGCTCTCAGAGGTCAGAAGAGGGTGTTAGATTCCCTGGAACTGGAGTTATGGACAGTTGTTAGCTGCCAGGGGGTGCTGGGACTCTAACCTAGGTCCTCTGCAGGGTAGCCAATGCGCTTAACCACTGAGCCATCTTTCCAGCCCCATATCTATTGTCTTATTTAGAACTTATACACAATGAGAAGACCCCAGTGAACATGTTCTCTTTCTTTTGAAACTTAAACCTGAGTAGCTATCTATCTGAATAAATATTTCTTGAGAATTGTTATTCTAGCAGAGCTGGGTTGCTAAAGCCCTGTTTAAACTCTTCTTTGGGGATTGATTTTTGTTCAGTAGTATAATGCTTTGAAAAAAAAATATATATATACATATATATTCCAGGCTGGCCTTGAACTCACAGAAATCTACCTGCCTCTGCCTCCCGAATGGTGGGATTAAAGGTATGTGCCACCATGCCTGGCAGATATTTTTAATAAATTTGTTAACATATTTTAAACTTATCTAATGTCTGTCATAAACTAATACTATAGATAATGATAAAAGAAAAAAAGGTATTTTAAATTTAACTACAAAGGCATGAAGGGATGAAGAGAAAAAAAAAAAGAAGGGGAACTAATCAGTAGCTGCAGGCAAAACCAACCAAGACTGGTTCACATTCTTTCTGTTTTATCAAATCCAGCTCTCACATGTGCAAAACACATGCTACACCCTGAACTACATTCTTAGCCCCTGTTTTATATTCTTGAATGGGATATGGACTTGACAGTCATCACAGATGACCGTCAGGGTCACTGCACCCTGTTTCTTCTAAATTTCCTGGGCTATTAACACCAACCAATCCAGAAGTAGCAATTACTCTTCCTTATGGACTGCCCTCCTGTTCCAAAGTGTCTCACCTTGTGTTATCCCTACCCCTTTTGATCAATAGCCAATTATCATGAACACTTTCCCCCAGGCAAGACGATATTATTACTATTTTGAAATCAAAGCAAACTGTGATTACCCACATGAGATCCAGTCAATCAACATTCCCTCATAAAAGGGTGAAGGGCTTATAAGGAAGCATGAGTATATAGACACATGGGACTCAAAAGGAGGCACTCATGAGGCAGCCCGTGGGCATCTCAAAGGTGGCTCATGAGACCCCACTCCTACCACTGGATATATATGGGCTTAACACTGGTGGAAGAATGTGGAGGAAGCACTCTTCTTTGGTTCTATGCTGTTCCTAAGTTACCCATGCTGCTGTAGGTAACCCAAATTAAACGTGCTTCACCAAGCTAGACTTGGGTGGAATTTTTTATTTTTTTGGTCTGTTTTGGTGCCCTATCTGGAGTGACTACAGATTTGTTCACATCTTGCTGTGAAAAGACACACAACACTTGGTAACTGAACAAGGACATGACAGAACCAAAGATGAGTTTGGGAGAAGTTGTGAGAGACCTGAGTGACTCCATCTTGGATAAAACTTCCATGGGACTGACCCACCCCTGAGCCCTATTCCAGGAAAAACCACACAAAAAGTATACTTGGAACGAATAGAGAACAACTCCCCCACCAACGGTCAATTAACCAGGGACAGAAAGTACTAAAAGTCCAGATGTCTTTTCAGGTTTCTTGAAGCCAGCAGTTTATGGTTTGGCATTGGGCTGCAACCAATCAGATGCTTGCTAGGCTGGAGACCCCCTACTTGCTGAACTTGCTGAAATAAACCTATAAAAACCTCTGTCTCCCAAAGCAAGGGGTCTCACATCTGAGATCCGCTGGGTCGGTGACAGAGTGGGCCCAAGTTTAAGCTTGTAACAATAAAAGAACCCTTGTGTGTTTGCATCAGTTGGCTCCTTGATGGTCTTTGGGGGTCTCACGAACTGGGCACAATATCTTGGGGGTTCATCTGGGATCCCCAAGACCCCTAGGACTCCCAAATCAAAGGGTTCTGGCTAGCCAGCAAGTGTCAGTTGTGCCTGTCTGTGTCTGTCCCAGCTTTAGTTTTGAGCCTCGAGGCAAACTTGTGAACAGTGTGGTCAGGATCGGTTGGAGTGGACGCACTGGTTGACCGTGACCACAGAGGTCTGGAAGACATTCCAGACCCCGGCAGAGGGGATGGAGGGTCCCAACTCTGTTGATTTCTGTGAAAGGACAAGGCAGGTGGCTCCACGGCACGGGTCCTACTTTCAGTTTTTCTTCCGCATGAGAAGGGGAGTTTGCTACTTGGCCTTCTGCATGTCTTTCTGGCTCTCTGTTTTTTCTTTGGTTGTCTATTTCTCTATGACTGAGATGGATGTAATGAGACAGACTCCCTCTATACCCCTGGACCTGGTTCTTGCATATTTTGGAGACTCAAGCCCATAACCTCTCTGTTGCTGTCAAGAAGAATAAACTACTATCTGCAGGTCTGAATGGCCCACTTGCAACATGGGATGGCCCTCAGAGGGGACCTTTGATCCCGCTGTCATTAACATGGTTGAGAAAATTATTCTTCAATCACGTGTGGGACACTTGGATCAAATATCATACATAGTGGTCTGGGGAGATTTAGTTAATAACCCCCCTCCTTGGGTCAAGTCTTTTCTTCCTTTTCAGAAAACTGAGGTGCTGACTGCAGAATGGAAAACGACAACCCAGAAAACACCTAAACCTGAAACTAAACCATCAGTACTGTCACTGTACCCTGTCTTACAGGGCAGCACAGAAGAAGATCTAATTTTTCCTCCCCCTCCTTATCCACCTCCTCCACAGGAGGAGGTACCCCCTCCAGAACCAGCACCCAGGTACCAGATTCTTCACAGGCATGGGGGTCCAGCTCAGGGGACTAGGACTAGAAGGGCACCAACACTGGAGGGTCCAGACTCTACTGTTCTACCCCTCAGAGTTGCCAGCCCCACAGATGAGGCTTGCTACAAGCCCCCATCACTATTGGCCATTCGCCACTAGTGACCTTTACAACTGGAGAACCCAGACTGTCTTATTCACACACCAACCCACTTGGGATGATTGTCATCAATTATAACAGGTCCTGTTTACCACAAAGGAAAGGGAACATATCCAAACAGAAGCCAGGAAATTAATTCCTGGTAATAGCGGTGTCCCTGATTGATGCTGCCTATCCACTGACCAGGCGTGATTGGGATTATAATACTGCAGAAGGTAAGGGGAGGCTTCTGGTTTACCACCAGGCTCTGTTGACAGGTTTCAAAGCGGCTGGTCATAGGCCAACTAATTTGGCACAGGTATATGGTATTAGTCAGGAACTAAATGAAAGCCCAGCTGCATTCTTGGAGCGAATAACAGATGCCTTCCGCAGGTACACTCCATTCGACCTGGAGGCCAAAGATAATATAGCGACAGTGGCCATGGCTTTTATTAAGCAGTCAGCTCCAGATATAAAGAAAAAGCTCCAAAGAGTAGAGAGACTGGGTGAAAAGAGCTTAAGGGATTTAATAACTGTGGCCGAGAAAGTATATAATAATAGGGATAGTGCAGGAAAAAAAAAAAAAAAACAGATAAAGGCAGAAAGGAGGCAGAACAAGGTCCTGGCAAGGATCCTGCTGGCTGCCACTGTGGATCCAGAGGACTGGCGGAGGTGTCTGAGACAGCGTCAGGGAAAGGAGTCTCTTGCAGTATGTGGATGACCTACTTGTGGCGGCTTGCATGGATGGCACAGAATGCCTGTTGCAGACGTTGGGAAGCCTGGGCTATCGGGCCTCTGCTAAAAAGGCCTAACTATACAAACAACAGGTCCAATACTTGGGCTATCTACTCAAAGAAGCACTACTGGTAAAAGAGGCTGACAAACTGACTTTGGGCCGGAACTTAACCATCACCACACCACATGCAATTAAAGGAGCTTTAAAGCAGCCCCCAGACAGATGGCTAAGTAATGCCCGTATAACTCATTATAAGGCATTACTTCTTAATCCTGCTAGAATCACCTTCCAGGTACCAGTTGCCCTGAATCCAGCCACACTCTTGCCAGACCCAGACTTGGATGCCACCCTGCATGATTGTGCTGGAATCCTGGCCCATGTCCACAGTACCCGATCAGATTTGAGAGATACCCCGTTATCTGATGCTGAAGTACATCAAGAGAATGCAGGACTTAATTCAACATGCCGAAGTAAAAATCAAGGAAGGTAATTTAAAGATTAAAGACATTGTTAATGGCTATAAAGCTTGCCGACTCACTAATGTGGTACCAAATATTAAAAACCCAGAAATCAGACTTTGAGGGAGAAAATCTGGAGCCTATTGGAAAATGGATTTCACTGAGGTAAAACCTGACAGGTATGGATACCATTATTTACTAGTCTTTGTAGATACTTTTTCAGGATGGACTGGAGCCTTCCCTACTAGACATGAAACAGCTCAAATGGTGGCAAAACTGTTGGAAGACATCCTCCCCAGGTATGGCTTTCCACAGATGATAGGGTCAGATAATGGACCGGCTTTTGTGTCCAAGGTAAGTCAGAGTCTGGCCACAGTTCTGGGGATTGATTGGAAACTATATTGTGCTTATAGACCCCAGAGTTCAGGACAGGTGGGGAGAATAAATAGAACTCTAAAAGAGACCTTAACTAAATTGACCTTAGAGACTGATGGTGACTGGGTGACGCTCCTTCCATTCGCACTCTATCGAGTGCGTAACTCCCCTTACCAGATGGGAATAACTCCCTTTGAGATCATGTTTGGAGTGCTCCCTCCCATTATTCCTAACCTCCTTGGCAGAAATGGTTCTGCAGAATAGAAGAGGCCTAGACCTGTTGTTCTTGCAACAGGGAAGCCTCGGTGCTGCCCTTAAGGAAGAGTGTCATTTTTATGTAGATCACTCTGGGGTCATCGAAGAATCCCTGGCCAAGGTTAAAGAAAGTCTGGCTCGAAGAGATAATGAATATAGGGCTAAACAAGGATGGTTTGAATCCTGGCTCAATACCTCCCCTTGGTCGACCACTTTGATTTCAACCCTACTCGGACCCCTCCTCATTCTGATTATGCTCTTGACTTTTGGACCTTGCATTTTAAATAAATAGGAAGCTTTTATAAAAGAGTGGCTGGGAGCTATACAGCTAATGGTAATGCGAACCCACTATCATCCCTCCAGAGTCACACACACACGAAAAGTATACTTGGAATTT
>NW_008357638.1:1265714-1279890 GCF_000622305.1 Nannospalax galili | reverse complement strand
TGCTGAAATAAACCTATAAAAACCTCTGTCTCCCCAAAGCAAGGGGTCTCACATCTGAGATCCGCTGGGTCGGTGACAGAGTGGGCCCAAGTTTAAGCTTGTAAACAATAAAAGAACCCTTGTGTGTTTGCATCAGTCAGCTCCTTGGTGGTCTTTGGGGTCTCACAAACTGGGCACAACAGTTACACTGTCTCTGCTGTGAGATTTGCAACTAAAGTCAAACCATCTGAGGATGGAGAACCCACAGAAACAATCCTGATGTGGCCCCCCCTTCTCTGTGTGACATGGAATGACATGCCTTCTTGCTCTAGTAGTAATCACATTGTGCCTGCTATAGGAGATAAGACTTGGAACTGGGGCTGCTGTGTCTGAACATGGAGTATGACAGAGATGCCTCAGTGCTGTGGTGCCTGAACACTTAGTATCAATTAAAATCAACAGTGAGCCTGATCCATTCTCAGAACTTGTTCCTTCTGGTTTCTCTTGGAACTGTTTCCCCAAACAAAGGACTTGCTCTGTACTTATTGAAACAGTACATCCAGCATGATATGGGAAATAAAAGAGGGAGCTTGTTTTATTAGAGAAAAAATTTCCCTTTTTGACCCCTACTGACCCCAAACAGCAGAGACTCCTGGGTCTGGAGCCAGCTAGGACTGTCATTCTGGATTTCTATTCCCTCCTCCCTGACTCTTGAGGAATCAGTGGATCTGAGGAAGGGCAGAAGGGCTCACCCTGTCATACCTGCTGTCCCAGCTTGCCTTTGCAGTCTGGTCTTTCAATAAAGAGAAGCTGTTTGGTTAAAAAACAAACAAACAAACAAACAAAAAAACTCCTTTTTTTTATACACCTACAAATAAATGTTATCAATCTAGTCCTATCTGTTGCTTGCAACATGAACTGGGGATAATTCGTTGCTTTCAACAACATTCACTGCTTTCAATGCTAATATTTTTCACAAAACACACACACACACAATTTATTCTGGATCAGGTCAAGGAATAGTCACAAGAGACTGAAGCTATATGTTTAGTTTACAAAAGGAGCCCAAGGTCTAGTAAGTTTGTTTACATTGTAAACGAGCTGAGATAGTGTTAAATGATCTCAAAACATAAGATTAACTTTGCTTACAAGGTTAGGTACAATTCCTATTTGTAACAGAGGGCATTCCCAGAAAAGGCATTCCCACAGTGGTGGCAGGGGATCCCAGGGTTGCCATTTTTCTTCTGTGTGGTATGGTGTGACATGCCTCCTTGATGAATGGGGTCTACCATGTGAGTATGTAGACACCTCCTAAATGGCTGGGAGATTAGATACTGTATTGTAATCCCTGAAAGTAGCCTGTATGGGACAGGATCATAAGCAGGTAGTGGCACCAGCTGCATGGCCTTTGCAACTCAGGCTCAGCTGTCCACCCAGAAAGAACTTGCATGTGAGGGAGAAATTCCTACAGGAAAGACACAGATGGTGTCCTCTGCAGCAGCTCATAGATTAACAGAGAAAGCAGAGGGACGAAAGGGGGAGGATGAGCTGGAGATGTTTTCTTGACATTTCTTGCAGCTGGCAGGATGCAAAGGAGAAAGAATATAAGATCTATGCAAATGAGCCCTTCCTGGGATCCCCAAACTTGGAAACCCTGAGAAGAATTAGAATATGAGGAGAGAGAAAATATGGAAGAAGTGATAAAAGATACCCCATCAGGCCTGACCTTTCATAGAGAAGAAGGGAAAATTCATGATTCAGCATGCAGACAAGCATCTTAGTAATATCCTAATTCAAGAAATTATGATAATAAGAAAAGACTCAGAATATGGGTTATTTTTAATTGGAAAATATTTTTAAACAAAAAATGAAAGAGCCTATCAAAGCCTGGTTCATGAGACTGTGGGACACGGGAGTGGGTGGGATCAGTCTGAGTGCTGTGGAAGTGGAGAAAATGAGTAGTGTATTTACCAGTATGTCTCTTAGAGGTTGAGTTACCAAGGCAATAGGAGGAAAATCAGTCCATGATGTGTGGAGAGCCACAGCCTCCGCCGCCATTACAAGATGGCGCCGGTATCCGGACCTTCTTAAAAGTAAACATCCTGCCGCACCCATAAGGGGCGTGCACAAGAGCCTGCTTTCCCCCGCCTCCTCCCGTGGCGTGATCTCCAGCAACCAATCCGCTTCTTATGATCTCCAGCAACCAATCCGCTTCTTATGATCTCCAGCAACCAATCCGCTTCTTATGATCTCCAGCAACCAATCCGCTTCTTATGATCTCCAGCAACCAATCCGCTTCTTATGATCTCCAGCAACCAATCCGCTTCTTATGATCTCCAGCAACCAATCCGCTTCTTATGATCTCCAGCAACCAATCCGCTTCTTATGATCTCCAGCAACCAATCCGCTTCTTATGATCTCCAGCAACCAATCCGCTTCTTATGATCTCCAGCAACCAATCCGCTTCTTATGATCTCCAGCAACCAATCCGCTTCTTATGATCTCCAGCAACCAATCCGCTTCTTATGATCTCCAGCAACCAATCCGCTTCTTATGATCTCCAGCAACCAATCCGCTTCTTATGATCTCCAGCAACCAATCCGCTTCTTATGATCTCCAGCAACCAATCCGCTTCTTATGATCTCCAGCAACCAATCCGCTTCTTATGATCTCCAGCAACCAATCCGCTTCTTATGATCTCCAGCAACCAATCCGCTTCTTATGATCTCCAGCAACCAATCCGCTTCTTATGATCTCCAGCAACCAATCCGCTTCTTATGATCTCCAGCAACCAATCCGCTTCTTATGATCTCCAGCAACCAATCCGCTTCTTATGATCTCCAGCAACCAATCCGCTTCTTATGATCTCCAGCAACCAATCCGCTTCTTATGATCTCCAGCAACCAATCCGCTTCTTATGATCTCCAGCAACCAATCCGCTTCTTATGATCTCCAGCAACCAATCCGCTTCTTATGATCTCCAGCAACCAATCCGCTTCTTATGATCTCCAGCAACCAATCCGCTTCTTATGATCTCCAGCAACCAATCCGCTTCTTATGATCTCCAGCAACCAATCCGCTTCTTATGATCTCCAGCAACCAATCCGCTTCTTATGATCTCCAGCAACCAATCCGCTTCTTATGATCTCCAGCAACCAATCCGCTTCTTATGATCTCCAGCAACCAATCCGCTTCTTATGATCTCCAGCAACCAATCCGCTTCTTATGATCTCCAGCAACCAATCCGCTTCTTATGATCTCCAGCAACCAATCCGCTTCTTATGATCTCCAGCAACCAATCCGCTTCTTATGATCTCCAGCAACCAATCCGCTTCTTATGATCTCCAGCAACCAATCCGCTTCTTATGATCTCCAGCAACCAATCCGCTTCTTATGATCTCCAGCAACCAATCCGCTTCTTATGATCTCCAGCAACCAATCCGCTTCTTATGATCTCCAGCAACCAATCCGCTTCTTAT
Source organism: Nannospalax galili (assembly GCF_000622305.1). NCBI lineage: Eukaryota > Metazoa > Chordata > Mammalia > Rodentia > Spalacidae > Nannospalax > Nannospalax galili. The sequence continues at coordinate 1,276,432 of NW_008357638.1, read as the reverse complement.
GATCTCCAGCAACCAATCCGCTTCTTATGATCTCCAGCAACCAATCCGCTTCTTATGATCTCCAGCAACCAATCCGCTTCTTATGATCTCCAGCAACCAATCCGCTTCTTATGATCTCCAGCAACCAATCCGCTTCTTATGATCTCCAGCAACCAATCCGCTTCTTATGATCTCCAGCAACCAATCCGCTTCTTATGATCTCCAGCAACCAATCCGCTTCTTATGATCTCCAGCAACCAATCCGCTTCTTATGATCTCCAGCAACCAATCCGCTTCTTATGATCTCCAGCAACCAATCCGCTTCTTATGATCTCCAGCAACCAATCCGCTTCTTATGATCTCCAGCAACCAATCCGCTTCTTATGATCTCCAGCAACCAATCCGCTTCTTATGATCTCCAGCAACCAATCCGCTTCTTATGATCTCCAGCAACCAATCCGCTTCTTATGATCTCCAGCAACCAATCCGCTTCTTATGATCTCCAGCAACCAATCCGCTTCTTATGATCTCCAGCAACCAATCCGCTTCTTATGATCTCCAGCAACCAATCCGCTTCTTATGATCTCCAGCAACCAATCCGCTTCTTATGATCTCCAGCAACCAATCCGCTTCTTATGATCTCCAGCAACCAATCCGCTTCTTATGATCTCCAGCAACCAATCCGCTTCTTATGATCTCCAGCAACCAATCCGCTTCTTATGATCTCCAGCAACCAATCCGCTTCTTATGATCTCCAGCAACCAATCCGCTTCTTATGATCTCCAGCAACCAATCCGCTTCTTATGATCTCCAGCAACCAATCCGCTTCTTATGATCTCCAGCAACCAATCCGCTTCTTATGATCTCCAGCAACCAATCCGCTTCTTATGATCTCCAGCAACCAATCCGCTTCTTATGATCTCCAGCAACCAATCCGCTTCTTATGATCTCCAGCAACCAATCCGCTTCTTATGATCTCCAGCAACCAATCCGCTTCTTATGATCTCCAGCAACCAATCCGCTTCTTATACGTCATAAATGGGACCTTTGGGGCATATATAAGCAACAGCTCTCCCACTTCTCGGCGTCTTTGGTCTTCAGTCTTCAAATAAACTGCTGCAGAAGGATCCTGACTTGTCCTCCCGCGTCGTTCTTGCTGGCGAGACGGAAAGCGGTCGGGGACAATGATGGATGGGTTCATATGAGTCATTGGGGATACTTGGTTATTGTGACTGAGATTCCCATGAATATCAGGGACTAGAAGACAATAGAGGAAGTACCAAGCATTGCTGAGGGAACTAGGCACAATGGAGGTGATATTTGATACCCAATTCATACGGGGCCTGACAGAACGATGTTCATGAGAGTTGAAAATGAGATTAAGGGTTGGGGAGATGGCTCAGTGGTTAAGTGCTTGCCACACAAGTATGAGGCCTAGAGTTCAGATCCCCAGAACCCACATAGATACTGAGTGGGCATGCAGCCTGCCTGTAATTCAAGATTCAGCAAGTGGAGACAGGGGATCCCTAGAGCAAGCTAGCCAGTAAGGTTAGCTGTATCTGTAAGCTCTAGGTCTGACTGAAAGATCTTGACTCTTTGAATAAAGTGGCAAAATGAGTGAGGGTGATTCCTACATCAATATGTGGTTACCACATGCATGTGTACCACACACAGATGCCCACACATACATACCATACACACATACGTGGCAAACAAGAGAGAAAAAGAAGTTGATTCAGTGGGGACCCTGGGACTGATATGGGACTTCAAAGGCTTTGTTGATCCCCATGTGGATTATTATTCTCATGAGATTAGGCTCTTCTAGGAAGGCTCCAAAAGATCTAAATGATTTAGACCAGTGTGTAAATCTGATTCATAAAATGCTAAGAAAACCAAGAGGACAAAGCAGACAAAAGAGGCTGTCCAGGTCACTTGAAGGCAAATGTGGCAAGCTTTTTGTCAAGCTGGAGTTCCTAGGGAAAAAAATTAACAGAAAGACAAATGTTGTGCTAGCAAGTTTCTGTAAGTCTTTACATCTTGAGCAGCAGTTCACAGAAGACATAAATGATATAATACAGGTGAAAAGATTAAGATTGACTTAGGGTGGACAATTATCTCCTCAGAGTGTATAATGTATGTTTCTCCCCTGCAAGAAAGTATACTAGGAATAGAGAGTGTTCACCAAACCAGGGCCCTTTCAGCAGCCAAGTGTGGTTGGTGGTTTAAGGACTAGGGCCAACAGTGATGGCCTGGATCCTGTCAGACCCCAGGAGCCAGCTTCAGGATCAGGCACTGCAGGCTAAAACAGGGCCGTGCTCCCCCTTGACCCTGAGTCAAGAAGAACAGTTCAAGCTGGCCCCACTGAGTCCATGAGGACTGTGGGATGAGGGGGGCTGAATGACTCATGGGAAATGTCTGTGGATTATGGAAAGCTAGACGGGATAATGAACTCCATCCATGCTGCTGTGCCCAACATTACTCTTTTAAGGAAATAATTGATACAAGCAGTGGAATCTTTTCATGCTATTTTGGAGCTTGCTACTCCCCCTCCCCCCATCACCCCCCTTGGCTGATGTATCCCAAGACCAATTGTTACTTGCTTGGAACAGTTGGCGTAGGTCTTCAGAGATCCTGCCCACCCTTTGAAAAACAGTTTAGTTATATGATACTAACCTCTGAACATTTTAAAGATTCAGAAAAGCATCTGAAGGATATGTGAAGACACTTAAAGGAGTGAGAATGGGAAATCAGTAGATACAGGTGCAAGGACAGGCACAGTTGTGAAATTCTTGGGGGTTTATGGTTGAGTAATGTGTAGATGATACACAACAAGGTGACTTAGAAAAATCCTACAAAACCCTGTGCCTATAAACATTAAAACAATGGTTAAAGGTTTTAAATGAAGGCAACTTGCATGGGTAGAAAAAAAGCACTCCCAGAAACAATAAGGTTATTGAATGAAAATTCCAATGTCAGAGGTGGGCTACTTTTCTATGAATTGTTGACTGGGGGGGGGGCGTCCATGAGACTCCCCCTAAACAATATAGGATATTTCTACTTCTGTTGGTTGCATGTCAGAACTATAGGGTAAGATCCTGCTGCTGAAGATACCACACACTTTATTTGCAGTATATGGAAACATAAACTGGAATCGAGCTGAGAGCTGCTTTCCTGCTAACTGACGTAAGTGCTGAAAGGTGCTATGTAGGCTGCTGGTGGAGAATTGTCACTGATGGTCCTGATCAACTATGGATACAGCATGTTACCTCCATCAGTGTACCAGGCAAGATGTACCTGCTGGTGTAATAGTGGCATGACTGTTATATGTGCAAACAACTGCTTCATGATTAGATTTATGACCTACTCCACAGGAGGGAACCCATGTTTAGAACCATAAGACAAAAACCTGTGGATGGGGCGGTCTAAGGATATCATTCTTAGATTTAGGTCCAACAATAACCTAGTACAACTTCATTTTAGGTGATAGCTACAAAGACTCTTTTTTCAAATAAGCTTACACCCTGAGCTTCTGGGTAGATATGAATTTTGAGACAGCAATCTTCCTCTTCTTCCTATCTTATCTGCTCCCCTCCATTTCTTCCTTCCTTCCTTCCTTCCCTCCCTCCCTCCCTCCTTCCTTCCTTCCTTTCCTTCCCTTTTTTCTTTTGTGGTGTTAGGAATAGAACCTAGGGCCCCAAACATGGGGAAGTACTCTGTCACTGAGCTACATCCCCACCCCATTTTTTCAATTATTTTGTATTAGAAAAATATAAACATCAAGAAAACCACCAGGTCTACTAAATTAGGCAGATGTTTAAGCTGGATCAAAATAATTGTGACTAAGATAATATGGGCAAAAATATTTCACACATGATTTCAAATATAAAGCAGCCTGGGCCTCTCTATAAGCTCACTGTAAGCCTTTGGGTGCTTGGTTTGAATATCTCAAGCACCAATCTACACTTCTGTAGGAGAAAACTGTAGTTAAAAACCTCAGCTGTCTCTAGTCAGCCAAGCACACTTTCTGGAAAGCCCAGTGTAAATCATTTAAGTGGAGAAATGGAGCTTTTATTACCCCCTCCCCTCCGGTCCCTCAGCTGGAAGTGAAGCAGAAAGGAGTGGCTGAGATTTCAGAGCTCACATATGTCTTTGTGGAGCCCAGGGTTCTAGAACAGCCCAGGAATGATCTTGTGGCTAAGGTATGACCTGGAATGTTTTGTGTAATGAAGTTGGCCAGTTAAGTCTGAAGAGGTCATGGGGAGCAAAAAGTGCCAACAACATGGTAAAAGTAGAGAAAATGTTCACATGAGAACAAAAGTGGCCAAGAAATCCTCAGGACCTTAGGAGAGGGTTGCCTATTATTCAGAGTTGGGCTATTGGCTCAGCAGTGCTGTGGCATACTCCCAATGCAAGTAGCACTTCCTCTGTTTCCTTATCCTTCAGGTGCACTTGGGACCTGCCAGTATCCCATGCAAGTAATATTGGGGGTAAGGATGGATAATAAGGTGCTATCATCTGGGGAGTCCTGGCGGGCACCCATACATAGACCTTAGAAGTGAACCTTCAAAGAAACACACGGAGCATGCTGGAGAGTGCAGCCTGCTGCTGATTATCGGCTTTGCTCCCACTCCCCAGAGTGCCCTAGAGTTCCAGCCAAGTTCATTTGCATTGCAAAGCCCAAAGTGTCTTAACTTCTGCATTGCAGGAAGGGCTCCTGAGCCCATGGTCTCCAGCAAGAGTCCAGTATGTTATGACTTGTACTTCGGTGGCATGGTCATCCTCAATGCAGGCTTCCAAGGACTACTATGCTGACATAAAAATTATTTAAATACGTAACCATTCCTATGCTCATTTGCAAATCAAACCTATTCAAAGGCTTATTATATTTGACATCACTGTCAGCTTCTGTCTGTCTACTAGTTTGCTTTATTACATTCTCTAGGGAGTTTAGCATTCTCTTTCATCCTGACCCCAAATTTAGCCTTCCCATTCAAAGGCTTGAATGTATTTGTGACAACTTCTAATGTACAGTGGCAATTAATCTTTGTGCATATTTTTAATGAGTTTCTGTGATGTATTTGTTTATTTGTTGATGTTTTTGAAACAGTTTCTTACTATGTAGCCAAGTTGGCCTCCAATTCTCCATCCTCTTGCCCCAGCCTACCCATGCTGGGATTACAGGTGTGCACCACTGCAATTGATGGCCTCCGGTACCATCTTTCAACATCTGCCATCCATTCTCTTTATTGGCCTGTACATGACATCAACCTCGGTCAGTTCTATTTTGTTAGATCTATGAAATCATTGCTCTTTACCCCTAAACCCTGTGCCTTCTTAGGATTGCTGCTTTTTCCATAGGTCAGAGCTATCCTACCTATTAAGTTACTACAAACCAGATCAGCAGTGACTATGACCTAATTTGCAGCAATAGAATCTCCCCCAAGAATCTGTGTTGCTTCTTGTTTTTCATTTGCTAGGATTGAACCCATGTCCTCATGCATCCTAAGTGCATGCTGTATCACTGAGCTACATCTCCAACATTTTTCAGTTTAGTCTTAAATGTTAAATATTACAACACAGTGTGCATTATATATAATAAATACTAATAATAATGTAGATAAGCCAAATATTTCCCATAAATTAAAGGCATTATACTAAATTTTTTAAATGTAAACTATAAATTGACAATATTATGCAAAATAATGTTGTAAAAGCCCAAACAGCTTTTTAATATACTTGTTTTCAGATATATAAAAAGGATGAGAGTGGCATTCAAATTCTTGTAAGATGTGCATATTCCCACTAGCATCTTCTCTTCCTTGTTGGCAGCTGCCTTCTCAGACGTTTTGGAGGTCCAGACATCTCTCTCAATGCAGTGGTCATGCTCAACTGTAGGAAGCACATTACTGAGGCTCAATAAATTTTGATTGCTGGTAGTGACGTGTGTGTATACCCTTAAAGGAGGCTAGGTTAATAAGTGTACGATCGCGATTATGCCTGAAAACAGAGGCCTTGCTTTGTAAATCTAGTTCAGTAGTTTTGAGCCACGATTTAAGGATATTAATTTATCATCCAAGGAAAGAAGTACGCTGTTCTGCATTAAGGCAACCACCAATACCTATCTTATACTCAGGAATTTGTACTATGTAGCGCCCACCACATCCCGTGAACATATTTTACCTTCCCACTCACAGATGTGTCTCATGTTTCTCAGCTGAAGCACAAAGAAATACAATTGTGAGTTATAGTTTAAGTTAATTATGTATCTATTGACTCATAGTACTAGTTAGTGGACTGGACTATCACTACCATTGTGTGTGTGTGTGTGTACACTCACATCTATATGGGTGCGTGCCTGTGGGCATGTTTGCAGAGACTGGAGGAGGATGTCAGGTGTCCGGTGTGTGTGTGTGTGTGTGTGTGTGTGTGTGTGTGTGTGTGTGTGTCCACACATGCTTGTGTTTGTCTAAAGAAATATTGGGAGGCTCTACCTGAAACTAATAAAAGTAATTAGTTACCTAAGGAGGCTGAAAAGATGAAAACTGTACAGGTGAAAGATGCCAAAAAGCTTTCACTGGAAAGTATTTTGTATTTGTAATTAACGAACCATACCATGTGAATGCATTAGCTATTGAGAAAGAAAAAACCTTGCAGCCAAGTGGACTCTCCAAAGGAAGCAATATTGACTTTCCAATACTATGTATTTTGTCCTCTGCCCTCAGTGCCCCTTTTGTCATCCTTCCTCCATCCTGCAGGTGTGGTTGGTAACAGGTGGCAAAGAATTAAAGTTTATGGGGTTAAGAGCAAATAAAGGACAACTGTCCTCCTGATGTTCTTCCTGAAACTTCTCATCAAAGATCTTGGAGCATACATCAAGTGTGCGGCATTGCTCAAGAGAGTCAGGATTATTTTTCAGTGTTAAATGACGTTTTCTCAGTTTTATGATTTCTAAAACAAAATTGCATGAAAGAATACTCCAGAGTCCATTCTTTTTAATATCGAAATTACGTACATGAGAGTTCAATCTCCAGCACACACGCACCCAAAAATGTATTTACATTTGGAGACAGGGTCTTCAAGTCCATACTGGCCTGAAACTGTCCATCCTTCTGCCTTAGTCTCCTGAGTACTGGGATTATAGGCATAAGCCACCACACTCGGCACATTTTTATATCATTATATTATTTTCTTAGCTTCATAAATCTATTATAGACACTATGGAATATACATACACACAAGAATAATTCAGGAATACATACATCATAGTTTAAGGGGGTTATTTGGTCTTCCATACCCTAGCACATTTACAAGACAGAGAGAATGAATTACAATTCCTTTATAATGTCTAGTTGGGTTTTTTTTTTTCTTTATTTAGCATGTGTTATACCAAGCAGGGTGTTGACAGAAACCAGTGCCTTCCAGTTGAAACTGGAAATCAGCAGGCTTATTTTATAAACATGTTGTAATCCAAAATTCATTTGGAATTTTGTTACTTGGAATGAAAAACACAATTTTCCCATAGGAGCAATATAAAAATGATAGTCTGTGAGGCCAAGCAACAGAATTCCAGTAACTCACAATGGCTCAGTATTCTGTGCCTTATGCACAGGGAAAGGAAGGAGGCAAGAGTAGTTATTCACCTCAAAAAAATTGTAAGGCAGTTTGTAACAGTGGTATAATATATACGATACCTGTATTATACACATGCATGCACAGGGGAGTAAACTTTTATCAATGATTTACCTAACGAGCTTTTATTATTTTCATTTCCTCTATGACTGTTAGCCTTGCAGCCTCACCTTTCACCTTCGTTCACAATTTCCACCCTGCAGCTTTTTTAACGCTTTCCTCATTTCTGATGTTTTGTTATTTCAATCTGATTTTGAATTTAAACAAATTATCTTCAATTTTAATCTATGAAATTTTACATTTAGAATTCTCTCCCTCTCCCTCTCCCTCTCCCTCTCCCTCTCTACCTCTATCTCTGACTCTCATAATGAGTGGTTTCTTCTGCTACATGTCTTGTTCAAGGTACTCTAACTAGACAAACAATAGGATCACCTAACCTTGCACCGCGATGTATAGAACCATGATCTGAAATAAACCTTTTATGTTGGTAAATTGTTTCCAGCATTTCACTATAGTACCATAAGACTGATACACTATGAATGCTTGATAGAAAAAATCTCCCTCTCCCTCTCCCTCTCCCTCTCCCTCTCCCTCTCCCTCTCTCTCATCTTCTGAGGCAGAATCTTGCAGTGTAGCCCTAATTGGCCTGGAACTTGCACTCAAGACCAAACTAGGCTTGAACCTTCACATCCTCCTGCCTCTACCTCTGAGTTCTGGGATTACAGTCAGGTGTCACATGCCTAACTAGAAGGCAATTGAGGGTAGAAAATACCATTGTCACTTTGCCTTTTTCCTGGAGGCCTCTGACCACCCTGGGGTTGCAGAAGGGACTGGGACAAACCTTCTCTGATAGTGAGAGTGACAATAGAGCCGCAAGTGGGGCCACCACCACAAACAGGAACAGCAACCTCAGCAAGTCTAGCAACAAAATTCCCAGGATTTGCTAGTAGATCACTCAGTCTGTTCCAGGACTATGTCCTAAAAAGGCCACATTTTTTTTCTGTGTCTAACCCACAAGGCTCACTCTCTAATAAACAAAAGTGAGGGCCAACAGCTGTCTTTGTGTAATTTCTCAGCTTCCTTTGGCTTCCATCACAGAAAATCAGTGTTTTAAACAATAGACATTCATTGTCTTGCCAGTCTGCAAGCTAGACGTCCAAGATCAAGGTGTCAAGCAGGGTAGGTCTCTCCTGAGGCCTCTTTCCTGGACTTCCAAAGCTTTCTTCTCACTTTTCCAAAGTGTTTCTTCTGTAATTGAGAACCCCTGGTGTCTCTGTGTGTCCTAATTTCCTCTTCTTGGAAGAACACCAGTTAGATTGGATTAGAGTCATCCTTACATCATCATGTTCGTTTCATGAACTCTATAGAAAGCTTATGTTTTAATACAAGCACATCTTGAGGTCCTGGGGACTAGAATGTCAATGTAAGAATTTAGAGGTGGGTATGTGCCAGCCCACAACAGATGATATTATAGAACTGTCTCACTCTACCGTAGGGGATTAAATGGCCGACCTCTGCTGAGTCTTCTGGGTCTGGAAATAGGCCAGGGATGCTGGCTATCTTTGCTGATGCTTAGCTGGAAGAAGTCTGAATCTGGGTGGGGTGATGTGTTTGGCAGGCCTGCATACCCATAAAACAGCATCAAGATACCTTTCATGTACTGCCCTATGTGCTCTGTGTCCTTTTTCTTTCATTCTTTCAGTAGCCTTGCGGGGTAAATATTAGTACCTCCAATTTATAGCTACAAAGGGAAAATACGAAGAAGTGTAAGAATTCAAGTTATCTCCCATTCGAATACTGGCCTTACATGAAGATCAGAGAAAACTATAAAAACCTAAAGAAAAAATGAGAGGTGAGAAAAGGAAGGAGGAAGGGGGAAGGGGGTTACGTAAGGGAAGGGAGATGAGGAAGTACAGGGAGGGGTTGATGAGACTAAGTAGATTCTTCGAAGCCAGAAAAGGCAAGAAGTCAAGCAGCCCTGGAGAGAAAGAGAAACACAGCTACTCAGACACTGGTCTTGCACTTTAAGATGAACTAAGTTGGTGGTTAGAGAAGTGGGTGTTCCAAATTGTGACAGTTTGGGAGGCAGTGGGACAAGTGTTCTTAGTTGTCTTCACAAATGAGTGAGGCTGGGTGTGCCTGGACCACAAGAGTGAAGTGCTAATTACAATTTGTGACACAGAGCAGCACCTGGTCTCAGGTGATGATATAGCTGTTCTCCCCTCTCCTCAGGAGCAAACCTATCAGTTTAAATTTGGGAATCCAGAATTTGGTATCATCTGGCAAACAATGAGCTTTGGGGACATGCCGGTGGGAAGAAATGAGTGAAGACCAGAGTACACGTGGAGCCCAGCATCCAGGTCTTGAAGGAGATGGAGATGAGGAGATGGGTGCTGATGCCTCAGCAAGAGAAGGATCACAGACAGCAGCATGAGGTTCTGGGAATCATGGGAACATTCTCCCCAGAGATGACTTCCATTGTGAGCTCTAAAAGACACCCACAGTTAGATCTGGTGGAACACACCTGTAATCCCAAGCTGAAGGTTGAAGTGGGAGGACCACCAATATGAGGTGAGCCTGGGTTACATATTAAGATCACCTGTTCTCAATACCATCCACCAACAAACTAAAAATGCATAGGTAAGAATTCAGTGATCTGTCAATTTTCATAGCTTGATCAAGAATCTTTTAAGTCCCATGCATTGTATTAAAACTAGGATTATGGGCACTACCATCCTCAGGCCTCTTGGGGTAAGTCTGTAGCGCAGCTCTCCGCGCCGGGAATCCCTAAGCCACATTCACCCTTCCATCCCTCCCGCCATTCTATACCCCTAGTCTGGGCCCTGCGCCATTCCTAGTCTTGGGGCCCCAGACACCTGGGGAACCAATACTGCTTCCTGATCCTTCTCACCCAGACCAACACAGTGCCTTTCTTGGACTCCAGGAGCACCGCTTCTGGTCCTGGCCCACCCTCATCTCCCTCTACTTCCTTGGTCCTGCAACACCCGCCAGCCTCTTTCTGGGGCTCCGAGGCTTGCCTTTACTCTCCCTGATCCTTTGCATCCAGTACAACCCAGCTACTCAATCCACTCCCTGGGAAATCTTGGGGC